>NW_019154174.1:372779-802173 GCF_002288905.1 Enhydra lutris kenyoni
TGGATGGAACTAGAGGGTATTATGCTTAGCGAAATAAGTCAGTTGGAGAAAGACAACTATCATATGATCTCCCTGATATGAGGAAGTGGAGATGCAACGTGGGGGTGTTTGGGGGGTAGGAAAAGAATAAATGGAACAAGATGGGATCGGGAGGGAGACAAACCATAAGAGACTCTTAATCTCACAAAACAAACTGAGGGTTGCTGGCGGGAAGGGGGTCAGGAGAGGGTCATTGGGTTAGGTTATGGACATTGGGGAGGGTATGTGCTATGATGAGTGCTGTGAAGTGTGAAAACCTGGCGGTTCACAGACCTGTATCCTTGGGGCTAATAATACATTATATGTTTATTAAAAAATGAAAAAATCTTTAAAAAAAACGTTTTTGAGATGTGTCCATGTTGTATGTCTTTTGGCAGACATATTTGTCATTTGTCATGCATAAATACCTAGACTTGGAATCTCTAGGCCACATAGTTGATATATATTTAATTTTATAAGAAACTTCCAAATAGTTCCAAATGGTTGCACTACTCTGCATTCCCCCCCCTTAACTGGCATTACCCTGATGGCTAATGATGATGAACACCATTTCATGTGCTTATGGGTCATTGGTAGATGTTCTCTCATGAATTTTGTCCATGGCTTTTGCTCATTAAAAAAATTGAGTTGTTTGCTTTTTGTTGTTAATTATTGGAGTTCTTTATATATTTTAGATACTATTCCTTTGACAAAGGCACTGTGTTTTTTCCTAGTCTCTATGTATAGGGTTGTTTTGAGATTCAAATGAGGAATTACATGTTAAGGACAGTGCTTGACACACAGTAATTATTCAAAAGGGAGAGACAGAGGTTTTCTCAATTCTCTGCCCATCCCACTGAAACTGAGCTGCATCTCCACCCATTTTAAGGTTTTTTTCCCTGAGAGAGAAGAAGATAAAGAGTTTCTCCATCCAATCCACCTCACCAGAGGTCATGCTATATGAATGATGCCCTCTCATATCTTTAGCTTCTAGTCATACATATTCAAGATCTAAAGTCTCTTCCATTAAAAATAAAAATGGGAGACAGATAAGGGACAATGATTTTAAGTGAATTTTTTGTCTTTCTGGAAGTTTTAGGATTTTTCTCTTTATTCTTGGTGGTTCCACCATAGTGTATATCTGAATGTGGGACTTTTTCAATTCATATTACTCATCAGTGCTCTCTCTGGTAAGCATCTCACTGTTCCCACAGGGCTTGGTGTGCTTGTTTTATCTCCCTGGTTAATCACCCTGACAAGTACTCCTGGGCCGCACTCTTCCTTTGTCCATCTAGGTGCAGCTTGAATTCCCTCTCCCCACATTCCTACCTTCTCTGGAGATTCTCTTGAAGGTTTTGGTGATGGTTTCCTCCCATATTCCTTCCATCATCGTTTGGCTGTCTGCTTACCTGCTTTCAGGTTTTACTTAAAATTTCTCACTATCTGATGACACTTTCTTGTTTTCCCATGTGTTTATAGATTTCTTTCCTGGGTTTTGAAGGTAACACAGATATGGGTGCTTATACTTAGTTTGTCACATGAGTTCCCTCCAAGGGAACTTTCTTTCTCTTCTTCTTCTTCTTTTTAAAAAATATTTTATTTTATTTTTCAGTGTTCCAGGATTCATTGTTTATGCACCACACCCAGTGCTCCATGCAAGACGTGCCCTCTTTTTTTTGTTTTGTTTTAAGATTTTAATTATTTATTTGAGAGAGAGCGAGAGAAAGAGAGAGAGCACAAGCAGGGGGAAGAGGGAGAGGGAGAGGGAGAAACAGGCTCCCCGCTGAGCAAGGGAACTGACGTGGGGCTCAATCCCAAGACCCTGAGACCATGACCTGAGCCAAAGGCAGACGCTTAACCAACTGAGCCACCCAGCCACCTCCAGGGGAACTTTCTAACACTCTGCTTATGTGTTGAGTACAGACCATGGAATTGGTTCATTGTAGGCACTCAGCAAATTAATCTCAGATGGAATCAAGGGACAGAGAAGGTGGGTGGTGGAGAAATGTCCAGACACCATAAAGCCCATTAGCCTCTCAGTGCTGACCCCATAATATATAGTGTTCAAGAGATGTGCTGTAGAGATAGCCTGGGTAAGGGACTCAGAGCATTACTTTACCTCTTCAGGCCTCACTTTCCTTATTCCTCAAATGGGGCTGGTAATAATTCCTACCTGGTGGGATTGCCACGAGGATAAATGCAACAATGCACAGAAAGGGCTTAGAATGTGGCACATTAACCAATAAGGATTCAGTTCGTCTTAAACTAACAACACGTATTCCTTTTTTTTTTTTTAAGATTATTTATTTATTTATTTGACAGACAGAGATCACAAGTAGACAGAGAGGCAGGCAGAGAGAGGGGGAGGCAGGCTCCCTGCCAAGCAGAGAGCCCGATGCGGGGCTCGATCCCAAGATCCTGGAATCATGACCTGAGCGGAAGGCAGAGGCTTCAACCCACTGAGCCACCCAGGCGCCCCTAACAACACGTATTTCAAAACTATTTGAAAGTCAAACGGTCTGTGTCACTTGCAGCCGATCCCATCTTACCTACAGCCCTCCCTCCCCCAAGCCTGTTCCCTCATTCACCTGCACCTTCCTCCACTTCCACTCCAATGCACCCCTCAGCAGCTCTGTGCCGGCTCTCCTGGCAACCCGGAAGCTTGCCGCATTGTCGCCCCTTTTATGGTCCTTAATAAAAACCCTTAACCAAGCCTGTCATCACGGTCAGCAGGAGCTGAGTAAGCAATTAGCATTCCTTACTTAATGGGCCAGTATTTCTTTCGGGGTGCCAGTACCAATTAGGAGGTGGAAATAAAGTTTTAATCTCGTTCCCTGATGGACATGGTACAATGTGTGATACAACCCCTTTTCTTCATGATGCCGCGCAGGTGAATTTGAGAACACCTTTACCTGGGATGGCACAAGAACCAGGACCTAGAGGTCATTAACTGGTAAGTCAGGCTTTAGAAGTTCAAATGCTTCTCATGCTCTAATGGTGGCCATACAAATCTATCCGGGCTTGGTTGGAAGGCGTGAAGCCATGAATCTAGAACAAGTGATTGATAAAAAGGAGCACAGAGGATGCATTTTTGGTGATTAAGAAAGCATCACGTACCAAGCGATGCTGGAAGAAATGTAGAGAATGTATTTCTGGTCAGATAAAAAGAAAGTGGCCATTTATTTGGCAGTTAATTATTGAGCACCTACTGTGCTGGGGCTAGAACAGGAAATAAAACAGACCCAAATCTCTTCCCTCATGTTACTTACGTTGCAGTTCAAGGGTCATGGGGGGACCAAAGGGACCAAAGGAAAAAGAAAATTTGGGCCATGCGATAAACGTTTTAAGATTAGTCATGATCACGAGTAGCTTCTTTAAGGTAGAAGTCCAAGGACAAATGGAAGACCTTGGACCCTTGACCTTGACTGGCAAAAGGAGCAGAGAAACCCCAAGAACTCAAGGAGCTTTGTGGGAAGAGGCTGAGAGTTTCTCCCCAGCTCTTGGACAGGACTGGGGAGGGCTGACAGAGAGCAAGGGGACCTGTGACCTAGTTTGGTGGCTGGGAGAGGATTCTTGCAGGAGACATGGTAAAGGGTTGGTGGGATGGGGTGGTGTGAACTCACAAGCAAGCTTGCCTGGCTGGGTGCTGGTGGCTAGAGGAATCCAGGGTTTGGGGACTGAGGACACCATGGAATAAGTCTACTGGTTATGGGCGTGTGCCTTGAGATCAAGCAGACCTGGGTTTGAGTTGGGGTCTGCCACCTGCAGTGTGTGTGACCTTGGAAAGTTTTGCACTTTCTCTGCAGATGGAAACTTCAGTTTCTTCATCTTTAAAATGGGAATAATGCTGCAGCTTGGTCGTATGGATTTAGCAGACTAATGAGCATACATATGTATTCGCCTGACACTTATCGTTTGCGAAATTGCCTCTGCATGAGCTGATTCACAGTCGCCTCCAGAGGGTGCCTGAGGGTGGAAACTTGCCTCTTTCTCCACGGACCGCCATGGCCATCATCCAAGGGGGTGAGCTGCCCAGACATCCAGGGTTGCTCCGGGTCCACTCTAGCTGGGCAAGGGGCTCCTGGCTGCCTCTGTGTCCTTGCACTTGGAGGCTTCTTTTCACTTTGTTTTTAAATATTTCCCGAAGCTCTAATTGCTACACTTCCTCAAATGTTTTTAATACAGGCAATCAGTGAGTACTGCAATTAGGAGAGCCTAATTGCCATCGGCATTCTTTCTCTTCTCTCAGAAACCACCATTGGAACAGTCACAAATAAACCTTAATGAAGACCAAAGATCTTTCTCCAGTCGAAAGCCGCCGTTTGTAATCATGATCTGTTATTGTCAAAGCCGGCAGGCGGAGGGAGCCTTGCAAGGGGCTGTTACATATTCAGCGGCAGGAGTGGGGAGAGGGGTGGCCAGGGTCTGGGGTGAGCAAGGCAGTCTTGGGGCAGAGGCTCTGGGGACCCCTGCAGATGCCCCAGGGGGCTTGCATTCCATCTCCGTATTGTTACTCTTTAATGTATTTACTTGGCTGACAAAGTCTTTTGAGTCACGCTTAAAAAAAAAATTCTCGAGATGTGGCATGCGAATGGGAAAGTGTACACGTCTTAAGATTTGATGAGCTTTTAAATATATATATATAGACCCATGTAAACACCACTTGGATCAAGATTTAGAACATTTCCGACATCCTGGGAGGCTCCCTCCTGCCTTTCTAGGAAGTATCTGTGGGTGGGGGGGGGAGAGTCAGAAATGCAGAACCTCAGTGAGAGGTGATCAGAAATGATAAGAATTTAACCTTACCCAACCGGGACCACCTGGGTGGGGGCGGGGTACTAAAAGTCCACAAAGAGGGTGGAGGGAGGGGCGCCTGGGTGGCTCAGTCCTTAAGTGTCTGCCTTCAGCTCCGGTCATGATCCTAGAGTCCTGGGATCAAGGACCATGCTGGTCTCCCTTCTCGGCAGGAAGCTGGGCTCCCCTTCTCCCTCCCCCACTCCCCATTTGTGCTCCCTCTCTCACTGTCTCTCTCTGTCAATAAATAAAATCTTAAAAAAAAAAAAAAAACAGGAGGGTGTAGGGAGATCTGAGAGAAGGTGCTCACTTGAAGCACAAACACAGGTGCATGAGTCAGAGCTTGTCGGGAAGCCTGGAAGCCGGTCCTGCAGGTCCAGGAGTGAGACCCCTGAGGGGCTGGTGCAGAAGCCGGTGAAAGGCTGTAGGCGCATTGGGGCTGCTACCTCTGTGAGTTCACACTGAAGCATCCCATGGTGAATCAGGTCCCTGTGGGTCAACGGCCGGAGTTCAGGAAGAAGGACGAGACGTGGCATGGGAAGTGCAGAGCTGGGGTGAGCTGGAACCTGGTAACACCCCTGCGTCTGTCTCTCACTTTCTGGAATCTTCGATGGCACCGCTTCACGGATACCTCCCACACCCTCCATAGCTTCGCTGTGGCAGTTCTCACCTGGAGCCATCCAGGGAAGGCAATTCTGGGAAGCCTGGCCCCCAATCTAAGCAGCTAACGGTGGAACAAGCAAGCAAAGTGGAAAATGTTTGTGCCCACCAGCTGTGGCTCATGGGGTCGTGTCCTCCAGCCACAAGACATAGGGTCCCTGTGTGTTCTAGATGTACGACACCCAGAAGGGCCCCTTTCTCAGAGCTGGCATGGGGAAGGAGGTCTCCGGCTGTGATGTGGGAAACCAAGGCAGAAGAAAAATTACTGTTTCCTTATGACTTGCAGCCCGTTGACAAGTCCTTGAGGTGGACAGAGTGACGTTTCTCTATGGACTCAAGTGCCTGTATGTTGACACTTTCCGAGGGGCAAAAGGCAATCTTCGCCAGACCCCCAGTATCCTGTAAGTCTACTTTAACATAGAAAATTTTTTTTGGAAACTTCCTTTATCTCTATCCACCTCCATACATATGGGCAATCATCCCCCAAGTATATGACCCAGTGATACACATCTGAAGGGTCTCACCGAGTGAGGGGTGGGGGTGTTAAGTAGGGAGGGATTGGTAGAGGGCTACAGGACCAGGCTCACAGAAATCCCAGAAATGCTGAGGTGTAAGGAAATCAGAGAGAAGGGAACAAACCAGACCACCCTGCCCCGGGTGTCAGAGGTGGGTCTTTTTATGGCCATCACATTGTGACCCACGAAGAATAACCAGATCTCAAAGAAGCAGTAAGCCATTAAAGACGTTATCACTAGTCCTTACTCAAACCAAGACATCACAAGAGTGATAAGGCCACAAGCTCTCGGGTCAGTTCTAAGTAAGAGACTGTTGGTGGAGGCCCACATTGGCAACCCCGCTAGGACCCTTCTCACTCCTGAGAGCTTTTTTTCTGTATCCTTGCTTCATAAAACTCTGTCTGGGTCAGATTCTCAGATGGTGGCCAAGGTCACTATGCTCTAGCATCGTGTTCACTGGGGGTCGGGGGTGGGGGCATGGGCAGGGAAGGGGGTACGGGGGTGTGGTTCTCAACCTTGGCTGCAAAACAGAATCATCTGAGGGCTGATGCCCGCCCCCACCCCCAAGCTGAGATCTTGATATGAAGCCTGGGCATCATCGGGGATTTTTAAAAAATCTCCCTAGATGATTTGAATGGGCAGCCAAGGTTGTGGGGCAGGACCTGCTGCTTGGCAGGCTGGCTCGTCTCCCAGGGGCTTTCTGCCTTCCCATGCAGCAGAAAGGTGAAGTGGAATGGAGGCTGACCTCCTTGGGGTAGGTCCCCTGTGTACTTACTGCTCTTTTTCCTTCTGCACTCATTGCTTCTGGCTCACAGATCAGCGGGCGGTAAGATCTGGAACGCAGGGCAGCCAGCAACTCTGAAGCCACAAGGCCAAATGGCCTCCTTCCTTCCAGTTGACAGAGATTCCGGCAGGTGCCCAAACTCTCCCCTCTTCTCCCCACGATTGCGGGGTGGGGGGTGGTCTGCAGGGTTAGAGAGATGCTCTCTGAGCATAGGTCCATTCATCGGGGGCAGAATTCTCAAGCTAAACTCCCCTGCTGTGATCTGTACCACAGTGGCCACCGTTAACAAGAGCGTTTGTATATTTGAAAGTTGCTAAGGGAGCAGATCTGAAAAGTGCTCATCACACAAACACACAGAAATGGTGACTACGCGAGGTGTGGATGTGTTAGTTAACCCTTTTGTGGAGATCATTTTGCAACATATACATAATAGTAAATCATTACATTGTATGCCTTAAACTTACACAATGTTAATGTCAATGATAGCTCAATAAAGTTGAGGGGGAGAGAAAAGGGAAAAAAATCCTTGGACTCTTAAATTATCCCCCTTCTCTGAGCCCCACCCAAAGTCAAGCAAATCAGACTCTCAGGGACCAGGGTCCTGGCATAAGCGATTTCGTATTTTATATAATTATGCTAATTTTATAAATACTTGTATGGTGTCATATTGTAGTAGAAGACACAAATTTTAAGTGTACAGCTCAATGGATTTTTACAGAAATATATACCCATGTACCACCATCCTGATAAAGCTATAGAACTTTCTGGGGGCACCTGGGTTGTTCAGTCAGTTAAGCGTCTGCCTTCAGCTCAGGTCATGATCCTGAAGAGGGAGAGCTAGGTTCTTGTCTCACAGAGTGAAAGAATGAATATCGCAGACAAAGGAGAGTGAGTAAAGCAATAGAGTTTTATGAAAAAACTCTATTGGTACAGGGTACAGGGAAAAAAAAAAGAAAACTCTTCAGGAGTGAGAGGGGTCCTGACAGTGTTGCCACTGAGGGCTTTTAGGGTTGGTCTTTTATGGAAAGCTAACCAGCAAACTTAAATCTTTTTGACTTCTCTACTGGTGACACCACTGATTAAGGACCAATGATAACATCATTAATGGCTTGTTTCTTTTTAGGGTCTGGTTATTTTCTGTTGACCATAGGACACTGTCACAAATAAGACTTAAACACCTTGGACACCTAGGGCAGGGTGGTCTGGAGTGTTCCCTTACCTCTGGTTTCCTTATACCTCCACATTTTTGGGATTTCTGTGAGCCTGACTACAGAGTACCCCATCTATCTCTCCCTACCTAGCGCCCCCCCCCCGCCCCGCAATCCCAGCGTCCTGGGATTGAGCCTGGGCATCCATCGTGGGCTCCCTGCTCAGTGGGGAGTGTGCTTCTCCCTCTTCCTCTGCCTTTCCCCCTGGTTGTACTCTCCTTATGTCAAACAAACAAACAAATAAATAAAATTAAATCTTAAAAGAAAAAAAAAAAGCTATAGAACGTTCTAGCATCAACTCCCTAAGCTCCTGTATGTCTCTCTCAGGCAGTAACTCCCCACCCCTCCAACCGCAGGGAACCACTATTCTTACTTCAACACCTATGTCTACACTTGAACTTCATTTAATGTCTGTGAGATTCATCTGTGGTGTCTGGGGTAGCTGTAATCCACTCCATCGACTGAGCAAGTCCGAATACATCAATCCATTCTATTTATGATAGAAATTTGATTGTTTTCCACTTTTGGCTACTGTAATAAAAGCTCCTGTGGTCATTTTTATGACATATGTTTGGTGTAACTCATTTTTTGGGCGTGTTTGTTTTTCCTGGGCATATGGTTGGAAGCAGCATTGCCAGAATGTAGGGCAAGTATATGTTTCATATTTACAGACAGGAAATAGGCGTGTCATTTCCTTTTTCTTTTTTTTAAGACTTTATTTCTTTGACAGAGAGAGACATAATGAGAGAGGGAGCACAAGTTGGGGGAGTAGGAGAGGGAGAGACAGGCTTCCCGCGGAACAGGGAGCACGATGTGGGGCTCGATCCCGGGACCCCAGGATCATGACCTGAGCTGAAGGCAGATGCTTAATGACTGAGCTACCAAGACACCCCTTGTTTTCCTTCTTGAAACTCCTAAGGTGGTTCTGATGTGTAGCCCAGGTTGAGAATAACATATCTGGAGGGTAAATAGAGGCATTTTCAGTTAATGTGGGGTTGCACTGTAGTAAAACCCAAGTCAAAAGGGTTGCTGTATCTTTTTTAAGATTTTAGTTATTGGAGTGCATGAGAGAGAGTGAGCGCAGGGGTGAAGGGAGAGGGAGAAGCAGACACCCTTGCCAAGCAGGGAGCCCCCGATGTGGGACTCAATCCTGGGACTCCAGGATCATGACGCGAGCCGAAGGCAGACACTTAACCGACCAAACCACCCAGGCGCCCAGGTTGCTGTTTCTTTAGCATAATAAGGCCAAATTTATTACTTCTCAAGTGTTAAACAAAATTCAACCAAGTAGATCTGAAGATTTAATTGGCTTTATCAAGTGATTCATGACTCAGCCAGCGTTCCGTCCAGCAAGTAGAGTGAGCTCTGAGGAGTCCTACAAGATGAAAAATTTGATAGAGAGAAAGGAGGAATAGGAGGTTATTAGCAAAAGAAAAGAAAGGATTGTTCAGGCAAGGTCACCTTTCCTTAGAGGGAAGGGAAGGGGGGCTCGTTAGGAGGATTACCTCATTTTATGATGCAGGAAGGGGAGCCCAGGTGAGAGATTATTACCTCATTGGTACTGATCAGAAAAATCCTAGGTTGATTGGCTTAAAATTCTGGAGAGAGGGTGAACCTGCAATTAAGTTTTGGTTTGCTGTCGGCAGGGCGGTGCGGTGGGGCGGGGGGTGGGGAAGCAAGTGACTCCGCCTCGGGCCTGTGGCTTTCTTTTTCACACTCTCAAACCTGTCCTTGCTTCCTCCCACTCTGAAGCCTGCCTACGTCCCCAAATGTCCTTTCCTTAAAATCTGCTCTCCCTGTCCAGCAAATAATCAAGTCCCAGCCACCGGAGCTGCCCCAGGCTTGCAGACTCTGGTGGCCGCTGTCCTCTGCTTTCCAGCTGGTGGGGAGGGGTGAGCTCTGATGTCTCTTTCTCCTGGTTTCTCGACATGGAGAGAAGGAAGGATCCTGGTCCCTTAGATGAGAGGTGCGAGGACAAAGGGGAATGCTCTTCCAATTCAGCTGGAGCTTGCTCTCTCCTAAGGGAGCTGAAATCAGACACTTGCTCCTTGCTTCCCTGAGGATTGATTTACTAATCAAAGCACCCCCTTGCTCCCCCCAGCTTTGGTAGACCTCCAAAGGCTACACAGGGAAAATCTCTCAAATAGGGTAGAGGTGTGGGCTCAAGCCAGTTCTGAGTTATTTTGGAGAAACGTTAAGATTTATTACTCTACTGACTCCGGCCCAATGTTGTGAAATATTTAAAGTCTAATACAGTCAAAGCTAACATAATTATTGAGGAATATGAAAGTGTTAATGTTTCAGAGAACTGATGCTACCCGGGCCCGATATTAATCAGTAGGAAGCTTACTATTCAAACAGAATTGGAATGAACTGGGCTGCTTTAACTGTCTTCCTTTGTGTTCAGAGAGGACATTATCTTCTCCAGGGTGGAATGGCTGCCATTTGCATAATGTCATTCCTTTTGTTCCTTCTGTTGTCCCAACTGATTGCTTTAGAATGTTCGACCTCTGCCACTCCTCCTATCTTTCTTGCCAATAATGATTGTTCTCTTCCCTCTTGATATGTAAAGTGTAGGTAAACTGAGCCACTTCAAAGCACGAGGCTTCCTGTGAATCTCCCCTCCGCTGGGTTGGTGATAATTATCACGTTGACCGTGGGGTGCCAGACTGGATCAGGGTAGGGAGAAAACTCAGATCTGAGTTTCAGAAATTCTCCTTTATGAGACAGACTTGGAGCGGGGAGTGCTTGTTTCCTTGTGGTTAATAAACTCCGCTAAGTTTCTGCAACCCAGCTGTTCTGAGTTCTCTAAATTGCCCTGAGACCTTAAGGAGCAAGGATACTGGCAATAGGTTTTCATTTCTCAAGCGTTGGCTATGAGCTGGTCGTGTGTTAAGTGCCACACAAGCATCACCTGTAGTCCTCATCTCGCCCAGTGAGGTGGGTTCTACTGTTATCCCCATTTTGAAGTATAGGGAAGGAAAACCTTTTCCTTCTATCCTCTTATATTCTGTACCTGAGTCATGTAAATTAAACTGACAAACAATAAGTTAACAGGAGACGATGCTCATAATTCTTTTCCATGCGCACTAAGAACTCACATAAAAGGAACAAAAACTAAAAGTGGTTAGGCCCAGAAGCTTATATACCATTCTCAGAAATGGTGATAAATTTATGGAGAAGTGGCACAAAAAGGAAAGAGATTCGGGCTTCAAAGGGCAGTAGATAGGGAGAAATTAAATATAAGGGGAAAACTAAAGGTAAGGGTTATTCCAGTGAGATTTGTCTATAAGGGTTCAAGTTGGTGCCACTTCCAGTGTTAAGACTCATTTCCTTTTCCTGGTGTGGGAATGGGGAGTTGGGGGACAGCTTCACAAAGGGAAATTTAGGCCCTGCCTTTAGGCAGAAAGGGGGAGGGTAGAGAGATTTTTCTTAAATCTACTCTTACTTTTTTTTTTAAATTTATTTTCAGTGTAACAGTATTCATTGTTTTTGCACTACACACAGTGCTCCATGCAATCCGTGCCCTCTTCAATACCCACCACCAGGTTCCCGCAAACTCCCACCCCCCGCCCCTTCAAAACCCTCAGATTGTTTTTCAGAGTCCATAGTCTCTCATGGTTCACCTCCCCTTCCAATTTCCCTCAACTCCCTTCTTTTCTCTAACTCCCCTTGTCCTCCATGCTATTTGTTATGCTCCACAAATAAGTGAAACCATATGATAATTGACTCTCTCTGCTTGATTTATTTCACTCAGCATAATCTCTTCCAGTCCCGTCCATGTTGCTACAGAAGTTGGGTATTCATCCTTTCTGATGGAGGCATAATACTCCATTGTATATATGGACCACATCTTCCTTATCCATTCATCCGTTGAAGGGCATCTTGGTTCTTTCCACAGTTTGGTGACTGTGGCCATTGCTGCTATAAACATTGGGGTACAGATGGCCCTTCTTTTCACTACATCTGTATCTTTGGGGTAAATACCCAGTAGCGCAATTGCAGGGTCATAGGGAAGCTATTTTTAATTTCTTGAGGAATCTCCACACTGTTCTCCAAAGTGGCTGCACCCCTCAGAATAATCCTTCTGTATGCTAGGAGGGTGGGGCATATTTTGAGTTGACGTGTCCTGATCCCCTCTAGTGGCTGAGTAGACTAAAAAGAGCAACTTGCCTAAAGTCAAAGAGCAGGGACTTAAACTTGGTCTTTTTTAAAGACAGGAAAGTGGGGTTGGAGCAGCAGGGCCAGTAGGCCAAGGTCATGTATCTCAAAATGTCTGTTCTTCCAAGCTCTGTTAGCCCTTGGGGACACTCAACACTGAGGAAGTGGCCAGACTTCGAAGAGATGAGCAGTAGCAAGAGAGAGAAAAAGAACGGGTAGGGAAGAGGACCTGTGAGGCAGGCCAGGAAACTTCATCAAGGAGGTTGGGAGTCAGAATAAAAAGGTTAGAAACCAGAGATGATTCAACCCCAGAAATGAGGAATAAAACCCAAGATTTATGTTTTTTTTAAACAAGACAATAGGGAGAGGGGAAGAGGCATGGAGGGAAAAGGATATTAAGGGTTAAAGCCATAAAGAGATTTATTTCGAGGAATTGGCAGATGTGAGTATGGGACTGGCTGGACGAATCTGAAATCTGGAGGGTGGGCCATCGTGAGGGGTAGGCTAGAAACTCTTGGGCAGGGGCTGATGCTGCCTTGCACAGGCAGAATTTCTTCTTTAGTGAAACCTCAGTTCTGGGGCACCTGGGTGGCTTAGTGGGTTAAGTGGCTGGCTCTTGATTTCAGCTCAGGTCATGATCTCGCCGTTCTGGGATCGAGCCCTGCATCGGGCTTCTTACTCAGTGTGGAGTTGGCTTGAGATTCTCTCCCTCACCCCTCCTCCTCCTCAAATAAATAAATAAATAAATTCTTAAAAAAAACAATAATTAAAAAAAGCCTCAGTTGGGAATCTTAAGGCCCTTCAACTGATTGTATCATGCCCACCCAGATTCTCACTAATAAGCCATTTAAAGTCGAGTGATTATACACATTAATCACATTGCAAAACTGCTTCACACAACACTTGCATTGGTGTGGGATGGGATAACCGGGTTGTTCACATTAAAACTGACCATTGCAGTGCTCAATAAACTCTCATTGAATCAAAAAGTAACAAAAAGTTAGTATGTACAGAGCAGTTAGTCAATACCAGGAACTGTCCTAAGAACTTTGTACGTATTAACTATTTTCCCTTCCCAACACGTTTATAAAGTCTGTATTACTATGACTTGTGTCCAACATTAGTGCTACTTTGCAATCTGCATTTGCTCTTCTATCTCAAGGCACGTCGTAGGTTTTCATTTGGTTGTCCGTCTTCAAATCCGGGAGAGCCACGTAACTCATTTAGTCCAACAGATGAGGAGCCGGAATGCTGTGTTTCGTGTCCAGGCAGGCACATTTAAGAGCCAGCGAATCACTTTTCTTTCTTTTCATTGTATCACTTTGACCAGCAACGTCCCGATGGTGGAGCCCCTGGCATCTGAGTCTCCCATAGTGGCCAATGTGAGCAGAGCCCTGGCTGACCACAGTGGACATAGAACCCGAGTTTTACGCTACTGATAACTTAGGGTTGCTTGTGTCTACCACATAAACCAATCTATCCCAAGTATCTTGTTTTGTAGAAGAGGAAACTGAGGCACAGGGCAGTTGAAGTAACTCCATCCAAAGTCCCACAACTAGGAGTCGGGATTCAAACTCCATCGTCTGTGAGTCCTTACTGTCTACAACCCTAGAATGACTCAGATTGCCATTTTTTTCCCCCTAAAACTTGATTCTTCAGCTTTCCCTTTGGGAGAGACTTTTACTTCCCCTTCCCCCACCCCAGACATTTGGCAACGTCTGGAGACATTTTTGGCTGTCACCGCTTGGGGGGCGGGGGAGGGGGATTTGTGCTCCTGACATCTGGTGGGGTAGAAGCCAGGCCTGCTGTTAAACAGCATTTGCACACAACAGTTGTCCCCCCACCCCGCCCCACCCCAAGCAAAGAGCTATCCAGCCCCAGATGTCAACAGCACAGCTGGATCCAAGCCCTGGTTTTCCTCTCGAAATTCGTCTGTTGCGGAAGTTAGCCACAGTTGGCTTCTTTCACTTGCAGCCAGAGACTTGGTTGGGTTGTCATGAGTTAGTTAATTAATTGATGGAAAACAGTGGGGTGTCAGTGTGGGGCTGGTCTTACATGACATTTGCCTAACTGATCCGGAGGAGTGAGGGGTGTGAGCCCCACACGCCGCGGTGACGCTTCGCGGTACCAGGTAGTGAAATGCCAGGCCACGGGTGACAAGTTGCAGGAAGATCGTGCCAGGCTGTGTGAGTGGGCCGAGAAATTGCCAAGGATGAGCTTTAGTGTGGGCAAGTGCAAGGTGCCGCGTTTGGCAAAAAATAATCCGAGCTATACTTAGAGGTTGGAAAGGGATGGAACGGGAGAGAAGAAAACAGATGCAAATGGAAGAGACTTCGGGAAGTGATTCCCAAGCCTGACTCTCAGACTCACCTGAGCTACTGACAGGAATACCGATGCTTAGGCCCTTGGCGCAGGACGTACTTGATCCGGGGTCTGGCCCGTACCACTCGGGCCTGCTTTCTGTCTTCCATGGGCATACAGACCCAGCTTCCCCAGATTTTCTGGTTTCCAAAAGAAGCCAAAGATGCTGGCTTTTTGGTGTAAGTTCCTACTTCCCCCCATCAAGCCTATAGGAAAAAAATGCCAAGAATGGCATCAAGGGCTTCTATAACCTATACCCAGATTCACCAGTTGCTACCGTTTATCCCATCTGCTTTATCATTGTAAGTGCCCAGTTTTTGTTGTTGTTGTTGTTGTTGTTTTTTCAAAACATCCTGTGGATCAAGCTACACAAGAATGTGAATGGACTTTAGTCCTGAAACAATCAGTGTAAGGATCTGTAGGTCAAGCTCACTACATACCCATCCAGTAAGAATCTCTGCTTTTTTTTTTTTTTTTTTTTAAAAAGGACATCTGTATTTTTAAAAAATTTCCTCCAGGTGAAGCTGATGAGCAACTAGGGCTGAGAACCACTGGTCCTGGTCTCTCTGGGTGAGTCCATCATCCCCCCTTATCGATGACGGGCTTAGGCAGACATGTGACCCCATCTGTGTGAGCTGCTGATTGAACTAACCTTGGGGCCCCTTTATCTGGGGATTTCTTTTTATAGGGGATACATGGTTCTTAGGTTGTATGGTAGAGAGGACTAATCACCTGCCAAAGATTCATGCATACCTTATAATATATGAAGTTATTACTTGGAAGGATGGAGGCCACGGTGCAGGTGGGCCCAAGATGGGCCACTTTGGAATGAAGACTATTTTGAATTAAAAAGCAATCCAAAGGGGCACCTGGGTGTCTTGGTGGGTTAAAGCCTCTGCCTTCAGCTCAGGTCATGATCTCAGGGTCCTGGGATCGAGCCCCACATCGGGCTCTCTGCTCAGCAGGGAGCCTGCTTCCTCCTCTCTCTCTCTCTGCCTGCCTCTCTGTCTACATGTGATCTCTGTCTGTCAAATAAATAAAATAAAATCTTAAAAAAAAAAAAAAGCAATCCGAACCCAGAAGATTCAGGAAAAGCTCTGTACCTCCCCCACAACTGCCTAAAAAGAATTTCGGCGGAGAAACTGCTCCAGGAAGAGAGCTATCACCCTAGATAAGCACATAATGATGGAAACTAGGTATGGGGGACAGGGAGGGACCTAGCGAGATCTCTTCAATCAATGTCCTCTGTGTCCCACTGTTCCTGAGTGATCTGGAAACATTTGTTTATTAAACACGTACTCTTCTTCATAACCCTTGCCCCCTTCTCCTTACTTCAGAATGATATGTATATCTTATTTTGCCTGTCTTTGGAATTTCCATGTCTGTGTGGATTCCCCACACATACTCTATTAAATTTGATTTTCTCCTGTTAATCTGTCCTATGTCAGTTTGATTCCTTAGTCTGGGTGGAAGGACCTCAAAGGGGACAGGACATTTCTGAACGCCAACAGAAGAAACTCTCCAACCATGGATGAGATTTTTAGCTGCCCCTTCCCTGGAATCCAGATGGAAGCATGTGAGTCGTTCTCACTAATGGAATGTGACAGGAAGTGGGGCACTTCTGAATCAGGGTGATTGAGTTTCAATGAATGATCCTTCATGTCCTTACCCCACCCCTGACTCCATCTGCTCAGGTGGATAACATCAGGACAGCCCTGGAGCCACAGGGTGGCTTAACCATAAGACAGAAGCAATTTGGTTTCCACAGTTTTTTTTTTTGTTTTTTGTTTTTTTTAAAATATTTTATTTATTTATTTGACAGAGAGAGATCACAAGTAGACAGAGAGACAGGCAGAGAGACAGAGAGAGGGAAGCAGGCTCCCCGCTGAGCAGAGAGCCTGACGCAGGACTCGATCCCAGGACCCCGAGATCATGACCCGAGCCGAAGGCAGAGGCCCAACCCACTGAGCCACCCAGGCGCCCCAGCCAAACTGGTTCTGAGGTTCTGATTTCCCTTGTATAAACATCCTGACTAAATGCCATTCTGCTCCAGCTGTCCTGTTGTCCTAAGAAGGACTCTCAGCCATCTCCAGATGGCTGGCTGTTCTCCAGTTCTGGAAGCTTCCAGAGGCACAGGTTCTAGTCTGTTCTCGTTTGGTTACTAGGAACAGACACGCACTTGGGCTTGCTCAAGGAAAAGGGGAGATTGTTGAAGCAATGCAGAAAAAAGTGTCCCAGAGGAAATGGGACAGGAAGTTCTCAGAAACCAAAGAATCCATGTTCTCCTTGTGATATGATGGCTTTTCTTTAAACATTAAAAAAGAAAGGATTTTATTTATTTATTTGACACAAAGAGAGATAGCAAGAGAGGGAACACAAGCAGGGTAAGTGGGAGGGGGAAAAGCAGGCTTCCCACGAAGCATGGAGCCCGATGTGGGGCTCAGTCCCAGATCTCTGGGACCATGACCTGAGCTGAGGCAGATTCTTAACAACTGAACCATCCAGGCACCGCTCTTTTAAACAGTTCTCAATGCATTCACATCCTTTGCTTGCTTCCTTCACATGGTGGAACGTTCACCAGATGAATAAGCTCCACACTTGACAAGGAGGACAACAGTGAAGAACGAGACAGTTAGGTATGCGCCTCTCGTGAAACTTACCTTCTAGTCAGCAAACAAATATACACCAAATATTACAGACTTTTGAACTATCAAGGGAATAAGTATGGACTATTCCAAAGAAAAATAGCTAATCTCCTGTTGAGAACTGGTGAAGGAAGAGGTGACTTGTCAGCTTAGACCTGAGAGGTGAGAAAGGGCCAGCCATTTAAAAAGCTAGAAGAGATTTCAAGCAATGAGAACAGCAGGTGCAAAGGCCCTGAGGCAGAAATATGTTTGGCTGGATCTAGGAACTGAAAAGAGAGGACACATGACTGTAGGGTAGGCAGCAAGGTGAAAAGTGAAGAATAAAGTTGGACAGATTAGCATGGTCTCAATAATGCAAGACCCTGGAGACCATGGCAAAAGTTTGGATTTTATTTACATACAGTGGGAAGCCTTTACAGGGTTGTCTTCTTTTTACTAGCATTTAGCCCATTGTTTGTTGCTGCCCTGGTCCCAAGGCTTCCTTATACCTTTTCTGTTCTGCTCCCTCTGGTCTACTAGCAGCTGCTTTCTGTGTCTCTCAGAATTCCCAGCAGGGACCACCTGATTGGCTCAGTTTATCTTTTAAAGTCAAGTTGCAAAGCCCAGGCCACTGGGCACCCTATGAATAGATTGGCTAGCTGCATGGAGCACCTGGGTGACTCAGTGGGTTAAGCACCCAACTCTTAGTTTCTGCTCAGGTCATGATTGCAGGGTCGTGAGATTGAGCCCCTGCATTGGGCTCCACACTCAGTGGGGTGTCTGCTTGAGATTCTCTCTCCTCTGCCCCTCCCCTCCTCTAAAGTAAATAAATACATCTTTAAGGAAAAAAAAAAAAGATTGGCTAACCACAAATCAGGTGTAGTCTGTGAACTGGCCAGCTGTGCTCCAGGGTAAGTTCACGTCCAATTCATGGTCACGTCCACATATTAGAGAGTGTGGACAAACCAGGCAATGATGTAAGCTCTTAGAGAAGTATTTCTAAAGGTAAGATTTAGGAAGCTGGTATTTCACTGGACGCCCAACATTAGCCTTCTGAAAGTACATATTAGATTGTATCTTGTGTACTTAGGGTTCAAGTTCAAAATCCCTAACATGCTTGCAATCTACAACCTCTAGGTCCAGCTTTCCCTTAAGATTCACCTGGTATTACTTTCCCTCTCACTCTGAGCTCCAGATTTGCTGGCTTTTGCTGGGGCGGGGGGGCGGGGGTGGTCTCTGCAGCCTCAGGGCCTTTGCATATGCTACTCTTGTCCTCTGCACGTGGCCCTCTTTTTACTTGGCTAACTCTAACTCTTCCTTTAGGTCTGATTATAAATGCTACTGCCTCTTTCTTGAGCCTCCATCAGAATTAGAGTCCCCCGTTTATATTCCTTGGTAAACAGAGCTGTACCTGGGGAAGAAGATGGGGATCTCAGTAATGGGGGCAAGACATTTGAGAAGTGTGACCAGCACAACTTAGGGAGTGGCTCTTTCGTATGCTTTGGAGCAGGGTAGACGGGGAGTACTCAGTACCGGCTTTGCTGTCTCTTGGCAAGTTTCAACATCTATCCAGGGGGTTTAACGATAAACCCTCAAAGGTGAGGATTAAATGAGACAAAATAAGTGAAGTTCACAGCATGCAGGGTGGGGGCCCAGTGACCAAGCGTACTCTTTACAGGGATTTGAATGACAAGGGTTGGCTGGGATCCTGGCTGCAAACTGTGAGTGGTAATAATATTTATTTGGTGCCAGCCAGCTAGGTCCAGCAGAGCAGTCTTCAAGCAAAAGCTCTCTGAGGCTGCACGTGCCCAAGCATTGCAGGGAGCAGACCTAGATGGTGCGGGACATGGGAGGGGTAGGCAGCAGTCAGGTGCCTACTTCTGTCCTCCTGCTATCTGGCCTTTTGTACTGTACACAGAGCAGACGTCTGCCTACTGAAGTCCCTGGGACCTTTCTCTCCATCCCCATCAGCTTCCCCAGATGCCCCGGTTTTTTCTGTTTGTTTATTTGTTTTTGTTTTTGTTTTAAGATTTTATTTACTTATTTGACAGAGAGAGAGAGCGTGCAAGCACAAGCAGGGGGAGCATCAGGCAGAGGGAGAGGGAAAGGCAGGCTCCCCACTGAGCAGGGAGCCCAAGGTGGGGCTCAATCCCAGGACCCCGGGATCAGGACCTGAGCCAAAGGCAGACACTTAACCAACTGAGCCACCCAGGCGCCCCCAGATGCCCTGTTTTTGACAAAGTCCTGGTTCCCAGGTCTGTAGGTTGCCATTTGTTCCATTTCACAGGATTCGTCCCCTACGTGCTCCATCTCTCAGATCCTTTCCTCTCCAAGGGAGCCCCAGAGCCTCCGAGCCCAAAGGGAGGGGATGAGACAATGGGACCTGATCCCACAGTGAGAAAGCCACCGCCTTTCCCAGTGCTCCTTGGAGGCTTCTGATTAGCCGAGGGAAGCGTTTTCTCTGGTATGAGAATATCTTGAAGATCTTCCTAACACTCTGGTTATATCCTTTTTGGAAAGATGAGGCAGTGGCTAGAAGACGGCGTGATTGTTTTGTTTGTATTGTATTTATTTTCCCGGTTACCACTTGCTTACGGCACGCGACTCCCCCTTTCCTTTTCAGGGAGTGACAGAATGTTCAGGACCAGATACATTTATTGAAGTAAAAGGCGAGTTAGTTTAAAGAAAAACGAGGAACTTCTCAGGGGTCGGCGTAGTACCCCGATGACAGGTCTGGAAAATGCTGGAAGATGAAGATGTCACTCAAGTTCGGGAGCCAAGGGGGGCATCCATTACAGTTCTGCTCATTAGCACCTAAGACACTTTCTTTGCTCGCTTTTCCTCGCTTGCCAAAATGCGGAGAGTAATTCCTACTACACACAGGGCTGTTTTAAGGATTCAAGGAGATCATTAGAGGTATGTGAGTGTGAGTTGCATGCAAGGACTCTTAAGTGTTAAAAGAAAAGAGTCGGTGGGAGTCTATGCTGGGCAAAGTGACCTCGTGGGTGCAGGCAGGTGCCTTGCTCCCTGGGGCTCCCGGCCCCTAGTGTGGGTGAAGTCTGGGCAGGTCATGTAACCTCTCTTCCTTGGCAACTGGACTGGGGACTGTCACTGGGAGGGTGTGTACCATGCTAGAACTCAGCCCCACACCTGGTAGCACGCGGTAAGCCTGAGCTTTGGGAACCCTGCCCGTGCCCTCTGGGGGAACCGGAGCCCTAGGTGGGACAGCTAGGTGGGGCGTGGGCCAAAAACGCACTCCAGGAAGTCAGTGTTGGCAGCAGAAGCTCCCCTCCCACCCCCACCTCCCCATATAGAACTGTTCCCATTTGGCTTCTGTCTTCTTGCAATAATTGCTTGCTGTGGACTGTGTATTCTACCCCCTGAATTCATACGTGGAAGCCCTGACCCTCATTGTGATGGTATTTGCAGATGGGGCCTTTGGGAGGTAATGAGGGGTCCATGAGGCCATGAAGGTGGGGCCCCCGTGCTGAGATGAGTGGCTTCCTAAGAAGGAGAGACAGAGACAGAGACAGAGACAGATCAAGAGCGCCACGCTCTGCTGGCCGTGTGAGAAGGCGGCCCTCTGCAAACCAGGATGGAGAGGTTGCTTTTAAGCAAGTGGCTCGAGCCATGGAAAGTCGAACCAGGGAAAAGAGCCCACCACGACCAGCCCGCTGAACGCAAACAGGCTCATTAAGCCACAGGCCCTCACCGACCAACGGACGACTTACAATCAACCTAAGCTTTCCAAGGAAGAGAAAGCTCCATCTGCTCCCATACTCCTTCCCTCTGCCCTATAACTATGGCCCCTCCCCACCACCACGTGGCAGGCAGTCTCTCTGCTGCCCTGCCTGCGGCTCCCTTGCAGTGTATTTGATAACCTTTTTTCTCTTTTGTTCCACCTCGGGGAGAATTCTTCCCTGGACAGAGCCCCCAGACCCCAGCCAGTCTGGACCCTCACCCACACTCACCAAGAACCAAATCTGTGGACGCCCTCCCCGAGCTTGGACTTCCCAGCCTCCAGGACGGTGCGAAGGAAGCGTCTGTGGCATCCGCCCCCCTGTCTGTGGTGTTTTTGGTTACAGCAGCCCAATAATGCTCAGGCTGCTGAGAACGCATCCAAACACTAAAACTGCATATATCAATTCTTTATCATGTGCTACTCATTTCACACGGGGCACTCGATGGGAGCCTCACAGCTGTGTGGAGGAGGGAGCTATACCGTGTTCCATTTTACAGGTGAGAGGACCGAGGCCTGAAGGCGAGGTGGACACGTCCCAGCTCCTGGGAGCCAGGGCCAGATTTTTTTGGAACACACGCTTGCCGCCAGCTGGCCTGCAGGGATTCAGGTGAGGGACAGGCCCACTGTGCACTGGCGGGGGCACCTTGCTGGTCTCAAGGAGGGGGATAGGGTGGCGGGGAATCTTCCCAGCGGTTAGATGAGCAAAGCTCCGCTTCCAACACAGAGGTGGGCCAGTCCCATGGGTAGGCAGCCAGTCTGCGCAGGAAGGGGCCGGAAGAAACAGAACACCCCCAGCTTGGTTGGTTACAACAAGGCAAAACCTTTAATAACATGGGTGCTTATTACATTAGCTGCTTTGGGGGCTCTGACATCTTGATTTCTGGTCATGTTTTTCTAACACGTAAAGGTGAATGCCTCCCTCGGGGCCACCTGAGCAGTTGGTGTCCCAAGGATTTGTGTGAGTGGGCAGTGGGGACAGTTGCACGCGCCTGGGGACTTGGGGATCCACCCCCAACTCCCCCAGCCACCACCAGTGACTTTGAGTAAAGTCCTCTTCCAAGGAGGGAAGAATGTGCAGGTCCTTCCAGTAAAGAAGGAAGAGAGGAAAACATCTGGCACAGATACACAGAGAGAGAAATGACATCATGGGATGGGCTTGAAAAGTTGGGGAAGATGGGGGGGGCGCTGGGAAGGTTGGGGAGGTGGGTTAGAACCTGGAGGGTCAGGGGCCGAGTGTGGGAGAGGGCTGAGTCCATTTGGTTTCATTCTTTGCAAAAAGTAATACCATCACGAGGACCATGCCATGCAACCTCAAAGCTGCCTCTGTACGTTGCCCCCAGGCTGTGCTGGGGCTGGAGGCCAGAGGGCAGAGGTCAAGTTCAGACGGGCGTGGTGCGCCTGTTGGCCGGATTGTTATGCAGCGACTCTTTGAACTCTTTGGGCGTGGAGTTGTGGAACTGTAGAAAAGCGTGGTCCCGGTCGGAATTGAGGAGGGTCCCCATGGTGATCTTTGAGGGGTCCCGGGAGAGCGTGAACATGGAGATGTCAGTGGAAGGGATGGTGTGGAAGCCTTTGCTGATGGGGGACAGGTCTCGGGATCTGGGTTCCGTGGAGCGGGAACTTGACCGCCTCCGGAATCTATACCTGTAGGGTGGAAGGCGGGCAAAGGTAGATTTCTTCAGGAGCTCCGAGTGGGATTTGGCACGTAACTGCTGATGTTTTTCGATATAGATGTGCACAGCCACGACTCCCACAATTTCTGCGATGATGAAAGAAAAGGCCCCGAAATAAAAGGACCAGCCATAGGAGTAGCTCTTTTTGGAGTCACGCTGCCCGGGGTCTCCAGCATTGGCTGATATATAAACTATGATGCCGATGATGTTGCTTAACCCTAAGAGAGGGGGAAGAGAAAAAGACATCTTTTGTACACGGCGGAGGTAACTGTCGTTTGAGCCTTGAAGGATTTGTAGAAAATGTGGAGGGAACAGGGAGACACGGAGAATGGGTTTATGGCTGGGAAATGCAAACCCTGGGCCTTTCTTGCACAGTGTGTCCCTTGGGAAATGAGGATGCTGCTGCCCGGTCCCAGGTGGTGTGCGTTTAGCTACAGAATACACCCTATTCGGATAGCAAGTGTGGGCGGGCTCAGGATGCTGGTGTTTTCCCTTACAAGCCATTCATTCCATCAAAACCTAATCTTGGGGCGCCTGAGTGTCTCAGTGGGTTAAAGCCTCTGCCTTCGGCTCAGGTCATGATCCCAGGGTCCTGGGATTGAGCCCCACATGGGGCTCTCTGCTCAGTGGGAAGCCTGCTTCTTCCTCTCCCACTCCCCAGGCTTATGTTCCCTCTCTCACTGTCTCTCTGTCAAATAAATAAGTAAAATCTTAAAAAACAACAACAACAAAACCCCCCCCAAAACAAAAAAACCTTCTTTGGCACTAAATCATGAGGACGCTAAAAGGAGGGAGATACAGGTCCCTGCTCCTGAGTTCCTCCATGTTAGTAGGAGAGACGGACACATAAAGGCAATTAGAGCAAAATACAGGAAGGGCTCGGCCAGAGACACGTATAAAACAGTTCAGAAGCAAAGGGAGGCGGACCAGGTAAGCCCCTGGGGTTTGAAGACAAGGGGACCTTGCATAGGGTTGCACAGGGTGAGAGAAGGAGATGGAGAATGGCCCACTAGGGTTTTCACCGGGCTGACAAGGAGGTTGGTGGCATCTTGAGCTAAAATAAGAGGCAGCAGAGAGAACAGGTTTTGAGAAGAGGGGACATGTGAACATGTTGGTCGGACGTGCTTAAGGAGGGTCCAAATGCAGCTGTCTGGTGGACATAGATGGGTCTGCCCCTGCAGTGTGGGGAGCTAGTGAACCCAAGGAGCAGGGAGAATAGCTTCCTAAGTCTTTTCATCTGCACAGGATAAGATAGTGCTTTAGATTAGCTGTCGTTTGAGCATCGGGAATTGGGGACCATGCAGCTGCTGTCCCCAGCAGGCAAGGTGTGCAGACAGCGTCCCCCAGGTGCCAATGGAGAGGCGCTGGATATGGTCACCTGAAGGTAAACTGATTTTCTAGGGAGTGGTAAGAAACAATAGAACCTGAGGGCCCAGGGGTGGGATCATCTCTGACCACCTTTCTCACGTTATTTTTTTTTTTAAAGATTTTATTTATTTATTTATTTAGAGAGCGCCAATGAGGGGGTGGGGAGCAGATGGAGAGAGAGAATCTCAAGCAGAGTCCTCTCTGAGCACCGAGTCTGACGTGGGGCTCAATCCCACGTCCCTGCGATCATGACCTGAGCCCCAAAACCAAGAGTTGGACACCCCACCTTTCTCACATTATTGTTCCAAAGGTGGAATGTCTCTTTTTGTCTCTTTGCTTCAAGGGCCTCATCTAGGCCTTGATGCCAACAATGACTCAGGGAGGTTGGTGTATCAGCTGGTACCTCCTTGTCTCCAAATTTAGGTGATGCTAAATGGGGACCGGCCCTCGTTACAGTTCCTAGCACCAGCTGGTAAATAACCATATCCAGTGGCCGTCTGTGCTCCATCTCTGGTCCTCATGGCCCCAGACTCTTCCTGGGGGGTCCTCACGATCTCCCTACAGTCCAGCAACTAAAGAGTTAAAGCTGGGCCATTCTGACTCATTGGGGCACAAGTATTAAGGGGGAGTTAGTATTTGACTATGATCTCTGGCCTGCTCCATCTAGGACTTGCTTCTAGAAGGTGGTGGGGGCAGGGTGGGGTGGTCTGCTTCTGCCCTGTGTCCTCTTGGCATTACCCTATGCAGGCATCCAGCAGGCCGGCTGTGAGTTCTAATCACTGAGCTATTTCTAAATATGGGGGTTGACACAGATAGCCGTATGTCAGGCTGCAGGAAACCACAGGATGAAAAACTGCTCCTCTGTCTGGAGTGTCAACTCGGCTTGAAGATTAGTAGGGAAGACACATTCTTTTATATTAAAATGAACACGGATATAATAAGGAGGAGAGAGCAGAATTCACATGAATTTTTAAGTGTAAATGGGAGACAGACTTCAAAGACATTTCAGCTCACTGAAGGCTGCTTCTAGCGATGCCCTGCTACCCTACTCTCCACTCCCCAGAGCCATTTTTTTTTCTTCTCTGCTAGCAGGGAAATTTTGGTGGCAAAGTTTGGGAAGCCCCCAAAGGAAGTCTTGATGGGGTGAGAGGAGGGGGAGCAATTTAAAGAGAGACTTAGATGTGAGACCAGGTTAAAGGAGGCGGGGGCGAAGGGGTTGCCATTTACTTATAGGGGACTTCCCATGCGTGAGGCACTGGGCAAAGTCTTAATATGCACCATCTCAAGTATTGCAACAGACCTGCTGTAAAAAAAAAATTAACCCTCTTTTAAAGTTTATTTATTTGTTAGTGATCTCTGCACCCAACGTGGGACTCGAACTCACGACCCCGACATCAAGAGTCGCACGCTCTTCCATCTGAGCTAGCCAGGCACCCCTGACCCCCTTTCCTAGATGGGGAAATTGAGCCTAGAGAAGGTACATCACTTCCCACATTGACGGTGCTAGGAAATGGTAGAGGTGGGATTTGAACCCAGCACTGTCTCTTGGCCGTGGTGGATTTAGATTTCAGGAACAAATTTTAGGACAGACGAGAGGTGTGTGGGCAATCCCCCTGACACTCAGCTCTTTGAGGGCAGATCCACCTTGGTCTCCTTCATTGTGATGGCCTCATGTCCTTGCTGAGAGTCTGACTGGAGCGAGTGTGCAGTGCGGATGTACAAAACGAGAAAGTGAATGGTGTTGGCGTGAGAATTCAACAGCGCAACGTCTCGTGCCTCAGCTACTACGTAGTAAGCAGTGAGCTTGTGTTAGGTGCTGTTCTAGGCAGTTTACGGATACCAGCTCATGTCAGTCTCTTAACAGCTTCAAGAGGTCGGGCATTATTACCGCCACTTTTCAGATAGGGAAACGGAGTCATAGAGACGTTAAGAGACTTGTGCAAGGTTATGCAGCTTGGAGGTAGCAGAGCCAAGATTGGCAGCACACAGCCTGGCTTCAGAGCCCTCACTCTTCAGCATTATGCATGGTGCCTGCCCCGGTACTAGGTGTTCAGTAAAAGTTCTTGATTGCTTGCCCCTAGCCACAAATCCTTAGAAAAGCCGAGCAAGAAAGAGCCTTAGAGAGTGTGGGCTCTTCTGAAACTTCCATTTTATAGGTAGAAAAGCTGAGGCTTTTCAGGTTCCTTGGGGAGATGGGGGCTATCCAGGAATAGATCCCAAGCTTCTTGCCTCCCCTCAGGGCTTTCACCACTGCCCTGCGTGTTTCGCGGTTCCCAAGTGTCCCATCCACCTGCCATCTCTCACAGTACCCATCGTGAGAAAAAATGTTGCTGGTGACACACTCTTTCCTGACAATCCCCTTGGGGGACAAAATAATGATCTTCTGTACGGGAAACCCAAATGTCAGCACAATCCATTTCCCGGGGCGACTGGGTGGCTCAGCGGGTTAAAGCCTCTGCCTTCAGCTCAGGTCATGATCTCAGGGTCCTGGGATCGAGCCCCGCATCAGGCTCTCTGCTCTGCGGGGAGTCTGCTTCCTCCTCTCTCTGCCTGCCTCTCTGCCTACTTGTGATTTCTATCTGTCAAATAAATAAATAAAATTAAAAAAAAAAAAGAGACAATCCATTTCCCTCCAGGTGGGTCAGAGCCCAGGGGGTCTGGATGGGCCACCAGTGACTAGAAAGTGTCTCAAAACCACACAAAGCCCTGGGTTTGCCCGTTGTTACCATCAGTCTGCACACAGCGTGGTCAGGGGCCACGGCCACCTTTGGGCTGACCACACCCCCATGGCAAGATGGCGGCTCCCTCCCTGGTCTGTTGCTGGAGTTGGTGTCCAGAGACTCGGAGCTGGATGCAGTCCAGCTTCCTCATTTCCCAGAAGGGGACACAGTGGGGGAAGAAATGGGAGCAAGGTCTTAGAGGGGAGCAGGACGCTGGGCCTCAGACTTTGGAACTATATTCTTGCTGCTTTTCCAGGACTAGAAAATGATATTGAGGTGCCCCACCTGGCTCAGTTGAAAGACCACACAACTCTTGATCTTGGGGTTGTGAGTTTGAGTCCCATGCTGGTTGTGGAGATTACTAAAAAAATAAATAAGTAAACTAAAACTAAAACTAAAAATATTGTGCTTCTTATGCTCAGCCTCCTTCCAACAACACCATGAAGTAGATACTATTATTAGTTAGGGAGAGGAGGTAAATCTAGGGGGAAGAGAACACGGGGTGGGTGGAAGAGGGAGGAGAGAGAAGGCAGTGCAGGGGGCCCCTTCCTGAACTGACTGTCTCTCATCCCTCTTGCCACCTTCTGGTCAGGCGAGATACTGATTGTGAAGTTTTCCTGGAGAGTATTTTGGGCTGCTGGCTTTCTACCTTGCTCCCAGAGACGTCTTGAACAATATGAGAATCTGAGCCCTTGGAATGTTGACATGTCTCAAACAGCCAGAGCCATATATGAGTATGTCCCAGCGAACAGAAAGGTGGACCCTGTTAAAATAAGCTGAGCCAAGCTGAGCCAGTCACATTACATACACATGCCCTCTATGTGTGAACATAGACGGTTGACTCTTGAACAATACGGAGTTAGGGGTGCTGATCCCCCCCCATCAGAAATCTGTGTTTAACTTTTGACTTTTCAAAAACTTAACTGCTAATTGCCTACTGTTGACTGGAAGCCTTACCAGACACAGTCCATTAACACATACTTTGTATGTCCTGTGTCTTCTATACTGTATTCTTACAAGAAAGTAAACTAGAGAAATGAAAATGTCATTAAGGAAATCCTAAGGAAGGGAAAATACATTTATACTAATGTACGGATCTGTCAAAAAATCTGGGTATCAGTGGACCCCTGTGGTTCAAACCTGAGTCTTTCCAGGGTCACACATGCTCTCTTACTAAGCAGCCTCTCTCTCCCTCTGCTGACCCTTCTCCCCTACCTCCTCTTGCCTTTCCATCATGCCCCTGCTAGCGTGTCAGCACCTTTGGTTCTCATGAAAGTCTCTGGCTCCTCACGCTTAACACAAGTCGAATATTTTCTCTCCCTTTCCTTGCACGGAACCCCGAATAGCACTGCTTTGTCCTCATGGGCCCGGCTTGGGTTGGGTGTCTGGGAGGATGTCCGGGCTGGGGCCAGCTGCTCACCTGCAGAGACGAAAAAGATGCCCGCGCTGAGGATGACATTGTGTCTGCTTCGGTGGAACTCGCTGGCTGCCACGCAGAGCCCGCCAAAGAACAGCAGTGTGACGCTGAGGATGGGGAAGACACTGGAGGCCCTCACAGCCCCTGTGGAGAGAAGGCGGGATGGTTCCAGCTGCGTCCCTGCCGGCCCCAGGCTCCACCCAACCTGGGGCACACAGTGCCCAGGGGGAAAATAGCACATGAGCAGGACAGGACATGCTTCCAACATGGGCGTCAGACTAGCACGGTTGCTCAGGGCCCTGTGCTTGCTGGTAAGGCTCTGCAGTCACCGTCCTGAAGTTCTTCATCATTTTATCTTTGAATGGAGTGTGTGTGATTGAGTAGGCTTCACACTCAGCATGGAGCCCAACACAGGGCTTGAACTCACGACCCTGAGATTAAGACCTGAGCTGAGATCAGGAGTTGGACGGTCAACCACACAGGTGCCCCTCGCGTTATGTTTTAGAAGTGAAGTCTGATGTGGAAATGGGGCGTGCGGTGGGGGGCTTGGAGCCTTGACTCACAGGGGATCCCACCACCCGTCAGGTCTATACCTCCCCATTCCCCTGAGACGGGACCTTAGCTGCCCATTCTCCTGCCCCAGCCAGGGATCACTGATAGCTTTCATTCCTGGTGGGGGCTGGGCATGGGCAAAGGAAGAACCAGGGTTAGGTGTAAACCCCAGGCATGCAAAGCTACGCATTCCCCCCATTGAGTGTCTCTGTGCCCCCCACCCTGGGGGTAGTTTGACATGAAATAGCAAATAAAAGACACCATGACCGATCAAGAGAGAGAGAACAGAAGAAAAGAAAAAGCATTTTTGCCTGTGTTTTGAATGAGGAACCTGGGGTTTTCATTTGCACTGGACCCTGCCAATTATGGTGCCAGCCCCATATCCAAAGATTCCCAACAGATCACATGCTGTTCACCAAAATGCAGAACCTTTCCCCGCACGCACCTACATCTGCATAGCACTGGCTCTGGCAATCCTCCCTTAATACCCACTCAGTCACTGAAGGAACAAATGAGTTCATTTATTCATTCGACGATGTCACTGTGCACCTATTAAATGCACTTGTGCTGTGCTGGGTCCTGGGGTGCCTAAGGTTCTGAGGGAGGGATTCTATGGGAGGGGGGCCTCAGAATGCCCCCAACCAGTATAAAGGTGGGTGTCCCAGTATTCACCCAACTGGTATAAGGTTATTTCCTGCTATGTCCCGACCGGAATATACCAGTTGAACAAATTCCGTGTTCATTCGTGTACAAAAGAACAGGGGTTCCTAGCCTCGTGGGATCCCAAGTCAGTTGAGTTGATGGGTAGGAACAACTGCCTAATTTGCAGGACCCAGTGCAAAATGAAAAGGCAAGGCCTTTCTCCAAAATCATGAAAAATGTCAAGATAGTAAAAGGAGAGCGCCGAACACTGTGGGGCTCTTGGAAGGGTGAGCTCTTGGGGCCACAAGGGCTGTGGAAGCCAGACGTGAGCTGGCTGGGGCCAGGGTGGTAGGCTGGAGGTGGTGAGGAGCTGTGGGACTGAAGATATATTTCTAAGGTAGAGCCACCAGTGGCAGTGGGCAGTGGGAGACAGAACAGCTGAGGACCATGCTTGTGTCTGGTGCTCGGCCGCTGAGCGCCTGGTGCCACCCAGAATGCCACGGGGCACGAGCAGGTGCAGCAGGGGGGATGGTGCAGCAGGAAGGGTCACGAGGTCATTTTTGACCTTGGGGATTTCAAAGATGAAAGTTGAAGGCTTTCAAGCCCCGTATTTGTGGCAACCCACCTCCCGCTGTTTCTGTTCCCCACTGTACAGAGGGGCTTAAGTGCCAACCGCCAGGCAGTTTTTACAACGTGATGACTGGTGTTTTATTCGGTCTCATGGAAAAAGTTTTCTGGAAGTTTGCTAGCTGAGTTAGCCAAGAGGGTGGCCTGGGAGGAGTGATGGAGAAATGGCAGGAGAGTCTGAGGGCACACAGGGTTGATGTTCTCTTAAGGACAAGAAAATGGAAAGTTCTTGCTTTTGTTTAAAGACAGCCACCCCAAATCACCCAGTGTTGGGATCTGGGCAGACCCGGGGCCTGATAGCAGCATCCTTCCCATTCTTCTGCTTCCATGGTCAAGTTTTGGGAAAGGCTGGACCCCCTGCTTCCTTTAGTACCCAGGTCAGGGGATAACCCCGGGGAGGGGGCTCTGGGGTCCTAAGTGGGCACACGAGCCCGACTGTGGGCATAGCTTCTTTATAACTTCTCAGTATTTATGCATATGACCTATGGGTTTCCATTTGGACCCTCAGCCCAGGGCCCTACAAATAGGGGTTGATCTGCCTCAGTGGTTTCAAACAAACTTGAATGTGAACAAACCTTTAAAGTGTTCATTTGCATTGTGTATTGACAGGAATTGCTTGAATATTCAATGGGATAAGTTCAATCGATTAAAAGGGTAGTTTAAAAAAATTTTTTTTTGGTAAACATGATTATGTCCAAAGGAAATAATTATGGACGTTTGACGCTATTGAACTGCATTGGTTATTAAAGCACAGATTTGAAATGGGTGGCTGTGAGATTTGTGACTGTGGCTGAAGTAGCCCTGTGGCAACCAACTGGTGGCCAGACCCCACTGTTTAGCCCACAGATGAGATACGTGGTTGCAGGTGTCTGCCTCAGGACATTTGATTCTGCCATTTTCTCCGAGTCAGGGTTATCTACTCTACTTTCATTTAAACCCATGGGCACATGGTGGGTTCAAAACAAAAAGGTTTTACTGTCTTCCCCCCTTCCTCCCCGCCTTCCTTCCTTTACCGTTTCTTTACCCCCAACTACCTGGGGGTATGTTGTGGTCTTGAGGATGGGGAGGGCCGTTTGTTGCAGTGTAATTCTACTACGGGCATCGGAGTAGGACCTGGCCACGTCAGGGGTATATTATGGGGAGTCTCTTGTCCGTAGGTCTTGTGGGCTAGTGAGCCTTATGCTCTATGGTGAAGCTGTAACCTGTCCCAACAGCACTTGAGAACAAGGAAACAGCAGAAAAATCAGTACACGAGTCCCAGTCCCACAACGGGGCGGTCACAGCAGGAATGGCCCCTCACACATTGGAGGGGTCTGGAGAGCCCCGCGGGAACGTGCCCTGGTTCTGTGTGCTGGGGTCAGGGATTCCAAAATTCCTCACAGGACATCTGTGTGCTTGTACAGGCTTCTCGTAGAGGCTTCCCCTGAACCTTAGCCTGGTTCTGTGGCTAATGGTGAAGCAGGGGTGGACTGGGGGAGGGGCGAGGACCTCACCTTCGCCAAAGGAAGCAAAGTATGTTGTTGGAAAAGCAATCCACCTTAGGGAAGCTGAAAATCTGAAGCTGAAAAACTGAAAATCCGTTCTGGGAGTTGTGAAATAGAAGTTACAGCTCTGTTTCACCTCCAGCGGGGCAAACATCACAATGTTTCATTAAAGCAGGAAGGAAAAACAAAGAGAAATGATGGGCACTCAGTAAAACCCCACCGGAGATGACTTTAAATCTATTCTTCGGAGGAGGTCCAAGCACAGAGCTCCATCTCTAAGCGGGCCCTGTGTTCCTCATACCAAGTTTTTCTGAGCTGCTGGCACAAATCCTAGTAGGCATTTGGGTAAATCCTAGTAGCTGCATAGGGACTGGAAAAAGAAATGGTGTGTTTAGGTTTCAAAAATTAGCTGAAAACTGACTTTCTTAATTGACCCTGCTATAATAACTACATAACTAACATTGTTACACGATTCAGGGCTCATTCATCTGCAGACTAACAGGTGTGAGCACGGCCACAAATTGTTCTAATTTTAAAACCACTCTTCTTGAGCTACAAGTTACAAACATAATCTTGTGTAGGACAATTTCTTAAAGTTTTTATTTATAATAACAGTTAAAAAGGGGGCAAACTTTACACTTAACATTCCTTAGTAATAGATTAGCCAACGCCTTTGAAATTCCTCTTTGAGTGAACTTGACACGCATTCTTGTTGAAGAAGTTACATTTAGATTACATGAAATGTCCACGTTTCTTTGGGCCTGGATCAATGGCAGGTGCATATCTGCCCCTGGACTGTGTTAGTGCTTGTCCCCTGCAACAGAAAGGCGCTGGCCCTATATTGCTTCACTGACGTCACGCTGGGCCCCGGGCTGAGCGTAATGCATGTGCTCATTTAATTTTCACGAGCCTGTCACATCGATGATGCTATCATCTCCATTTCTGACTGGAGAAGGATAGTTGGGAGATGGAAAGGTAAAGAAAGCAGTGCACTCAGGTTTAACCCAGCCAGTAGAGAGTTAGACAGGGCATACAAGCCCAGGTCAACCAGGACCCAGAGCCCTCACGCTAAGCCACCTTGCACTCTGCTGCCTCCCAAGCTCTGCCTTGTCCCATGTCGTATTCAGCTTACCAGCCTGGGGACAATCCCAGGAAGATGCTGACCCTGCCCCAATAGGACTGCAGAGACATGAATTTGGGTTTGCATTTAACCTCCCAGGGCTTGCCCCTTAGGACTGTGCTTTACCCATTAGCTCATCACCCATTAGCACCTCGACTCAGCTCTCTCGGGAAGGTGAAAACTGGTATTCCGGTTGAAGAAAATCCCTTAGATTTTCTCCTCAGCAGACTAAAAAGAGCCTTTTAGTTTTGACTCACCTACTTCTCCCCCTTGTATTTCTAGTTCATGGACATTAAAGAGACTCAGATATCAGAATCACTTGAAAGTCTCTGTCTAGTAGCCAAGGTCCCCGGAAGCTCCTTTGGAAGGATCCATTTCCAGGGATGGGTACCGAGGAGCCTCGGAGGCAGCCGGGCGACTGCAGGGCTGCCCGCACCCCCTCCAGGGGAGACCCCAGAAGTGGGAACTCACGCAGGAGATACTCCGCTGTGTCTTGTTCATAGTCGGCGTCTTCAGGGAAGTGATCGATTTTCTTGCACACTCCTCGGAAAGCCCCTGTGGAAACAAATGTGGGCCTGAGCTGGGGGGAGGAGCCAGAGCCCCTGGTCCTCACCCTCCGCGGTAGAGAACCTTCCCTGGTTGTTGTGGGCTGTGCATACGGTGGTTCATCTGCACCTGTCCTAGGGCACACACGAGAGACCGGCAGTGGAGGAAAATTAATTAAAAAAAAAAAAAGCAGCAGAAGACTTCATTTCCTAGAAAATCTGCTTCCTAGATTTTGCATGATGTTGGGATCTATGGAGAAGAGCAAATAGCCATGGAACACAATCATTCATTACGAGGACTGTCTTGCCTTATCCATCCCCCACCTTCCATTGGGTGAGAGAGAAAAGGAGAAGGAAATGGAATTTGTGTGTTAATTTCCCATTACAGATGAGGAAACTGAGCACGAGGATTTTGCATGCGCTCACACAGTCTGCAGCAGAGCCTGCGTTCCAACCAAGGTCGGGGGACTCCCGGGTGTCAGTTGTGGGCAGGGGTTCAGGAGAAGCCCCCTGTCCCTGATCCTGCTCTTAGCTGACACAGGACTGTCCCCTCACCATCCCCTCACCCCCCGCCCCCGGCCCCTGGTCACAGCCAGCTGTGTTCTGCTGTGTGGCCCACGCCTTCCAGGAGGCACAGACCGCACAGGTTTGTCTTGGGGGAAACTGCCAGCATTTGCTTCCTTTTCTTCCTTCAATATCAGTTTGACTTAAATCATTCTGGGTGTTTGAGAATCCTTGTGGGTGTTTGTTAACCAACCAATTAACCGATCTCTGGGGCAGCTAATGGCTCTGCCAGTTCTTATAAATGACAACAATTTCCGAACTCCTCACTGTAACACAGCACGGAATCACGCATCGCTGTTCTTGTCGCCGCCTGAGAACCGGGTATGGAGGGGGAGGGGCAGGGTGGCGCCGTGGACAGCAGAGCAGGCAGATCTGCCCTCCTATTTCAGCCAAGCTACTGTAAGGATTAAACAAGGCCATGTATGAAGATGAGATCATTGTTGCATTTTTTGCAAAACTCTAGGCGTGCCGTGATAGCAACCAGCGCTTATTAATGCTTCCCGTGGGCCAAGCGCAGAGCTGAAACCTTACCTCCCTTCTCTCATTTACTCTTGTCCACTGCCCTGGGAGGTAGGGTCTATTGATCCTGACATTTGATGATGAGGTAACCCAGATCACAGAAGAGACTGAGGTGTCACAGCTGGAGAGGAGAAGAATCGATATCTGAATCCAAGCTTCAAAGCCTGTGGTTTTCACTGTTGCACTGTGGATGGTAGCCATTATTATTATGTCAATAATAATCTTATAATAAAGAGTGCCATGCATTTAACCCCTGCTATAAGTAGGCTCCAAGCCAGAGGCATTTCCCAATAAATGCGATGCCATATGTGAAGCACCCTCTTGCTTCTGATTCTCCGCTCACCAGGCAAAGAATGGACTCAGCACCAACAAGTGGGGGGAGGGGGGCGGTCCTGGAGAGAAGACTTGCAAGCCTCCAGGATATTCTTGGAAGAAAACACAAAGTTATAACTTCTTCCCTGATATGAAAAACAAACAAACGAACAAACAAAAAAACTTTGTTTTTCTCTTGTTTAGATTTTAGCCTTCCATTCACATACTCCTCTTAGTTTATAATCCCCGTTCCCTTCCAGCGAGCTGGATAAGAAACCAGAATAAGTCACACACGCAGAGCCCGTACCATGTACCACGTACCGGGTGCCATCCTAAGCCCTGTACGTGTTTTATCCTCTTCAGCTCTCAAAACAGCCTTATGGGGGCACCTGGGTGGCTCAGTGGGTTAAAAGCCTCTGCCTTCAGCTCAGGTCATGATCCCAGGGTCCTGGGATCGAGCCCTGCATCGGGCTTTCTGCTCGACAGGGAGCCTGCTTCCTCCTCTCTCTCTGCCTGCCTCTCTGCCTACTCGTGATCTCTGTCTGTCAAATAAATAAATAAAATCTTTAAACAAACAAACAAACAAACAAAAAAACAGCCTTATGAGGTATCTGGTATTATGATTCCTTTTGACAGGTGAGGAAAGAGGTTCAGTGAAGGGACACAGCTACAAGGGGCAGGTTCGATGGAAGTCTGCCCTACTCCAAAGCCAAAGTTCTTAAACACTATTGTGAGTTATACTCTCTTCCAGCAACGTCTGTCACCAGGCGGCTATATGATAATTTTGTGGTCCATCCACAGCTCTTGACTGTGGCAATGAACGGGACCACTGGTTTTTCCATCAACCGTGGTTTTTCCATGACTTTCATTGGGGGCTACCGAGCAGGGCAAAGGCGGTGGTTGGGGGACCAACGATTGTTAGTTGTTTGACATACAGTGCAGAGGTTTTCTTTTTCTTTCTTTCTTTTTAAGATTTTATTTACTTATTTGAGAGAGAGGGCGTGTCCGTGAGCACACAAGATGGGGCAGAGGGAGAAGGAGAAGCAGACTACCCTGCTGAGCAGGGAGCCCGATGTGGGGCTCGATCCCAGAACCCTGAGATCATGACCTGAGCCGAAGGCAGACACTAACCAACTGAGCCACCTGGGCACCCCCACAAAGGCGTTCACGGGAAGAAAAGGTTCAGGTGAAGATGGAATGTGGACACCACCACGACAGACCAGTCAGAACCACGTGGGAACGAGGAGCCACACACATGCCCACTCTGCTTGCGCCAAGGGCCTTCCCCAAGGCAGCAGAGGGCATCTGGGTCCTAGAGCTTAGAGCTGCAAACACCGGAAGCTCCTGGAGAAACAGTCACCAGTATTCAGGGTCTAAAGCAGCGTACCACCTGTTCCTGCACAGCCCCTGGGCTAAGAATGGTTTCTGCATATTTAGATGGCTGGGGAAAAAAAAGCAAAAGAAGAATATTGTTTCACGACAAACACACAATGATATGAAATTAAAATTTCTGCGTCGGTAAACAAGATTGTATTGAAACACAACCGTGCCCCCTTGCTGACGGCTTCCACCCAAAATGGCAGAGCTGAGTCGCTGTGGCAGAAACAGCAAAGCCAAAAATATTTGCTATCTGTCTGAGGAAGATTGTGCTGATCCAGGGTCTAAGGAGCCCTGTCCTGTGTGGTAGGACACAGAGAGGTGTCTGGGCCTTACAGGGTGTCAGAGGACATCGTCCAGACTGGTTCTTCTAAAGGACATGATGTTTAGGGCAAATCTGGGTCACAGAATATTTTGTTTGGCATTTTGGCTTGTTCTGTTTTATTTACTTATTTATCTATTTATTTTACCTGCAGTATGTTAGTGCCTATTTTGTTGTATTTTTTTTTTAAATTCAATATGCTGCTGCAATTTAAAATTCAGGATCTGTCAGATGAAAGCCTCATTGGCAGCTTCTCTTTAAAAAAAATGGGGCGCCCTGTCCCACATTTGCACACGTAAACAGTCCCCTGAAGCTGGGCATCTGCAGACCCCTGTAGACCCCGGGGATGAACTTTCCAGCTGGTCGAATTCCCCTCCTGGCCTCACGGCACTTGACGTACCTACAGCGAATGACCCCCATCAAACCTCAGTTTCTTCTTCTATAGAATGATGATAGTAATAATAACAACGTCGTGGAGTTGTCACGAGGATTAACTGAGGCTATAAGAGTAGACGGAGCATCGGTTGGCATTCTCAGCACGTACGCTTTTAATCAGGCAATGACATAAACCACTTAGGACAGCTCTTAGCACATAGTAAGAACTCAATAAATTCTAGCTATTACTACCATTGGTTTGAGTAGGTATTTTAGGACCAGACGAGACACATTGGTGCCATGATGAGATTTAAAAAAGCAATATAAAACGAAAGGGAATCAAGAATTTCCCTGAGGAAGACTCCATGCGGAAGACAAAACTGCTGGCACCACAAGTCATACACTCATCAAAAAGTGATTTGGCCATTCATACAAGGAGCATATTGCCAGCTTCCAGAAATAACTACTATTTAGCATTTCTGTATATTTCCTTCTAGACCCCCCCCATGCTTTCACACACAAATGGTTTTATAAAATTGAGATCATGCTGTTCTCACATTTTCTCAGGAGTATTTCCCCATCTCAGTAAATCTAAGAAAGATAGGATGGGGTTGGACTTGCCCATGAGCTGCAGAGGATGGAACCGAGAGAGATGTTGAAAACATAGACCCTGCAAAGATGAAGTGGGGACACAGGGACAAGCACTATCCCAGCCCGGGTTAAGCCAAGGCCCTGGGGCAGAGAGAAGCAGAACCTGAGAATGTGGTCAACCAGGAGGCAGATCAGTGGGGGGTGGTCTGGGAGCAGATTCAGAGGTTATAGGGGGGAGGTGATGAGAAGGCAGGGTGGGGCAGATGTGAGAATTAGGCTTTGAGAATGCACAGACCCCAGGGCCATGAGACCCCAGGACCCCAGGAAGAAGTCTGGAGTGGAAAATAGAGCCAAGGTACAGTTCCTGACGTGCTGAAGTGAATACATCACAGAGACCGGTTTTTACCAGAGAAGATTATGCCGATGGTTTATCTCTGGCTCAGACAATGGAAGAACACATCTTTCCTAAGAAGAAGGGGACTTTCTTTCAACCAAAAATCCTTCTAAAAGGCCAGACCATAGCGGGGCACCTGGGTGGCTCAGTTGGTTAAGCATTCAGCTTATGTGGTGGGATCAAGCCCTGTATTGGGCTCCACACTCAGCACGGAGTCTGCTTGAGACTTTCTTTCTCCCTCTGCCCCTCCTGCATTCTTTTTCGCTCTCTTCACTCAGTAAATAAATCTTTAAATAAAAATAAAATAAAAGGTCAGACCTTAGAAATATTCCCATTAAAATCAAGAAGACAGAATGCTCACCATTGCATCTCTTATTCACTGCAGCTCTGTAAGTTCTAGTGCAAGAAGAATAAAATGGAATTAAGAGTAACAACCCATAGGAAAAAATAGGACAAAGTTATCATTTTTTTTCCAGGTGAGAGAATAGTCTTACTCGGAAAGCTCAAGGCAATTTGCTGGACAAAATATTAGAATGAATGAAAGAGCTCAGTCAGGTGACTTCTTTCAAGATACTAAACCACACAAGAAGTGATGATAATTAAATCATTGTGGTACTGACATTTAAAAATAACATTGATTAGAATATTTTTCAATGCAGAGAAATATCACAGGGAAAACAAGAAGCAGTCCGTTATCCCATGTTCCGATAATCCCAGTTAAATTAAAAGAATAGAGGTGTTCATAATTGGAAAATTCCAACAGTATGTAGAGAAAGGTATAAGACTGGAAGTGAAAGCCTTTCCCTCATCCCCGAAAATTCACTCACCTGGTAACTCGGTTAGGTGATTTCTGTTAACTGAATGTCGAGTGAATCGTGTCTACGCTGAGATCTGAAGGGTAGTTAAAAGTTCATCAGAGTAAGGGAGGTGTGTTGCTTTAGGCAAAGTGCAGTAGCAGGAGCATGGTTGAGTGGGAACGGAAAAGCCATTTGGGAGCTCAGAGTAACTTGGGGTGTTTAGTGGTTGGTCTGGGAGGCAGATCCTGTGCTTCCAGGGGAAAGGTGGTAAGGTGGTGGGAACTGGGGTTCGATGGCTATGAGATCTGAGCTGTGAAGATTGGTTGGTTCAACCTTTGCCCTTCCCTTCTCGCTCACTCCCTCCCTAGGAATTCACTAGTGGCCAAGGCAGAAGATTCTGGGCTTCAGAACCTAACATTCTCGTTGGGGAAGAGTCTACAGACCCGTAAAGAGATGAACAAGATCCCTGTGCTTCGAAGGAAATGGAGCAGATGAGGTGATGGTGATCGTGCATGGGGTGGGGGCCAACAGTGAGCCCTTTGGGGCAGGGTTGGGTGGAGGGGGGTTGTTCGAGCTCTGACCTGCACAAAGAGAAGGAGCTGGTTGTGCGAAGAGCCAGGGAAAGGGCTTTCCAGGCAGAGGTTGCTGCAGATGCACAGGCTCTGAGACAGGAAGGAGCTTGGTTCATTTGAGGAACAGAAGGGAGGCCAGCAGGGCAAAAGAGGGCCTATGGTGGCTGATTTACTGGGTCACACTGTAGCGAGAACAAGCCTAGACCACCTGCTATGCCAAGTTTGGGCAAGGGCCAGAGAGAGCTTTTCTGGGTCATCTAAAGACAGCTCTGCTTAAGTGCTTTTGGCCTTAAGTCCGGAAATCCTGGATCCAGGGCAGACAGATGTGGGGTGGGGGAGGGGGGATGGGAGTTGAGGCATTACTTCACTTCCCCCGACCTTCTCAAGATTGCAGTCCTGAAGGGAAACCCTTCAGAGGGGTTGCTGTCCCTTGCCTGTCCTTCCTCCAACATCAGCAGAACCTCCAGAAGGTCTTCCTGGAGGGACCCTCCATACCTGCCCCTGTGGACTGTGAGTGCCCCACAATGGTGGTCCTGGGGCAGGTTTTGGTGGGGTGATACCCTCCCCCCACCCCCAAACCTAATACAGGGATGTCACTTCTGAGTAGTCTCTGGACAGTTCAATGGGCTCAGAGTGAGGGCAGATACGCCTCCCCAGCCCACCCAGCCCAGCGGCAGAGCCCAGCACTGGTGCAGCCCAGAGACCCTGCCAACCCAGTGCTTGGAACTTGGCACACATCTCAGCCACCAGCCCAGCAGGGGTAACCAAATTTCAAGCTCCCAAAGTCCAGCTCAGAGCTCAAAACCAAGGCCAGCTGGAGACCAGAGCTCTCCATTCAAAGACATAGATCATTTATTAGGTCTCTGTCGTGATGACTTGACCTCAAGGAAACAGGAAAGAGTATCAGGTTTGTTTATGCACCGGGAATACTTAAGAAAGCAAAAGTGACTGCCTGACTGTAAGCATGTTTAGGTTCTTGGTGTAACAGCAGATCCCTATTACAGAGGAGAAGACCTTAAAGCAGTGGTTTTCAACATGGGCTGCACACCGGAATTACTGGTGTGGATGCAGGAAAACAGAAATTCCTACTTAATCCGTCTGGGCACCTGGAGTCTTCCAAGCTCCCCAGATGAGTCTAACTGTTCCGTGGAGGCTGAGAACCACTGCCTGCCAGGTGAGTCCCCTCGAAAGCAGGGACGTTTCTTTCATAGTAAATAATGAGGTTCGAAGACATGCGTTCCACCTGTGTCTTGAACTTGAAATGATCGCTCATGAGAACATGTTTATTTTGTCTTATCTTTTCTAACTACGCATCGGGACGAACAAAAAAGTAAGCTGTGTTGATTTTCGCTGGGAAGGGAACATCATTTTTTCTGATAAAAATCACACGAGAGTCATATGAAATCCTTCACTCTCCCAGCTGGATTGTAAAGTTTGACTTTCACAGCAGGATCATAAAGTAGGTCCTTTTTTGCAAAAAATATCTGAGCACGTCCTCATTCTCTCAAGAGCTTTCTTAATCCTTTGATATTCAAATCACTGGATGTGCCTAGCTCATCACACTTCTTGTTGGTTTTTTTTCTTCTTGCGTTGCTGACGGGTGTCCCTCTCCCACCCCCTCACGGGGGCCCACGGCTGGCATGGCACGTCACTCCTCACCTCCATTACCATGAAGCTCTGTGTATTTTGCTAGATCTGCAATCTCACTTTGCAATCGTTTTGCCTCTATTTGCATTGGATTGTCCCATGTTGACAAGAGCTAGCAATCAGAGAGAGGCTGCCAACAAAGACCGGGGATTGCGGGGTACGGAATGGGGTGGGGAGGGGCGTGGGATGGGGTTGCGAGGGTGTTTTCATTGAGCCTGGTTTTATAAGTCATCAGGCCATTCATGCAAATATTTATATTAAGATGGAGTTTGCTTGCTCGTCCATGCAACCTAGCATGTGTGGGGATTTGGGGGATGAATTCCTGGATAGTGGGGACCCTGAACTAATCGGTCTGAAGAAGCATGTGGGGTATAGGAATTACGGCTTGCTGCTCCTAGTAAGAGAAGCACAGGAGTGAGTTCAGCAGAAAGAAACATCCTCTTTTGATGTTACTGAGCCGTGGCTGGTGCATATCCCTATTCACTCTTTTATTCAGCGATGTCTATGGGGTTGCCTGCCTTGCATTAAGCTCTCTTGTGGGCACTTGGGGTTTATCAGTGAACTAGATAGGCTAGGTCCTTGATCTCAAGGCTGTTGTATCTATAGTTATTTATTTATTTTTAAAAGATTTTATTTATTTATTTGAAAGAGAGAGAATGAGAGAGAGAGCATGAGAGGGAAGAGGGTCAGAGGGAGAAGTAGACTCCCTGCTCAGCAGGGACCCCGATGAGAGACTCAATCCTGAGACTCCAGGATCATGACCAGAGCCAAAGGCGGTCTCTTAACCAACTGAGGCACCCAGGAACCCCAATCTATCAGTTTTTAAAGATTTTATTTATTTGTTTATTTGAGAGAGAGAGTGTGTGAGTAGAGGGGGGCAGAGGGAGGGGGAGAGAATCTCAAGCAGATTCCCTGCTGAATGTGGAGCCTGATATGGGGCTCCATCTCATGACCTTGAGATCATGACCTGAGCCAAAATCAAGAGTCATATGCTTACCTGACTGAGTCACCCAGGGGCCCCAAGGCTGTTATATTCTAATGGGAGAGACCTACGGTGAATGAAGAAAAAAATGCGACAAAGTTTTCTGCAAAAAGGAAAAGGTCATTTCAGATAGCATTGAGTGCCATGAAAATACTATTCCCTGGAGGGAGTCACTCGGGGAGGGACACTCATGAGGTTGGATGGACAGGCAAAGCTTCTCTGACAAGGTGGTCTGAGTGACAAGGTGAAGCCAACCACGGGGAGATTTGAGAGAACTTTCTAGTTATCTCATATGCAAAGGCCCTGGGGAAGGATAATGCTCAGTGTGTTTCTGGAACCAAGAGAGGTGAGTAGGGGGACAGCAAGTCTCTGAAGGAGCCAGACGATGCTTTAAGCAGCTGAGAAACACAATCTGATTTATAGTTTTAAAAGATCTCTTTGGGCGCCAGGGGCTTGCTGAGGAGTGGGAACGGAATACACCTTCAGATGAATCATTGAAAGTCACCATGAACCCTTTGAAGAAGTAGCTGGCGACTGGGGGTGGAAAGGCAAGCCAGCCAGAATCTTCCCACATCCGTCCAGAGAGAGATGCCTGATGGAGAGAGTGTCCTGCCTTGGAACCAAGTACAGAAAATTTAGCCAGGAGAAAGGGACTGTGGGTACCACCGGTCCTTCTCGGAGCCCAGCTGATAGCTCTGCTTTATTTCTGAAGAGCCTGGTGTTGGGCACCTTGCTTGATCAGCCCACTGGGTGGGTTTAGGGTAAAATGCTTTCCCTGCCTCTTAATTATTTGCCTACATGCAGGTCCAACTGGAACACCAGGCTCGCCCAGAGCTCAGGTCCTAGCCAGTCCCATGGCCCAGAGCCTGGAGCCCAGAGCCCTGCCCATCCTGGCCAAGATGGTTCTGGTCTGCACCTGTCCCCTGGCTCCCTGCCCATCTTGGCACCCAACACAGCACTGGAACCGTATAGGCTCTGGAACCGGATTAGCCAATTAGGGATGTACTTGGGGTACCAGCAAAACAGGGGTACAGAGAGAGAATGACAGCTGGAAATTATTTGATATTTGACATTTACAAAAGACCATGGAAAAAATCAGAAGTGTGTTGATCTCCTTTATTGAATAGCTCAGTATTTTTATTTTGATGGTGGATTATCTATGAGGCTGGGGTGGTCACCATGATCACTTACACGCTTCTGCAAGACTCTTAATCCTGTCTTAGAGTCAAATGCACATTGGAGTCTGAGAGCCACCATCTGTAGCCAGGTGGACACACAGTCATTTTCCCACACACGAAGGACTCAGCCTTGATTAGAGACCTTGGCAGGAGGACAAGCAAGGGGGCTTGGGAGCTTGGGGACTTCATGAATGGCAATTCCCTCTCACCAGATCTGAGGTTGGAACATATGGGATTTGTCTGAGGTTTTCCAGCAGGTGAGAACTGCACAGCCTGAGTCTCTGATACCCTCTGCGAACTCAGAGTGGGTCTGTCCTTTGGACAGAGTCACATTCACTGGTGTCAGTGGACTTGGGCATCGTTCCCAAATGCAGCTCCACACACGATCATGGAGACACACTGATGCTTGAGGGATGTTCATTGTGCAAGTTCCACCCCATCCCTCATGACCACACCCCTCCGTTTGCTCTCCGACTTCTGCCTTTTTCCAGAACATCAGAGTTGGAATCATCCAGCATGTGGTTTTCTTAGATGGGCTTCTTTCCCTTAGCAATATGCACTGAAGGTTCCTCCGTGTCTTCTTATAGCTTGATAGCTCACATTTCTTTCTAGCGCTGAACCATACTCCATTGTCCGGAGGCACCCCCAGTGTATTCATCCCTTCACCTACTGAAGGGCATCTGGGTGGTTTCCAGGTTTTGGCCACTATGAATTAAAGCTGCTGTAAATATACGTGTGCAGGTTGTTGTGTGGACATAAATGCTAAGGAGTTTCTGGGTAAACACCTGGGTGTGTAATTGCCAGATCACACGGCAACAGTCAGTGTGATTTGGAAGGAATTGCCAACCTGTTTTCCAAAGTGGTTGTTCTGTTGATGCTTTCCCACCAGCGATGAATGAGTTTCTGTTCCTCCACAACCTCACCAGCATCTGGTGCCTCCACTGTCCTGGATTTTGACCATCTAATAGGTGTGTCGAGGTACCTTGTTGTTTTAATTTGCATTACCTGTTGATGTATGGTGTGGAGCTACCTTTCATACACTTATCTGACATCTGGGTATCCTCTTTGCTAAGGTACCTGTTATGGTCTTTGTTCTATTTTAATCGGGTCCTTTTCTTATTGCTGAGTTTAAAACTTCTTTGCATATTTTGGCTAACAGTCCTTTATCAGGGGCGCCTGGGTCAAGCGTCTGCCTTGGACTTAGGTCATGATCTCGGGGTCCTGGAATCGAGCCCTGATCTGGGCCCCCTGCTCAGCAGGAAGTCTGCTACTCCCTTTGCCCACATCCCCCTCACCCCAAGGTCTCTCCTCTCTCTCAAATAAATAAAAAAAAAAAAATAAAAACCAGTCCTTTATCAGATGTGTCTTTGGCAAACATTTTCTCCTAGCCTGTGGCTTGTCTTCTCCTCTTCTTGACATTGTCTTTCTGAAAGTTTATTATTTTTTCTTAAAACACTGATTTGGCACTCCCTTCATTAAAAAAACAATAATTCGGGAGACTTTTTTTTTTTTTTTTTTAAGAAGTGGCATTTCTGAACTCTTGAGAGAGCTGGGCTCAGACTTCTGTCCTTGCAAACTCTGTACACATGTTGCAATATCAAACCCACCACAGTGGAGCCTATGTGTAAACTGTCTCTCCAGAAAGTCATGCTTTTGGATGTTTTGTGCCATTGGAGAAAAGGGATAGGGAGCCTGCTGGATCTGTTTTCTGCTACCCTGGACTGCTCATTTCAACCTTCGCTGGTCAGGTCTGCCCAGCGCTAACAGATTTGCTCCCAAGGAAATCCATCCCAGGCCCTGACATTTATCCAGCATCTTTTACTCTCTTCTATTCATTAAGCATGGGTGGTTGCCATGGCAACCATTAACGGCACCTGACATCCAGGAATAGTTCTGGCATTTTGAGCAAACACCACACTGGGATTTAGTTCTGCAAGGTAACCTTGCAACCTGTGTGGACATTGTGGTTTCTCCCCTGCGTCTGCGCTTTGCTCAAGGCTCCTTGCCTACCTCAGGGCCTAGGGCAGGAGAAAGAAGGCAGGTCTCCCTTTCAAGATTCCCTGTTCCCCTGCCCACTCACCCACTAGAGACTTTTTGAGCTGCAGTATGTTGGAGGTGTGGGGAGGGTGTCTCTGGGTGGGATACGTAAGGGCAGCAGCATGTGTGGTGGGGTAGGGGTGTGGGTGGAGGGGGCCACCTGGGGCTCTCAGAGGTGGATGCAAATGCACCCCAGAAAGGCAGAGACTGGATGTGTGTGGTGCCCGGGTGTGGATGTGACTATAGATGCACGTGCTGGCGAGGGTGTGTGCGGTGTGCGTGAGCACACTGACGTTGTACTTGGAACAAAGCCGTGCACTTAGAGTAGAACCCGCTGTTCGCACCTTTCCCTCTTGCTGTCCTCTAGATCAGCCATGCTCAAACTGTACTATGTGTGTGACCAGACTGGGCATGCCGTGGGAAGGCCGGTTTGGAGCCTGTCGGTCTTGGGGACGACCTGAGCCTCTGCCCCGTCTGGGATTTCTAACTGGCTCCTGGGAGCTGCCCATGCTGCTGGTCCTGGGACCAAGCCCGGCTCTCCGTCTTGGATTCGAACATGCAGGGGGTTGAGAACCGCGGCTCTTGCTCTGCTGGTCTTCCTGTTCCTCTAACATGTGTTTTATGTCTGTGAGGCATTTGCATTTGCTGCCCTGTCTTCCTGACTACTCTCTGCTGGCCCTTCATGGAGCCAGCTCATTGTGAGCCTTTAGATCTCTGTCTGCCTTGAATACTTCCAGTTGCTTCCTCCATGGAGCTTATGGCTACATGTGAATGTGCTAATTATCTCATTTATATTTATTGCCTTGTTTATTTTCAGACCCCTTCACTGGCATATAAGCACCACTGTATCTCAAACATCGTACACGAGACCGCGTACAAAGTAGGTAATTCATACTTATTGATTGATTGTCTGTCTGCTGTGTGTGCCATCCGAGGGAATCTCAGACAAGGTGGTGTCCAGTGGGATAATGGCAAAAGTCACGCTTATGTGTGATCTGGCCCTTGTCCTGCTGCAGCTCCTTCTACCCACAGTCCTCTTGCACAGCCTTTGTTTTTCATACCTGCCTCAGGACCTTTGCCCCTCTTCTCTGCTCCTTGCATCCTTCTTCTATCCATTCTCCATTTGATTAATTCCTACTTGTCTTTAAGAGCTTACCATGAGCATGTCCTCAGGCTGAGGTGGTAATTAGATACCATCTAATTACCTACTTCCACTGCACTCCATGCTTTTCTGGGGGGGGCATATTATAAACAAATAACTATGGGTTTAATTACAGGTCTGTTTATTCTCTGCTACTATAAATTCCAAGAGGGCATCACCATCTTGTTTCCAGCTGTCTTCACAGTGTGTGGCACACAGTAGGTCATCAAATAAACAAATAGGTAACTGAAGGGCTGAGTCTTGAGCATTTCCTCCAAATCTAGATTCTTCTCAAAGCTTCTTGTGCTGGCATCTCTTCACTGGCTGAGACCCTTGTTTTATTCCAGAGCCTTTGAGAGCCTGGGCCATCTGCTTACCCCTTTCCCTCTTCTCTCTCCCAGGACTGTGGATTTTTTTTTTTTTTTTTAAGAGACACACATCGTTCCTTATGAGGAGGATGCTTGAGCTCACAGTACATTCACCATGTCCCCTTCCTGTCCCTTGGGTGTCCCAGCCAGCCTCAGACCCGGAGCCTACTACCAGGTGTCATGGACCAGGGGTCCGTGGGGAGGAAGCACAGAGTATCCCTACCTGATGGTCATGGACGCTGATGTCACTAGTCAGTACGGGGACTCTGGAGGGGATGTCTTTTCCCACAGTCTGAGATGTATGAGTTCTCCTGTCTTCTGCCAAAGGGCACCCTGATTCCACTGTAGGGAACCACTTCTCTTTCAATGCAGCCTGCATGTGTGGTGGGCTGGAAGCCCGCAGTCAGCTCAGCGGTGGGCATGCGATTCAGTCATTACCAGAGTTCCAGATTTGCTTGGCTGCTGTGGTTGGCTGAAAGGAGAGCACGTGACCTATATTTGGCCAATCAAGAAATTCCCCCTCCCCGACCAGAGTGAGTCAGGGATGGGCATGGGACCTGGTTGGCCCGGAGAGGGTAGTTCTGAAGGCTTGGCTAGGGCTCTTGAGAAAGAAACATGTTCTCTCCCATTGGCTTGCTAAGACAGTAGGCTGGAGTTGGAGCTGCTAAGGTCTTCCTCTTGGAGAGGGCAAGCTTGATGGTGAATCCAAAGCAGGAACATAGAGCTCTGTTCCTGGGGGACGATGCTGGGGACCGCTCCTGTGCCAGGACCAGTGACCCACAGTCTGCAAATCACCTGCTTTCCTCACTTCCTTTGATTCCCAGAGCAAACCTGTGAGGTAGGAAGGGTAAGGCAAAGAATCTGCATTTCACAAACACAGACACCAAGACCAGGAAGGGTCATTTGAGTTGTTGGGTTTGCGGTGCAGGTTTGGGGCAAAGCCAGTAGGACTGGGAGACAGATCTGTTTTGCACTGGAGTCCCCTGGTTCTTTTCAACAGGTAGCTTTTCAGACAGTTGCTGGAAGTTGAAACCACAGAGGAATGATGAGAGATCGAATCCTGATGAACTTCTTTGAGACTCTGGATCCAGCCATGCCTGAATCAGCTTCACCTCTTGGATGTACCAGTAACTGCTGAAATTCGGTAATGGCTGATGGCCAGCCTGGTCCTTGCAGCAGGAAACACACTCATTCATTTACGCAAGAAATATTTGAGAAGGATGTAGATAAGAAAAACTTAGAGAGTAAAAGAAAGAGGAGCTCTGGAATCCTAAGGATGAGACCCCTACTTAATGAAAAGGAAGGGTCCATGCTGGGCACAGGCCAAGGCTGCAGGACGGCTGAGAACCCACATGCCTGGAGAAGACCTTATGGAGGAATTAGGGTCTGGGAGAGCCTGCTTAGCTGGTCACGAGGGAGCACACTCAGATGCTGGAGTCAGAAGAACCTGCATTTAAGCAGCGCTCAGTATCGTCCCCCAGGAACAGAGCTGTACACTGCACTGCGTCTCCGGCGTGCGGAGGAACGAAGAGGGTGAAGGATGTGGTGGGTGGCTATACCACCGGATGCTCTCCAACCCTTACTGGTATCATCCTTTGCTTTGCCCCAGTGATAGAGAATAGCTCAGCAGATGATGATGGCTACAAGATGACCCAGACCAGATGTACCCACACACCTCCTGGCCCTCAGGGCTTAGGTGCCTTTCACAGAAAGAGATTGGCTGTGATGAAACTCCTGTCTCCTCCAGTGGAACAAGGCTTGTAACAGAAATTCATTCACTCACATCACCCAGTAAATAGCTATTAGGCCCCTACCTACTGGGTGCCAGGTGCTGTTCTAGGCACGGTGACCGCTGTGCCATGACCCGGAGAGCCCCTGGGGCCCTCCTGGGAGGGTCGCAGGAGGACAGTTAAACACATGGTTTCAGACAGTGGTCAGAGCTATGAAGGATTTAAAGCAGGATGAGGGATTTAGGGTGCCAATCTGGGAAGGTGTCTCTCAGGGGGACATGTCGCCCAAGGGCTGAATGGGGAAGGAGACAGCTCCATTCCAAACCAGGGTCAAGTGCATTCCGGCAGAGGAAGAGGACGTGCTAGGGCCCATGGTGGGAATGAGTTGGGGCACAAGAGACAGGGGCCATGAGAGACAGAGAGGACCCAATAGGGAGCAGGAAGGAGGAGGAAGAGGAGAGCAAGGGCTTGTGAAACATGGAATGGCACCACCATCTTATCCCAAATGCATTGGGGGCTCAGGAAGGAAGGATAGGCAGGAGAGTGATACCACGAGATGCAGACTCTTCCAATGACCTTCAGGCTGCCTGCTGAGTGGAGAATGGTCCCAACGGGAGAAGAGAAGGGAATGTGAGGGGGCAGCTGGGGCCACCCAGTCCTTGGTGACAGCAGTGGCTGGTGGTGGCTTGGTAGGAACAGGCAGCCCAGGAGGTGGAAGAAGCTAATTGGCTAATTGGCTAATCCCATATTTTGAAGGCAGAGCTGGCATGCTCTGGGGTGGAGGATGTGGAGGGAGAGAAGAAGCATCAGGGCTGTCTCAGTTTCCTGCCTTTGGGACTGGACTGGTACCAGGAAAGGAGATAGGGCAAAGGGCAGGCTGAGGAAGGAAATTAAGACTCTAAGTTCACTGCCAGAAGAATGAAGTTGCATTCATGCACACTTGAGTTTGTGAGCTGCTGTCGTATGCAGTAGAAATAGAGGCAAAGATGTGGGTTCGAATCCCAGCTCTACCACTTCCCCCTGGAGCGGTTTACTTTGCTTGAACTTGAGTTTTCCATAAACAAGGACACTAGTAGCTTTCTAAACGGCTTTACTGTTATTGTTTGTCTCTCAGAATTCAATAAAATACTGTATACAAAGCACCTACTAAGGTGCCTGATGCATTGGGTGCTAAATAAAGGTTAGTTGTCCTCCCTTTGCCCTTCCCGGCCAAGATCAGATCTCTCTCTGGGGTACGGGGTTGATATTTATCGATATTAATCCGGGAAGACGATGACCTTGACTTAGTGAGAGTTGCTGTGATCCATGCTGAGTATCAAGTGCTTCACATAAACATAGAGTCACCGCAGCCTGGGATTGCCTGCTGGCTCTACCACTTACTGGCTGTTCATCCTCAGGCAAGTTATCCTACTTCTCTGAGCTTTAGTTTCTTTACCTTAAAGTGGGTATATGGACGCCATCCTCCGAGGGCTGCTGTAAGTGTTCAAGGGGCAGAGTAAGAGCCAGAAAGCTTGGAAGCATCTTAGGCAATTTATTTTTTAAAGATTTACTTATTTAAGTATTTGAGAGAGAGAGCATGAGCAGGAGGGGCAGAGGGAGCAGGAGAGAGAGTGTCAAGTAGACTCTGTGCTGAACGCAGAGCCTGATGTGGGGCTCAATGTCACGATCCTGAGATCATGACCCAAGCCGAAATCAAGAGTTTGACCTTTAAATGACTCTGCCACCCAGGCACCCTAGTCTTAGACAAATGTTATGGTGGGAAGGGTTGGATTCACTGAGGTAAATCGTGTTATGACCTATTAGGCACCCATCACTCCCACTATATGGGTGACCAGCAAAGATATCCATAATGGGTGTATTTTCTAAAAGTTGCAGTTCAATATGGAAGGACTCATCTCGTCTGTGTAAGTAAAAAATATGTGCAAATTGGTTTATAAAGCAGTTAATGTAAACGGTGGTGCTAGGAGTTGAGTAGTGCACCACCTGAGCAACTGTACATAGCTTATTTTGTGGATTGACAGCTAGATAGGTAGATATTGATTTAGATAGAGAATCTCCATGGATACAGACCTGGATATAGATATGTCTCAGCAGGCATAGGAAAGGATTGAGAAGGTTACTTTCAACAGTGGTTACTTCTGTGGGGCGGGGAGGGGATAGAATTTGAGTGGCAGAATTGGGAGGACAACTTTTGCCTCTTATTCTCTATTTGTAAAAGTGGATCATGAGTGACTTTTTTGCTTTTTTGGCTCCATTTCCCCCTATTTTTCAAATTCAAAATTATTCTAAAAGCAGAGGTAATGTGTGAAGAAAATGTCTACCTGATCACTGTCTGGTGTGGGGTTTGTGTTCAGTAAACATGGTAGCTAAAGGGAAAAATGAGGTAATCAAGCGTATGTTTAAGGGGGAAGGGGCAGGTTAGAGGCTGGAAGAAACCATGACCATGAAGCTTACAGCTCATCCTGGCAGTTTCTGGCGGATGCCCAGGGGTGCCCCAGGGTTCCGTGGAAGTGTTAATGAGATCACAAAGCTGTTCTCAGGTGCTGGCTGGGCTGTGCTTCTCTGGGGCACCTGGAGGTGGTCTCCTATTTCTCACCAAACTAAGGAACGATGCTGATGTGAGAATTTCAAACCAAGTAGGAGAGTGGGAGTCATCATAGGGCACGAGGGTGGTTCGATGTGAATTCTGGACCATTTTGCTCCATCCCTAATTGTCTGACTTCTAGTTCAGGTTCCACCATTGTGTTAGCTGTGTAGGTGAGTTAATCCTTTGAGACCTCAGTTTCTTCATCTGAAAAATGGGTATAATCACAACAATGAAGCAGATAGAATGGCGAAATACTCATTAACTCCCAGCTAGGATTAGTTTGAGTATCATTTCTGAGGGCTACCATTTCTTTTTGAAAGATTGTATTTATTTATTTGAGAGAGAGGGAGAGAGTGAGAACGCATGAGTGGGTGGTGTGGGGCGGGGGCAGTAAGGCAGAGGGAGAGGGAGAGGGAGATGCAGACGCCCTGCTGAGCAGGGAGCCTGATATGGGGCTTGACCCCAGGACACTGGGATCAAGACCCGAGCCCAAGTCAGACACTTAACCGACGGAGCCACCCAAGTGCCCTCGAGGGCTACCATTCCTAATTCAAAATTCTGAATCCCAAATAGCCCTGAACAAATAAAAACGCCTTATCATTTATTTAGGAGCAAGATTGTGAGGCTGTTGCACAGACTTGTCTGATCGGGAAGTCTGACCTGAGCTGACGTGTGCAAGCACTTGTGGTCTTTATTGGTCTCACTTGTTGGAACTCTTTCAAGGTTTGCTGCCGAGTGATGATGACTGCACCTATCTGACCACAGGGTGCCCTTCCAGAGGTGTTCCCAGCCACCTCCGGGAGACGTCCCCTACCTAGCACCTTTCTGGAATCCTACCATTCTGATTCCTGAAATGCATGAGGAAGAGATCAGAGGTGCAGCTACAACAAACCACACATTCCTCCATTCTTCTGCTTTTCTCCGTGTATTTATATCCTATGTTTGGGTATTTGTCTTATATTGCTCTTTAAATCAACTCACTTTTTTTTTAAAATGGAGATTTATTTTCAAAGGACACTTTATAACCCGACTGTAAATGGAAAGCAAGTACAAGTACCGCTAGCCATAAATAGAAGTCCATTGCAAAAATAAATACAATGGAAACAAAGTGATGTTATTAAATTCTAGCTGGATACTGTGAATTGAAAAGCAAATAGCTTTCTCACCATGTGGTGGGATGTTACTTAGTGTCTGGTCCGGATACCAGGCATCGGGTGAGGCAAGTGCTCCTGAAGCCTGGGAGCCTCCTGCTGGTGGGCTGTCTGGGAGCTCCCTGGTAGAAGGAAGTGGCTAGAGACCCCCTTCCATCTGGGCTGGGCAGCACAGAAGTTCCATGCCGAGAGACAGGGAACATCAACGGTCCTACTTCATGGGATGAGAGCAGCCCCAATTTGCCAGTGCCCCCCTGTCCCCACCTGTAACAGGAAATTTCCTTTTGATCTGCCAGGCCCTTGGGCCTGCGTTGCTGAGACTTTGTCTGGAGGGAGGCACCCGTTCGTAACCAGGGGGCTGGTGAGCCTAGAAGCTGGTTTGGGCAGAGGCTGGAGGAGCTGGGCTTAGGTGATGTGATGAATGAATGATAAACGGAATCCCTGCTTTGTGGAGGTGGGGGGAGAAGGAGCTAGGAGCAAGCTCCTCAGTGCGTGGGGGACATACTATGAAGGTAATAAATAGGGGCCATGATCGCTAGTCACATTGGGATGAGTGGGAAGCCCCTTAAGGGGTGTCTGAACTGAGGCAGGATGCTGGACATGAGCTAGCCATGCTAAGAACAAAGAGGGAGCGTATTCTGGTGGCGTGGCCCACGGGTGAGAAGGCCCAGAGGCTAGAATCCTCAAGGGCAGTGCTTTTCAGAAGTCAGGGGGTGCAGAATCGCCTGCAGCACTTGCTAAAAGGTCAGCCTCCCATAGAGATTCTGAGCCGGCTGGTCTGGAGCGGGACCTGTAGCTCAGCATTCGAGCAAGCTCCAGGAGACGCTGCGGCTGGAGGTCTTGGATCTCTCTATGCTGCACGCCCCACCCCCACTGCATTGGCAGTGCTCCTTGGGAGGGGCTCCTCACCCCCTTACAGCCACGGGTGCTGTCTACAGACAGGGGTTCCCCAGCCCAGATGGGGCTGGGCCGCCTCTTGGGGCTTCCAAACCTTGCCAACGTTCCACATGCCAACACCAGGCTCTGGGCTCTCCAGACTTCCCATTGCCAGAGTCGCTCCTTGGCCTGAGCAGAAAGAGGAGACTCATTCCCTCCATCACTGTGGCTCTGGGGCCTCAGCCCTCCTGGTGAGCAGAGATTTCTGCATGTTCTTCTCTGGTCCCGGAGCAGACTGGGGGCACACCCATCCCCTCTATTCCACTTGCCTCTCCTCCCGTTGTCTGATTCCTGTACGAGGTACATCGGTGCTGTCCAGCGGCCTCAGAGAGAAGCAGCCTGGCAGGAGAACTTGTAGTCAAGAGCTCGGGCTGAGGAATAGCCAACCCCAACTTCGCACCCGCCTGCCCCCTTCTTGCCTGTGCAACCTTGTTCTCAAGGTTCTCAACATCTCTAAGCACAGTGTTCTCAACTGGAAAGTTGAGGTGGCCAAATCAATGAGATGATATAAATAGGGCACTTAGCATAGGGCTGGGACACAGGCTATGTGGACAATAATAATGATGATGGCCACTCTGCAGCCTGGTGGGTCACGCGGGGGAGCCTCTCATTCATAGGAGTTGTCTCATTCCAGTCTGGGGAGCTGGTCCTACTTGTGGTGTCCTTGTCCCAGGACTGTAAGAGGCATTTCTCCTGCCATGGTTTTCCCTGTGCATTTTGACCCACATCTCAAGGGTGAGGGAAGTGATCTGAGGACGACCTAGCCAAGTCACTGAGCTGGAATTTGAACCCGGGTCTGTTTGTTTCCACTCCTCAAGGGGCCACCATAATAGGACCTTGGGGGATGCCGGACAAACTGGGAAGAACTGTCACTCACTCCCAGGAGCCAAGGGCAGACAAGGCACAGCTCGAGTCAAGTTGGGGAGCTGGGGGTGTCTGGGGGTGGGGTGGGGTGAAATCTTGGGGTGTCTCAGCTGGGCTGCTGGGAGGCCATCTGGAAAGGCGCCCAGAGCAGAATGAAGCCACAGATGATCAATCAGTTGTCGCCCCAGTGAGCAACATGGCTGCCCGCACCATGCTGGCTCTGTGGGGGACGTCAGGAAGCAGGCCAGGACCTTCCCGCGGGAGCTTTGTCTCATTGGGGAGAGAGAGCACAGACTCACAAAGAGGGAATCCATTTGGAGCGGGCAGTGAGCGTTCAAGGTTCGGAGGAGCTCCTGGAGCGCTGGGCATCGGGCTGGGCTGCAGGAAAGTCTGAACCTGATCCCTAGCCAAGGCACTGATGTGAAAGGCGTGGGGCGATTGTGTTTTAGGAGCTGGCACAAGCCAGAGTGGCATCCCCAGGCAGGGTGGGGGAGGGGGGGAGGGTTCCTGCCCGGGATTGGACAGGATGGCTGTGCCTGCTCTTGACGCCCTCGGGGCAGATAAGGTGCAAAGCGTTCCCGAGCTCCTCCAAGTGGGGAAGACCTCAAGGTTACTGCTGTAGCCTGGCCCCCTGTGTGACCTTGGATCCCTCAGACTCTCTGAAACTCCATTTCCTCCTCTGTAAGAGAGGCAGCATCAGAGCATGGGCCCCCCAGATGTGTTGCAGGATGAGCTGAGACGACTCCCGTAGAGCCCGGAACCTGAATGACTACGCGTTCAAGAGCGTTCTCAGTGAGCATTGGATGCCCGGGATGTTGAGGGTGGTGATAAGAGTAGGTGGAGATACAGTGACAGATGTGTTCTGACAGCCGAAGAAATACTCCCGAGAAATCCAAATGTCCCTTCTTTGGATTTGGAAAAGACCTTTGTCCTGGAATGTCTGGGTGAGCCCAGAAATGGCTAAGTCTTGGCCAGAGAAACCAGACAAAGCGGCCGGATGACAATGTGGCCGGCCCCGGGGAAGTGCTCAGTGAAGACTTGTTGAATTAATAGAGTTCCAGAAATAATTCTGTGGGCCGTGGGGATGAGGCTGGGGATGCTGAGTGAGGGAGGCGCTGGTGCGGGCCCGCCTGGAGCTCGGAAGCGGCCCGCTAGAGCCATCAGCTCCTTGGGGTGCAGGTGGGCCGGGCCACTCCCTAGTTTCTAGTTTCTGGAGCTTGCCTGTGATCCCCACAGAGAATCAGAGTCAGTGCCTGGATCTGCGGCTCCCTTGTGTGGGGGCGGGGAGCAGGGGCTCACAGCCTTGCACGCTTGGGGCCTGTGGCTTCTCAAACACCGTTGTGCCCAGAGCCCACTGGCTCCCGTTTTCTATCCGCTAACACCACCTGCATTTCCTGACTGTGGGGGGCCTGGCTGGCATGAAAATGGGCAGGGGTGGTGGCGGAAGGGGGAGGAGGAGGAAGGGGAGGAGGAGGAGGAAACAGAGGAGGGGAAGGAGGAGCGGGCAGCTGTGAGAGTCCTTGGAGAATTTGCAGGCTTTCAGAATAAAGCTACCACATGGCTGCTGGGGAGTCGGTGGGAACACCGGGACACATCTATCTATGTGTGAGAGCTGTGGCACCCACACACGCGGAACATTCTGATGGCTAATAAATCCTGGGGAAAAGCACTGGGTTCAGCCCGAGGAAGAGCCTTTCTCTAGATTCCTCCATGAGGGCAGGGCTTGTGGGGAAGGGGAGGGGCAGAAGGGCAAGGCCACTCACTTAGGCAGGAGGCCCAGGGTCAGCAGCAGCTGCTGGGCTGCCCTGGGGGCAGAGGGGATCTGTACCCTGTGTGGGACCAGCTCTGTGGGCCTGGGCCCTGAGCCCCCCACTGCAGGGTCCTATGCTTAGGACAGTCCTATGCTTGGTTTAATGCTCTGTTCTCGCTGTCCTGAAATTCCTCATGTTTTTTGACCAAGGAGCTCCCTGTTTCCATTGACCTCTAGACCCTGTAACTTATGCTTCCAGTTCTGCAACCCACCCAAAGCAACCAGAGAGAAGCTCCATTTGGAGCCACTGAACACATGCTAGATCTCTTTTTGGCTAGTTTCATCTTTCCACCGAACCTGGAAAGAGTAGAAAAATAGAGGTTTAAACACATAAGAGTACTAAGAAAAGGAACCTCTCTTACCACAGGGGCCTTGACTCTGGAGCCAGAGTATCTGGGTTCAAACTCTGACCCTGTCACCCAGGCTGTGTGACCTTGAGCAAGTTGCTCTCCCTCTCTGAGGCTCATTTTCCTCATCTTTACATTGGAGGTACAGATTCATCTCAGAGGGTCTTTGTAAGAAATCAATGAGTTTATATCTGCAAAGTCCTTAGAATTGTGACAGTTTTAGCTACTACTATTTTTTTTTAAAGGCAAATCGTTATATACACTGATTGCTGTTTATTCACCGCCTCCTGGGTGCTAGAAATACACTTCCATGTACTTCGAAGAGCATTGTAAATACTTATTGTTGTTTTCACCCGAGTTTTTTATAGCTGAGAAAACTGAAGCTCAGAGAGGGCATGTGACTCATTCAAGGAAGCCCAGCACACAAGTGGCAGAGCTGGGCCTCGAACCTAGGTGGGCATAGCTCTGGACTGGGACACCCTATTCCTCTCTGCTATGCAACTTAGCAAAGTCGGGGAGGGACGAAGATTGTGTAGATGGGGAGGGATTTGGGGCTGAATTATGGACAGGTCAATTAGAAAGGATCACGGACCAGCCAAGTGCAGACACCCAGGGGCTGGGTTCACACTCTGATCTGTTCCCCAACTGCAGCCTCAGAACAGGAGGCCATGGTTTATAGTCCAACCTATGTGTCCCCCACGGCCCCATACAGTCCAGCCAACAGCCGATGTTCAGCTCTGTATGACTTCTTTTTGATTCTGGTTTCCTATTTAGGGCAGGTTGATGAAGGCTGACTCTAACATTTTTCCAAGTCAACCCCCAAATATTTCAGGTCCAGGAACAGACAGGATGACTGATTATGCTGGAAGCATCCTGGTCTTGGACAACAAGCCTATCCTAGAGAAGCCCCTGTCTCTTCCCTTTGCCCACCGCCCCCCACCACACCATCACTGTATTTCCTTTGTTGTTTGTTTGTTGTTGTTTTTTAAATCACATACTTAAAAAGCTGTTAAAATTGCCTGGGTATTTTTTAAAAAGCACTGTACAGACATTAACTCATAATAACCCCATGGGATACTAACGTTGTTGTCATTTTACAGATGGGAAAATCCCTGCAGCACCTCCTACTAGCTGTGTGACCTTGGGAAGGTCGCTTAACCTCTCTGTACCTCAGGTCTCCCCATCTGTAAAATGGGGATAACAGCCTTACCTATCCCATAAGTAGCCTTACCTATCCCATGAGGCATGTGGTATCCGTGGTAAGTGATTACAATAGGGCCACACGCAGAGTAAACACTGTGTAAGTGATAGCTATTTTCACGATTGGGTCTTCCCAGTCTCAGAAACGTTGATCACCTGTTAGCTTTCCCTTGTCTTCAAACGTCCAATTTGTCAGCAGATTCTGTCACTCTCCAAAGCAAGTCACTGCTGGGAACCCTTCTTCCTCACCCTGGTCCAAGCCCCCAGCACCTCCAAGGTCTCCCTGCTTCTACTTTTCCTCTTTTCTTGCCCACAGTGAGGTTTTGCAAAGAAAACCCACTTCACATGACTCCCCTGCTTCTATCACGTTTAGAACCACATCTGAAGTCCCCACCAGGCCCAAGGGTCCCTCCATCATGATCCCTTCTGACTTCCAGGGCTCATCTCCCATCATGCCACCCCCTTGGTCGCTGTGCCCCAGTCATACCAGCTGCAAACACACCGGGCTCTTCACTGCCCTGGGGCCTTAGCACATGCCATTCCTTTTGCCTGCAGCACACCTCTGCATGCTCACACGCCTGGCTTCATCTTCCCACTCAGGTCTCAGCTCCCATGTCACCTCCCCAGAGATGCCTTCCCCACCATCCATGGTGGGACATGATCTGATTTATTCCAGGAGAAGAGCATTCTCCCTGCTTCGTGGAGAAATCATTACTCACACAGCATGTTCTTGCACTGTTTCTATGAAGAACCACCAGGCTCCAGGCTCCCCTGCATGAAAGTACGTGAACTGTAATTCATCTGCTCACTCAAACGGCATTGTGCTAGAACATGTGTGCAAAACCAAGACAAAAAGTGATAGCTGGCTCACCAGGAGGTCAGAGCCCGAGCGAGAAGCGGATCCGGTGGTGTTCTCCTACTGAACACGTTTCATGGCCCAGAACTTTCTGTAAAGAGTGAAACTGCTCTGACAGGTTTCAGGAGGCCTAGGTTTGAATTCCAGCTCTGATGCTTACTGTGATGACCTGGAGCAAGTTACCTAACCTCTCTGAGCCTTCCCCTACCTGATGGTGCCGCTGTTGGGCGAAAAAGACATAAAGCACGGGAGAGTAGCTAGCACATGAGGCAGGAAATACCCATTTGTTGCCTTCTTTTTCTACCCTACATGCTCGTTAGTCCTTTTTCCTTTGTTCAAACGTCTGAACTCTGTGTACATTGGAGAGATACAGAGCACTGGTGAAACGTTTGCCCTCAGAGCCGGGCTCCACTGCTTTCTTAGCTGTGTGACCACAGGCCGGTTTCTTGACATCTCTGTGCCTTAGTTTCCATTGCTGCAAAATGAGAGTAATGATGCATAGAGTTGTTATGAAGGTTAAATGAGCTAATTTGGCAGAGGTAGGTCGGCTGGTGGCACATCGTCAATGCTTAAAAACAACTAGCTTTTACCACTGATAATATTAGCCAATTAAGTGCTGACAATGGTCTTGGGCCTGAACAAGAAGATTCAGGAATAACGACTCAGGACAGCTTGTAGGGAGGATGGTCGGGATGGAAAAATACGAGGCCACAGCCTCCAAGTTGCCCAGTGGTACGGACTCCCCAGCACAGAAGAGGGCGATGAATGTTTGGTGCCTGCTCTAGCTAGCCACAGGCACTAGAAGAGATGGTTTCAGGAACAGCCACATCCAGGCACCTAACAACAAGGATAATCTGCATTTCTCCCTAGGGGCTTGAGCTGCTACTGTGGATAAAATGGGGCATGCTTTGGGGTGACCCGGCATCCAGCCCCCAACACGTGTGGTCGTTACACCTTTACTGGCCTTCCTTGTGGGTCCCAGCTCATCTGTCATTCAAGCAACGTCTCCTGCGTGTCCACAAAGACAAAGATTCTGTCCCATGCCCAGGAGTTTCAGATACAAAGAAGAGTCCACCAACAAGTCAAGGGTTCAGGGCAGAGAGGAGGCAGATGCACTGGCAAGCTCACTGCCCGCTCAGGGGCAGATGAGGCCACAACACAGGGAGACCCTTCTGTTGCAGGCCCAGGACTGTTGGAGGCATCTGCAGCCCACTCCCTGTTTCAGGAGATGCCACCAACCCCAAGAAGTAGAGCCCTGAATCAGAAATGCAAAGGATGCAAGAAATTGCCCCGGGGGACGAGGCCCTGGCCTGTCACACACCAGCGTGTGTTCCCTGCATGCATTTTGTTCTATGGGGGGGCCCTCCGGGTCTTCCAGGTAGTGCATGGAACGGAGAAGTGGAGGGCTTGGGCTGCTCTGTCCCTTCTCTGTCTGCTGGGTACTGTGACAGGGAGGGCATGGGTACAGCTTATGACAGAGCCGAGGAGCACAGTGACTTGGGAGCTGTCTTAGTTTGTGTTCTGAGTACACAGTCTCCAGGACATTTATGTGTCAGAGGCTCATAAGGGTGAGCTCTTGGGACCGGCCCCCGAGGAGTGAGAGGGAGAGTGGAATGGCCATCGGGTTGTGATGTGGACTCAGCTGTTCCACGGGCACTCTGGAATGAGAAGGCATTTTAGAGCGTCCTGAATGAGAGCAAGGAGGCAGAGCCCGTACCTCCAGACATTGATCTCAGCTGGATGCCTCTGGGAAAGGTGTGTGACCTTGGCTCAGAGCCGCTCCCTTAGGCTGAGGGCAATTCTGGGCTAGGGGCTCTGCTGTGAACCAGTTGGGCCAGCAGGTGCCATCCTGGCATGGAGAGGAGGAGGGCCGAAGGGGAGCTCGTGCTGGTGCACCCCAGCATCTGTCTCAAAGATCAAACAGAGTGGAGTGCTGCTTGCTAGCCAAGAGACCTTGGGTAAGTCACCCTCTGGAGCCTCATTTTCCCCATCTATAAAAGGGGGGCGAGGCCAGGAGGGCTTCCTAGTGGCAGGGTGAGAGCTGGTGGAAGGCGGCAGGTGGAGCGCAGGGTCTGGCAGTGTTAGGAGAGTCCTTACTATGCTGGAGTTAGCACAGAGTGCCAAAGGGAAAGCAAACCGGGGGATTTGTGTGTGGTTGGGGGGTGGGGTGGGGAGGATGGTGTTCAGGAAAGCATCTCACAGTTGGGGATGACTGGATTTTGAAGAAACTGGCCATATAGGGAAAGGTGTGAGGTGGGGAACATGGACAGAGGAAGAGTTAATACCCCTCGGACAGCCGGGTGGTCCCTGTCCTTTGGGGTCAGCACACCCCCCCCCACTCCTGCTACACAGGAAACCCGGGGTTTAGGACCTTTCTGCTTCTGAAACTGCCATTCAGACTTTCTACTTTGCTCATCATGGCGGCTTCATCAGCCAGAAGGGAGAAAGCGAAAAACCCAGAAGGAAGAATAGGAACCCTGAGCTTCAATGGGGCCAAACCGAAGCCCATCCAATGCAAAGAAACCAAAGGGCAGTGACCACAGGGACTCCAAGAAAAGCTCACGGGAGTGATAATCCCCACAACAGCAGTGGCACAGCTGGGTGAACGACATCAGGGCAGGCACCAAAGAAATTCGCCCGGGGTGGGGGGCTTCCATCAAAAGGCTCATACCCGTTGGACCTGTTGCCATTATAGCCTGGCATCCAAAAGGAGACTGAGGTGGGCCCCAAGCCTCCCACTTCTTTGGGTTCAAATTAGTTCAGGGGCACCTGGGTGGCTCAGTCGGTTAAGCGTCTGCGTTCGGCCCAGGTCATGATCCCAGGGTCCTGGGATCGAGTCCTACATCGGGCTCCCTGCTCCGTGGAGAGTCTTCTTCTCCTTCTCTCTCTGACCCTCCCCCTGCTCGTGCTCTCTCTCTGGCTTTCTCTCTCTCTCAAATAAATAAATAAAATCTTTTAAAAAAAATTCAAATTAGTTCATCCTCTGAGAGCCACACTCTCCGGATTCCTCAGAAGGGGTGTGCATGAGCTGATCAGAGGAAAGTAACCAATTAGTCCATTAGTTTACTCAACGGACACTGATTGGTCATCTAGTATTTTCGGGCACTGCTTTATCCCTGGGCCTCTGAGGTGATGACGTTGGATTAAAACTTTCAAAGCACCCAGTTTCCACTGTTAAGAGTTCCGAGCCGGTGGTGACCAGAAGGTGGGGGAGAGAGGCTGAGCAGGTGCCCTCTCTGGAGGTGGGTGCTGGTGACCAGGTGTGCTTAGTTTATGAAATTCATTAAGCTGTATGCGTGGGATGTGTTCTCTGTACGTGTGTTACACTTTGATTTTTTTTTTTTAAAAAGCTTAACAACTTAAAAAGATCTAAGTCCTAAAAAGATGATGGTACCCTTTTCCATGTGCAATTAGAAAAACCACTCTCCTTAACATATGTACGAGAAAGTACAACACATTCTAATTTTTTCCATGATGACTACTCTGGTCAGTTTTTGAAATATCAAATCTCATTTTTAAAAAGCTTTTCTCTCTCTCTACTCCCCCATGTGTTCTGGCCCAAAGCACATGCTTCGTTTGTTCTGAATCCAGCCCTGGGGGTGACTGAAATGCACCAGGTTTCTGTCTTCCCGAAACTGAAATTCTCATGAAGGAAAGCAGCCAGTCCATAGGCAAATGACTACAGGAACGAGGCAACTGCAGATAGCAATGAATGCTATGGAGAGGATCAAACAGGGTCATGGGGTACGGATCCTGGGGTGGGGGAGTCAGGGGGTGGTGAAGAGTCAGGGAAGGTTCCCTGAGAAGGTGACATTTAAGTAGATTCCTAGATGATAAGATGATCTCCCTAAGAAGAGGTTTCTAGGCAGTAGGAATGCAGGGGTGAGGGACCATAGAGTTTTCTGGAGTATGAAAAAGGGTTGATTGTGGCTGGAGGGGAGAAGGGGGAAGCAATGGGACAGAAGCTGGAGAGGTGAGCAAGGGACAGAAGGGGCGGGGTGGTACTTCACTACCCCCTGGGCAGCTTTTAAAAAACCGGTGTCTGGGAGTGCCAGGGTGGCTCAGTTGGTGAAGCGTTGGACTCTAGATTTCAGTTCAAGTCATGATCTCAGGGTTGTGGGACCGAGCCCTATGTCAGGCTCTTGGAGAGTCTGCTTCTCTCCCTCTCCCTCTGCTCCTTTCCTTGCTTGCTCTCTCTCTAAAAATAAATAAAAAATCTTTAAACAGAAAAAAAAAAAACAGACAGTGCCTGGACCCCCTGCACTCCCCCAACCACCATCACCACGATCACAGTGGGCTACAGCCCAGGCACGAATGTGTTTTAAAACTGCCCAGGTGATGAAATGTGCAACCATGGGCAACAGCCCCTTGTCTGGAGCCTGGAAGCCCACACGTAAGTTTCTTAAACTTTTATATGCATCCCACTCAGCAGAGGATCTTGTTAAAATGCAGACTCTGATTCAGTAGGTTGGGTTCAGGAGCTGCGTTGCTAACCAGCTGCCAGGTGACGCTGATGCTCCCGGTCCAAGGACCACGCTTTGAGAAGCAAGGTTTGGGGCTGTGATAAGGAAGCTTATTTTTAAAGGGGCGGGGGACGCCATTGGAGAATAGCAAGCAGGAGGATAGCACGACCTTCTGGATGTTTTCAAAAGATTCCCCAGGCGACAACACGGTAAATGGATTGGAGGGAGAAGAGAACGGGCACGGGAAGATAAGGGATAAAGGAATCAAGGCGGAAGGTGGAATGTCTTCTTCGCTTTTCCCATCGCCCCAGGCCCTAGGGGCTGTGGGCGTTGGGATAGCATAAGAGAGATTACAAATTTACAGTTTCCAAGGCTTTAATCTCGAATCCTATCTCTGTCATCTCACTAGATAGATACTCAGAACTATCCCATGGGGAATAACTCTCCTAAGTAATGATTTTCTTTTTTTGTTTTTAAGATTTTATTTATTTGAGAGAGAGAGAGAGAGACAGAGTGAGAGAGCATGAGAGGGAAGGTCAGAGGGAGAAGCAGACTCCCCATGGAGCTGGGAGCCAGATGTGGGACTCAATCCCAGGACTCCAGGATCATGACCTGAGCCGAAGGCAGTTGCTTAACCAACTGAGCCACCCAGGCGCCCCCTAAGTAATGATTTTCAAACCCAGATCAACATCCCAAGCAGAGCAGAAAGGAGGTACAGGTCTGGGAAAGCTCAGAGAACCAGCAAAGGATACGGTTGTTTTAAAGCATAAGAAAATGATCATTGATGTCTCATTTCTTTTGTGGACAACTGATAGTGCTCTCTTGGGTGAAAGAGAGGCCAAGGTGAGCGAAGGAGGTATGGTTTTGGTTTGGAGAGCTGATCTTGCTGGATGAAGAATAATTCTCCAAGCCCCACTCCCTACCTTGGGCAATGCCTTCAGACCAATCCCCATGGTTCTGGAAGAGTCATGAGCCAGAGAAGGAAAGGATGCCGTGAAGAAGGTGGGGGATTAAAGATATCCCTCCGCAGAGTGGGCAGAGGTCCTTCCCTGCACATACACACTCTCTGTGACTGTGTTGGGCTATGGGACACCGCACTCCTCCCAACACTGCCAGAGAGGTGACTGCCACCTCCAATGGTTGGCTAACGTTCCAGGCTTAATCTCTCAGCCTCCAGAGAAAAGATCCTGACTTGTCTGGAAATTCATTGACTGACCCAGGAGAGAAAGGAAATCGTATGTTTTTGCAAGACAAAATGACCCCATGTTACCCAAATTTTGTCTTGTGGGGGACCCCTTTTTACTATAAAAGGATGGTCATGGATCCCCAGATAATTGAGTTATGATGCATTTTTTTCCCCCTAGCAACCAGGGAGTACAAATACCAAGGTCCCAGACTGGGGTTCTGAAGGTCATATCCTGCCAGAGACATCTTTTGGTCGACTCTTACAGCATTTTGGAAAGACTGACCATCATAGCCAACTTTTTAAAAATGATTTTATTTATTTATTTGACAGAGATCACAAGTAGGCAGAGAGGCAGGCAGAGAGAGAGAGAGAGAGGAGGAAGCAGGCTCCCCACCGAGCAGAGAACCCGATGTGGGGCTCGATCCCAAGACCCTGGGATCATGACCTGAGCCGAAAGCAGAGGCTTTAATCCACTGAGCCACCCAGGCACCCTGCCAACTTTTTTTTTTTTTTTAAACTGCAGGGGCTCACACAAAAATCTAGAATTCTGGCTTTCTTCCAAAAAGTCAGAGGACCTGGCAACAAGGACCCACATTCCTGCATCCGGGCATGTGATTTCTGGTTTGCCCTCCTCCTCTTAACCCCTTCCCCTGTGATAACCCCTCCAGCTCTATAAGCACCTGAGCTTGTGGCCTTTGTCTCCAGATTCCAGAGTCCATTGCTTGCCCCATGGGGTCCCAGGTCCACAGGTTGGGAACAAAAGACTGACTCTTTATCTGGACTTAAAAGCAGTTTGGAAGCCACTTGGATCAAAGATCTTAGTCATAGCTCAAAAAAGGGAGTCTACAAAGCGAGAAATAAATGTAGAAATAACCACAGCTTTCCACCCGGAGTTCTTTGATGTCAGTGGTCTCTGGTTCTCAAAGTGGGTGAGTCGTGCACACAAGTACTTTCAGATTTTGATCTCTTCAAGCAAAAGGGACTGTAAGTCCCTCAAATAGCATGAGCAATGTTATCCTAGGAGGCATAATTCCATCCTCTCTGTGCGTGTGTGCAACAGACTTCATTAAATCCTGATGGGCAGCAAATAGGTTCAGGGCATACTTCCCTCGCTCCTGTCCTCCCCCCAGAATAAGTTCATGGAAGGTCACGTGGCCATAGCAATCAAAAGACTTTAGGATATGGTTATCTTCAAGGAGAGAGAAGGCTGGAATGAACCGTGGGATACTGGATCTGAACTCGAGACAGGATGATAAATTCATGCTTAGGTTAGTATCAGTATAGATGGGGAAATAGAGGACTAACTACAGATATGTCTATACACATAGGCTTGTATACACACGTGCATTTCCAAGCTCATGTCTACCATATGCTGGTGCAGTGAGCATAACCGGTACCTGGGTCTTGGTTTCCAATCTGGGAACCAGGGCTCCTTGGAGAAATGACCTCTTCCAGGGCTGGGGCAGGGAACACACAAGATGAGCCTGGGGCATCTTGTAGGCCAGGAAACAAGGAAGTGTTCAAGATATCAACCAATGGGGATCTATCAAAAGGACACGGGAGCCAACGGAAAGAGGTCCCAGTGGCCAGAGCTGGGACCACCTGAGCAACAAGATAAAGAGTAGAGTCATGGATTATAATCCAAAGTAGGAAATAAATATCTGCGAATCCATAGTGATATGAATAAAGGAATAGACGAATAAGCAAGTCACGGGGAGAAGAGACAAATCTCCTGTACGGAAGGATTACAAATTATTTACGTACTTACTGCCGCCTCCAAGGGCGGAGCTGGCCTCCCCATTCCTTAGGTGTGGACTGTGCAGAGTAACTTCCTTCCAAATAGCACAGTATGGAAAGGGAGGGATATGCAACTCCACAGGGCAGAAACCTGACAAACATAACCTTGACCAGGCCATGAAGGTCAACATCAACAGTGACAAGTCATGTGGATAGCTCACGTCCTTGATTCCATGTTATGAGAACACCACTTTTTGTGGTCTTCCTTTCAAAATCCCATACCCCCTGATGTGATCATGAGAAAAACACAGATGGAGGCGAACTGAGGAACATTCTACAGAACACCTGGTCAGAACCTCTAAAAACCATCACGGTCATCAAACACGAGGGAAGTCTGAGAAATGGCCACAGTCTAAAGGAGCCTAAGGGGATGTGATGACTAGCTGTATTAGGGTGTCCTGGATGGGATCCTGGAACAGGAAAAGGACATTAGGTAAAAACGAAGGAAATCAGAATAAAATACAGTTTTAGTTAATAAGGTGTCAATATATTAGGGATGACTGGGTGGCTCAGTCGGTTAAGTGTCTGCCTTTGGTCATGATCTAGGTCATGATCGCAGGATCCTGGGATGGAGCCCTGGGTGGGGTAGCAGGGAACCTGCTTCTCCCTCTGCCTGCCGCTCCCCCTCCTTATGCTTGCGCTCTCTCTCTGTCTCTGACAAATAAATGATAAGTAAAATCTTTTAAAAATGTATATTGGTTTATTATTTGGAACAAATGAATCCTTTAAAAAAAAGATTTTATTTATTTATTTGAGAGGGATGGGGAGGGGCAGAGGGAGAGGGAGAGAATCCTGAGCTGATTCCCTGCAGAGCAGGGAGCCTTACACAGGGCTAGATCTCATGACCCTGAGATCATGACCTGAGCTGAAACCAAGAGCTAGGCGTTTAACTGACTGAGCCACCCAGGTGTCCCCCAAGTGTTTCCTTCTAATGCAAGCTCTTAACACCAGGGGGAACTGAATGTGCATATACAGGAACTCTCTGTACTATCTTGGCAGCTTTTCTATACACCAAAAACTATGCTAAGTCAAAAGTTTATGTAAACATATGCTCATCTCTTGACTCTGCTCTCTCGGTTCTAAAAATGTTATCACAAAGAAGTAATCCTGAACATGTGCAAGAATATATTTACAATGATATATGTGTGTGTCTATTGTTTTTAACTGGAACCACACTAAATGGACAATAACAGGGGATAAACTGAATAAATTATGGTTCATCATAAAATGAAATACTATCCGGTCACTAAATGATGCAGCAAAACATCTGTCAATGTAAAAAAGATGATGGTGACAATTTAGTAAATAAAAAAGCACATTGCCAAAAAAATGTATGGTATAATCTCATTCTGGCTAGAAATAATGGACAGGTATGGAGAAGAGATAAGGTAATATATATACTGGGTGGGGGGGTTGTATCTGTGCTAAGAGAATATGAGGATAATTATTACTTGTTACTTTCAAACTAATTTTTATTTCCTAAGTTTTCTATAGTGAATAATATACACTTTCTACAGTAAAAAAGAAGATATAAACATACGTTTATATACATATGCATATGTTTATATATAATATGTATATTGGTATAGTTATAGATACATATGTATTAAATATAGGCATATTTTATATGTATTTATATATTTAATTAGTTATCTTTTTTTTTTAAGATTTTATTTATTTATATGACAGAGATTACAAGTAGGCAGAGAGGCAGGCAGAGAGAGAAGAGGGGGAAGCAGGCCCCCTGAGCAGAGAGCCCGACGCGGGGCTCCATCCCAGGACCCTGAGATCATGACCTGAGCTGAAGGCAGAGGCTTAACCCACTGAGCCACCCAGGCGCCCCCCCCCCTTTTTTTATTTTAAAGAAAAGAAAACATAGCCTTCCAGGCCCAGGCTATGAACCCCCACTTGACCACGGTGACAAGCACCTTTGGGGTAAAATCCAGCTTTTCCCTTTTCTCAAGGCCACTAGAAAAGACACAAGATCCTTCTCAGAGAGTGGTTGGGTTTTGTTGCAGAACACGTCTGGGAAACAGAACAAAATGGCTCACATGGGGGAGAGGGTCTAGACCCTCGCAGTGGTGTGTCCACAGTCTCTCCCTGACCGTCTTTAGGCTCCTTCCCTGGACGATTCTCTGAGAGGCTCCCCTTCGTTCAGGTTGCCGAGTCTGGGGGACTCTCCCAGCTGCCTGGCGTGCAGTAGGTTCTCAATCAACACTTGCTATGTGAGCCGGTGAATGAACGGATGGAAGGGAGGGAAACAGAGCTCTCTGCTCGCTCTGTGCCCTCTCTTGTTTCCAGTTCTAAGCTGAGAGGATTTCTATTTTAGTTTTTGAGGCCTTGCTTTCTGTAGCACAGCCGTCCTCCTTCCGGCTGCCCATCATACTCTCCGGAGCTGCTTCAAACCAAGCTATTGCCTAGGACTCAGGGTCAAGGGGTTCTGGAGGAGGGGGCAGGCATCAGTACTTGTGAGCACTCCCCAGACGGAGGACCGCCCTGCCAGCTGCACTCGAAGCTCCTGTCCCTGGGTGAGGGGCAGCTGGAGGTAAGGACCATTTGCAGACCCAAATGACTAGCAGGCTTTGAATGAATGACGGAGCCCTTTCTGGTCCAGGACATTCACTGCCTTGGGACGTTTGTGACTCACAGAGGCACCAGACAGCCCTTCCCTCCTCCCTTCCATGCATTCTGATAATCCTGGTTTTATAACAGAAAGCTAATTTCATTCTTCAGACACAGTTGTAGTTGTCATGCACACCAAGGAGTGAGAAGGGTTAATGCTTTAATATCATCACTTAAGGGAATGTGTGTGCATGCATATGTGTGTGTGTGTGTGTGAGAGAGAGAGAGAGAGAGAGAGGCATTCCAGGGGAGCCTGTAGGTCTCGAAACACCCACTGGGATGAGCACACACTCCCAGGAAAGCCCAAACTCCCTTTCCAGAGACCAGTTGAGGAGTGTTTTCAGAGATAACAGGAGTATTGCCACTGCCCCCCTGAGCTTCTCCTTTGCAGCTCTTATCTCAAAAGTAATTGATTAATTTTTTGGCACAGCTGGGTGTCTGGTGAGGAAGAGGTTTAATTTTGTTTTCTGCAAGAGGCACAGTTGAAGTTGATCTCTGGTTCCGGGAAAGCAGCATATTCAGAGGACAGATTCATAGAAGGAGACAAAGATGTAAAGTTGTGGAACCCTGTCAAGGCAAACTGGCCCAGCTGCTGGTGTGGGAAGGCAGGGTGGACACCCCACCCCAAACCCCAGATGGAAGCCAGCCCAAGGGTGGAGGGAGACAAGACCAGAAGTGAGGTCACTGAAAAGGGAAGACACACACACACATACACGCGCGCACACACACACACACACATACAGGAAAGATGGTCATGGATTGGTAGAGGATGGGAATACTCCTGACTTGGCCATCCAGAGGGCAGGCTTGAACTTGAACTTGTTTTGGTGTGCTTACACCTCCTGCAAAATTCTCCTTCTCAGCTCCTCCATGGAGCTTGGTATTGGAGGTGATGGCTCTGGTTGAAATCCTGGCACTGTCCCTTCTAGGGGTGACCTAGGAGGTTACTTAACCTCTCCAAACCTCAATTTCCTTATCTCTAAAATGGGTTTAATCCTAATACTTACCTCTTAGAGTTGTTTGAAGGATTAAATGAGCTATTGCATGAAACACGCTCAGGATAATACCCAGCCCAGAAATCACTAAATCACTCAATAAATGTCAGCTTTTTAAAACATTCACACCTCAAAGGATCACAGCAGCCTGGGTAGAAATCCCACTGTCTCTGGAGACCGGAATCTAGCTGCTATCAGTGCCAAGAGTAGCAAGTTGAGAATTTATTGGGGATTTTCCTGTCCCAGGAGACAGGCTGGGTGGCTTGGCAGTGGGGATCCCTGCAAAAGCGAGAATCGATGGTGGCAATTGTGACACATGGTAGCCTCCTGGGAGACATCTCCCTGGGCTCCAGTTCAGGCAGCGACTCTGGAGGAAGATGGACTGACATCTGGACCCCAGGAAGCCACCTGGAGACTTAGAAGGAAGGACCCAAGGAAAGAAAATGGACTTCCAGCTGGATGGGCAGATGGACTTCTAGAACCTGGCCTCTGGAGGGCGCTCCTGAGAAACCATCCCTGGGCTGGGGCAGTGGCACAGCTGTCCTTCACCCCAAGCAACTTGTGAGGGCTGCTGCCACCTAGCACAGATCCCCAAAGCCTGGCACCCAGTGCACACTCCTATCCATTTGAATGAATGAATGAATGAATGAACGAACCAAAAAAGGAGCGAACGAATCACAATACAGTTTTCAAAGTCCTTTTACACCCAGTGTCTCACTCAATTGTCATAAAAGCCCTATGAAATATGTAGGGCAAGAGTCATTTTTCTCATGTTACCAGATACACTGGCACAGGACTCGTCACTGGCAAGATTCCAGGTCTCAGACCCCTCTCGCTCTTTCTACTGTAGCGTGCTGCTTCTAAAATATCTTTCATTTGTTTGTTTAGCCAGGAGTTAAGGACGATATGGTTTTATCACCATGATCTGCCTGGACTTTTTTTGGAGTGTTAAAGTCACTTGACCTCCCTGCCAAGCATCTCCTGGCTATGAAGACAATGATCTCCTCCAGTGCCCTGGAACCCGGACCTTCTGCCTGGCGGAGCAGACAGACTTCTCCCTTGGCCTGTGGGCAGCATTAATGAACGGAGGCTGGGAACCCCGCGGCTTTGGCACAGGCAGCTCTGCTGCTAGCAGGGATGGTGTTGTGTCCCTTCACACTGGATAATTCAGGGGATTTCTCATTCCTAAGCCAAGGGGATTGCTGGCCCAGCCGCCCACAGGGAAGATGTTCTGGTGTCTTCTTCCAATGCCCTCTCTAAGCAAAGAGTTTGCAGATAAGCCAAAGGAGGCAATTTCACTACCTAGATTTGCCTTCCTGCTCCTGGGCCTACGACGGGTGCACAACACTGTTTGTGGGAAGAATATATCTTTTCAGAAGCAACACATTTTCTCCGAAGGGAGATGAGGCGAGTGCAGTTTTCTATGAAAACACATTGCTACAGCTGAAGAAGAAGCTGGGGCTCAGACGGTTGGGATAAGAGGCGAGAGGAATGGAAGGCTCTTGATTCAAGGTTTTTGGTTTTGTTTGTTTTGTTTTGTTTTCCCCATCCATAATGTTTCTAGTATGGATCCCGGAACCAGATGCAAGGTCATGGGAAGAGAGAATTTCTCCTCCTTAAATCCCCCTTGGTGCATTCCACCAGCGCTCAGAGAACCTGCTGACTGACGCAGGCCCGGCCGACTTGCCTCTCTGGCCATCGGCTTTCTGGGGCTCAAAATGAAACGGAACCAGATCAGAGTTGGAGAATATCTCTCAATCAGTTATAGAGGGTATCACAAGAATCTTATTACTGAGAATTGTGTAAGTTCTGAAATGTGCAAGGGAGGTACTTTTTATCTTTATAAACGAGGGCAGGCTCTGTTCTCAGTTGCGTTCTGATATACTCATTTCGGTGGGGTGGGAAAAGAAAGTGGAGCGAATAACCTTACTGTTATACCCATTTTGCAGATGAGGAAATGGACAACCCCCAAGGGTTCCGGAGTCTCTTGTTCAAAGACACACAGCTGCCAGATATAGAGGAAGATTCAGATTTTGGCAGGACAGCAGCAGGACCTCTGCTCCTAGCTGGCTCTGTGGAGTGATCAGAGAACCAGAGACAGAAAGAGAGAGTTGGGAGAACCGAAGGTCATCTAACACTCTCATTCTATAAAGAAAGAAACAGGGGCCCCCAGAGGGCATGATTTATTCCAGAGCACAGAGTAAGCTGGAGCAGAGCTGAGCCCAGAGCTCTGACTCTGGCTCTTCTAGTGGTGGGGACTTCAGATACTTTCCCGACAGCTCCAGGATCTTTAAATCCAAGGGACAGGGGCACCTGGGAGGCTTAGTCGGTTGAGTGTCTGACTCTTGGTTTCAGCTCAGGTCATGATCTCAGGGTCCTGGGATGGAGCCCCGAGGTGGGCTCTGTGCTCAGTGAGTAGTCTGCTTGAAATTCTCTCTCTCTCCCTCTGTCCCTGCCCCCGCTCACACGTGCTTGCTCTCTCTCTCTCTCTCTCTCTCTCTCTCAAATAAATACATCTTAAAAAAAAATAAAGAAGTCAAAGGGACAAGGACTTCTTGGGTGAGAACCCATGGTCAGAATGGCCAACGTCTGGAAAACCAGGTCTACACAATTATCCATACGTTTTCAAGAGCCAGATGTTGGGCATGGAATAGACATGACATCCAAACGGAAATAATGTTTCACTTCCGGCCTGCCAGCTTTCCTATCTTCTAGTCAAACACCTTGGTTTGGTTTCCTTTTCCACCCACAAGAGTCAGGGAGTCACTTCCTCTCTGTCCCTCTTCGTTCCCCATCCTGTCCATGGAGTATGGGCTCTTTTCCCAAATCCATTTCATTTTTTAGGGTTATTGTTTGGTTCATTCTGGCTTAGACTATACCCAAATGTCTTAGGACTGACTCAAAGGAAAAAGCATTTTGTTAAAATAGCTGCATTGCTGTTAAACAATTTGTCCTCCTACTCACTTTTTCTTTTTGGAAGACAGAAACTGAATATAGATTTGTGGGAGAGAGATACAGAGGGAACCAGAGAAGAGGGGCAGAGAAGAGAGAGGCCGGGGAGAGGGGATGGGAGAGGAAGCGGGGAAGGCAGGACGCGGAGGAATACCAGCTCCGGGCTGACACCAGGAAACCAGCCAGGGCTTTTCCACTTCTGGTTGTGTACAAGCTACGACCCCAAACCAGGTGTTGTTTACGTCAGAAAGGAATCAATGCCCGGCTCCCTGCTGATCCACTGCCCCTAAGCAGGTGGTTTCATTAACACAGGGAAGGGAGGTGTCTCTCTGGTCCCCTAGAGGGGTTTGGGGAACCTGGTAGCCGGAACACAGCAAACAGACACAGGCTGTACTCCTCAGGGGGGTTCCTGTTGACTCTGTTTCCCCCATTCATGACTCCCCGTGATTGAAAAATCGAGCTGCTTGGCACAGCGGGAGGACAGTTCATGCATATTCAAATCCCTCCCTTCCAGCGCTAAACTTAGCTGCCATCTTGCTCATGCCCATTGCCTTCCACCTCCGCGTACCCGGTTATCCGCTCCACCTGTGCCCAGGAGACCGTCTCGTCCGTCGTCCCCAGGTCCTTACATCGTCAATAACTGTGATAATAACAGCTAAACACTTAGGTTGGCTTTTCGGCCTGCCCCTGTTCAATGCGTATCACATGTGCCAATCTGCTTCGTCCTTATTGCAACCATACAAGGTTGGCGATATTATTGTCTATTCCCTTTTGTTGAACAGAGGATGAAACGGAGGCACAGAGAGGTTAAGTAACTTGTCTCAGTCCACACAGCCAGTAAGTAGAGGAAGCAGGTCTTGAACCCAGAACCATCTGACAAACCACCGCCCCCCCCCCCCCATGCCCCATGGCTTTTTAACCATTAAGCCATAATAACTCAACCCTGAGCACTCGGCTTTCACCAACGCCATTTTTCTTTTTTCTTTCTTTTCTTTTCTTTTCTTTTTTAAATTCTTTTTATTTATTTATTTGACAGACAGAGATCACAAGTAGGCAGAGAGGCAGGCAGAGAGAGAGAGGGAAGCAGGCTCCCTACTGAGCAGAGAGCCCGATGCAGGACTCCATCCCAGGACCCTGAGATCATGACCTGAGCCGAAGGCAGAGGCTTTAACCCACTGAGCCACCCAGGCGCCCCACCAACGCCATTTTTCTAAGGAGAATACTGAAATGGCCTTTCATCCAGGCCCAGGTTCTTATAGGACCCCTTGTCCCCTTCTCCTACAGGATACTGCCTCTGCCCCTCACTTGATTATTTAAGCCTGAACGGTTTGTACTCAGTTAACAAGATAAAATATCTGCTCTTGAACATTTGCCTGAGAGCGCAGTCTTCAAGTGCATTGTCACAAGGTGGCTACTGGAAGTACAGAAGAGCCATTGAGAGGAGAGTATTTGGCAAAGATTTCAGGATATGCAGACCACCCACCTCCCAGGTGTTCTGAGTATCCCTCTGGATCAAGCTGGGCTAACGTTGGATGACTCACAGCATTAACATCAACAACAACGGCAACAACACAGTCATTGAGTGGTAAATGCTTACCAGAACTTTTCTGAATGCCTTAGCTATTATTATCTCATTTAATTCCCATCACAACCCTATAAGGGAGGTACTGTTATTTTGCCCATTTACAAAGGGCCCATGTACCAGGAAAGTGAAGTGATGTGCCCAAGATCACACAGCTAGTTAATGGCAGAGCCGGGACTCAAATCCATGCTTCCGTCCTGCTCCTGAGCACGGTGCATTGTGGCTTTGGGGATTCTGCCCTCAGTCCATGTTGAGGTTTTGCCATGAGCCCTAGTTTGTTACGTGAAACATGATCTTCTTGGGAAGGAAGAGATTCTTATCTGATCTTGGTACCAAGGAGAGTGGTACGTGTCTATAAATTCTTCAAGTTATTTATTCTAGCAACTATTTAATGAATACTTAACTAAGTGGCCAGTGCTGTGATAAACACTTTACAAAGAATATTTCATTTTGCTCTCAAAATAATGTCATGACTACAATTATTATCCCTGTTCCAGTGGAGGAACTCAAACACCAAGAGATTCAGCAATTTGCCCAGGGATGAATCGGGGAGTCTGTGAGCCCAGTGGGTTTGACAGCAGGTTGGCTTAACCACCAGACTTCCCATATTCTGAGCACCGTGGGCATGCAACGGACCAGGCTTCCCCTAGTCAAGGGGCTGAGAGGAAGCTTGGTTCACGGGCAGCTTTATGAACTGCCCTGAACAAGAATGTAGTTCCTCATGAGGTACATTCTACTCTCACTCTTGGCTCTGTCTTATTCCCCCCCCTTTTTTTTTCTTTCTTAGTCCACTTTTTAACAATTGGACCCATTTTTTTCTTATTTATAGAAACCCCCTTAAATCCTTTCTGGAGAAAGATGGGTATCAATCAACACATATATTAAATATTACTCTTGAATCTCAGTAAAGCTTCTGACACATAGTAGGTCTACATTCTATCTACAGTGATTTTTGTCCTAACCTCACTCCTGACATGCTAGGTTCTAAGCCCCTCTGACCTCCCCAGGACTACACTTCCCATCATTCTTAGCCACTTTCCCAAATCTTTCTTTGCAGTTGAGCTTTCTCTGCTAACAAATAATAGCCAACATGACAATGGGTCTCATGTACTTGATACTGTTCTAAGGTATTTTCAGTATTCAACTCACTTAGCTCCTACAGCAGGTCCATTAGGGAGCTATTAGCCCCATTTTACAGATGAGGAAACTGAAGCACAGAATAATTAAGTAACTTGAATAAGGTCCTCCAGTTCATGAGTAGTGGAATCAGGACTACAGGTGGTCTGGCTCCATGGGCTGAATCCTTACCCAGTTTGCTAAGCTACCAGCAGCTACCAGAGCAATGGGGCTCCCTTCTTGGACAGAGCGGGGAGTGTCTCTGAGAGTGAGTGCTGCAGGTAGCTAGAAGGGAGATGGGGACCCAGGCATGAAGGGCTCCCTGTGAGTGGGTGGCCACCCATTGCGTTGATGGCTCAGGCCCACAGGCTCATCAAAACCCTCTGAAATGCAAGGCTCCCACTCTTGTCAAATTGAACCGGCTTTGCAGATTTCAGTTTCAATCCTGCCAACTTGAAAGTTTTAGCATTTCAGCTGTTTCAGAATTATAAAAGCCTACAAATGCTAAGGTGCTTTTTTTAGAGTTTTAAAAAAATGTGTCTTTTCCCCACCATCATATAACAATCTGAAGGGATTTTTTTTTTGCACATTCTTGCCAAATGTGTATTTTTAAATATTGCATTTGGCCAAAGACCAGAAGTGGAAAATCTGGGAGGAGCGTTAAGGAAGTTCTAAGGCATATGCATCGGGGAGGAGAGGGGGAAGCTCTTTCCTCTCTGTAGACCCCTGGGTCTGCTGGGGTGGATGTTGTTTATTTCAGCTTTCTTGCTACCTTGGGTGAGCAGTGAGAGTGTTTCTTTAAAATACTGACACCACAGCTGGCTGGGTGGCCCAGAGGACATTTGGAGTGCAGCTCTGGCTAGGGAGGATGACCATCACTGAATGAAAAGCTCCCAGCTCAGCAACTGTCACTGGGAGCCAGATGGCCCCTCCGTGGACAACGTTAGTGTACCTACTGGATCAGGTGCGAGCTCAACCCTCACTAATTAGGTGTCTCCTGTGTGTGTGTGTGTATGTGTCACAGACTCTTCCCCAGTGTGAATCAGCTCAATCATCATTTTGCAGTGTTTCAGACTCAGATTGCAAACATCCACCAACAAATAGGAGCCTTGCTTTCTAACGAGCTGGAGATGTGTGGAAAATAGAATCACTCACAGTAGTAGTGAGCCACAGATGTTCCATGGAGACAGCCGGCTGTGCCAAGCACAGACGGTACGTATGACCACGAGACAGGATGCAGAATCTTGCCATGTAAGTGTTGCCCACAGAGCCCAAAAGATGAAGGGATGAAGACAAGCGGAGATGGAATCTGGTTTCTTCTTCCAAAGGCCTGGCCTTCTGTAGAGCTGCCCGACACTCCATTTGGGAGTGGTCCAAAATGCTGAATGTTTACCTGGAATAACTACCACTGAGGCCTTCACTACCCAAGTAAGGTAAAGAGATGCTTCTAAGGAATCTTAATGGCCTGGGTCCACTTCTCAGCCCCAACACTCGACTAACTGAATGCCTTTAACAAGTCACTTAGTCTTTTAGGATCTTGGTTTTCTTATCTGTAGAAGGGGATAATAATAGGACTTACCTGCTGGATTTTGTGAGGATTAAATGAGAGAATGTAAACAAGGCTCTTAGCCTTATGCCTACTCATAGCAAACGTTCAATAAACAATAGCTATCACCACCACCATCACCACCATCACCATCATCACAATCATCACCACCACCATCATCATCATCAACACAGCATCTGAATCATCAGCACCATCACCATCATCACATCCACCACCACCACCATCATCATCACAATCACCACCACCATCATCATCATCACAATCACCACCACCACCATCATCATCATCACAATCAACACCACCACCATCATCATCACTACCACCACCACTATCATTTTTAGTTCTACAAACTTAGCAGGTCTGACTGACCCATCAAGTTTCATTTTTCTCCTCTGTACAATAAGAATAATTATGTCTACCTCACAGGGTTGAGTTAATGGCTATTAACTCCCAGCTCAGTGTCCAGCACATAGACTCTTAGTAAATGTGAATTCATTTTTCTTCTCCATATTACCCTCAACTTTACTTTAAAACATCACTGAACTTAGTTATTGAGAATCAATATTTGCAGTTTAATACAGGTTCCCTCAGGACCTGTGAGCCAAGAAGCATGGGCATTGACCTAGACCCAAGGAGATGATCCTCTAATAGATAAGGCAAAGCCCTGAGTAGGATGGTTATGCTTCCAGGGAGACCAGAAGATTAGAGAGTCTCAGGATATCTGCCCCAAAGTGGTTTGCAACCAGGTCATTCTGAGTCCAGAGTCTATACTTTTAACCATGACTATCTGTTGGCTGTCAGGAGAGAATGGGGAGAGGTGAAACAAAGGGTTTCCATTCCTCTTAATTGCTGCAGAAAAAGAAATGAAGAGGGAGAGAGAGAGAAGATAGGTGGCTTCTACGTTATGAGTAGGGGCAAGCAAGCATGTCAACCCAGTGCCCTGGGAGCTCACTTGGTTTCCTCTGAATAAGGAAGGCCCTATCTGGAGGTCAAGATCACTTCAAATACTTTATAGAGCAGTATTCCTCCTTCACAGCAGGAGGGATCCAGATGAACATTGATGTTTGTATCACTTTGGGGCTCAGATGAAAGAGTCCCAGCAATGAGATCCTTGGAGGAAATCCCACACAGTGAGTAAGAGTCCAGGTTTGGAGCCAGGCAGGACAGCAATCACATTCCAGCTCTCCTACCTACTGGATGTGTGGTCTTGAATAAGTGACATAAATTTTCTAGGTCTCAGTTTCCATTTCTGTAAAGTGAGGGTGGTAGTTAATAAGCTCTATCTCTTACATGGCGAGAAGGGTAAAATGGAAAACATGCACTTAAGGCACTAGTGTATGACTTGGGAATCCCTCAATAAATTGGCGTGGCTGTTTTTGTTGTTTTCAGAGCAGTGCCCTCTGGGGGCTGGCATGGAGGTGGCAACAGGGGGTTGCTAAGGACAATGGAAACCCGAGAGCTTGCATCTATTCTTTTTTTTTAAATTTATTTATTTGACAGAGAGAGAGAGAGATGACAAGTAGGCAGAGAGAGGGGGGGAAGCAGGCTCCCCGCGGAGCGGACAGCCCGATGCGGGGCTCGATCCCAGGACCCTGGTATCATGACCTGACCCGAAGGCAGAGGCTTAACCCACTGAGCCACCCAGGTGCCCCTTGAGTTTATTCTTCAACCCATTCTAGGGGGTCTCCTTTCAAAGCAAAATCTTTGAATTTGTGCATGTGGGTATTTTATTTTGATAATTAAGACATCTCGCTGATAACTACCCCCTTGCTACAATCTTTCAGGATAATACCTGTCCCTATCTATTAAGATCATACCCCCATACCTCTGTTAATTTAGCAGTCTTGCTTTGAGTAATCCAGTCCATACAAACAAAAGCACCAGTTACACAAGGATGCATGTGTAAGAATGACTGAAGACAAAACAAAACTGGAAACAAGGTGGATACTCATTAATAGGGAAATGGTTGAATACACCGAAGTCATTCCCTTCTGTAGAATATTATACAACCATCAACAAGATGGAGTTAGATCAGTGCGTATCAACCTGGAAGGCTATTCAGGATGCATTGCCAGAAAAAAAACAAGTGGCAGACTATTTCCAGGGCGGTTCAATTTTAAACATCACATAATGTCCCTCTCCCCACCCTGTGCATGTATGTATGCATTCTGAGGGTAAAGATGTAGGGACACATATGGCTGTTAACACTGGTTCCTTCGGAGTGCGGTAGAGAACAGGCAGGGTGGGGATTGAACAGGGCATATTATTACTTATTTTTCTATTTTTAGATCGTTTCACTGCTCAGAGTAAACACGGTTGTTTGTTTTTAAAATTTAATTTATTCACTTGAGAGAGAGAGCATTAGTGTGGGGGGGGGCGCGGGGAACTAGCAGATGTAGAGGGAGAAGCAGATTCCCTACTGAGCATGGAGCCTGACATGGGGCTTGATTCCAAGACCCTGAGATCATGACCTGAGCCAAAATCAGACACTTAACCAACGGAGCCACCCAGGCACCCTAAACACACATTTTTTAAAAAGCTTATTTATTTAAGTAATCTCTGCAGCCCAATGTGGGGCTCAAACTCACAACCTGAGATCAAGAGCCACCTGCCCTATTGACTGAGCCAGCCAGGAGCCCCACTCTTATAATTTCTGAAGAGAGAATTTAATCTCTATTTGCAGATGTAAGAAAATAATAACAGTCTGAGAAGTCCTCAGTGGGTGTGAAGTACATGAGTGAACAGTGACTCAGTCCGTGTCGTGGAGTCTGGCTTTCCAGGGAGCTCGCCGAACTTGAAGTGAGTTTCCACTCAGACAAAGCTTCTGATGGCAATCATGCTTAGCTAATTCTTTACCACAGAGCTCTGTTCTTCAACTTTTCTTTTTCAGAAAAGTTGTATCAGTTGTATCAATGACTGTATCAATGTATCATCAATGTATCATTGTATCATTGTATCAATGACTGTGCCAACTGAAGTGGCGAGCCAGTCAGTCACCCTGGCAGATGACATGTGGCTGGGAGGTCTAGTGACTTTGCTGAATGACAGTAGGATCCCCAAAGGGACCTCTTTATCTTAAGACATGGCAACCTGAACAAGAAGCAAATTTAAATCTGGGTGAAAAAGTCCCAAGAGTATAAAGGTAGTTGGCTAGCTACCTTCACCATTCAACTCTGTACTAAAACACTTATATATTTCTATGAAGTGAAATGATGTTCTAGGTAACAAAAAAGCCTCCAGAAAAAGGTTATAGGCATATAGACATGAGAGATGTTGTCAAAGAACTACTTTTGAGAAAGCCCCAGGCCCAGAAGGTTTTATATGAAAAATTTCATGCCGTGGAATCTAGTTCACAGCGTAGAAAATCATTTTGTCAAGCTACTACCATTCTGATTCCCAAACTTGATGCAAATGGCATACAAAAAGGCAACTGTCACGGACAAAGACAGAGGAAAACCCCTAAATTACATATTAGCAAACCTGTTTCAGCATTATCAAAGATAAAATGTGTCTCAAAAAGATTTAGTACAAGAGTGACTGGTAGTTTGCTAATAGGAACGGCATTAACTTCACCTAGTAGCCAGCCAAAGGACAGAAAGCTCACAATGTCAACGGATATCCAAACGTGGAAACCTCCACACCCAATTAAAATTCCTCCTTAGCTACACGTTGATGGAAAAATCCATAGCATGATGACGAGACGTTAACATTTTAAACCAATAGCAAATACTGGGCTTCTTGGTGAAACCCTGGAGCAGCGGTTCCCTATGGGGGACCAGGAATCACCCCTGGGAGTTTGCTAAAATGCAGATCACTAGGTTTGCACAAATTCTGGGATTTGTATCCAAATCTGCAACCTCACTTTGAGAGACACTGCCTGCAAGACATTACAGTTACAGTCAGGAGCAAGGCAAGGTGGTCCTCGAGCATCATGGCTTCTTAACACTATTCTCTAAGACCCAAAGGAAAAAGAGCGGGGGTGGGGTGGATTTCTGTTATTTGCAGAGGATATCATTGTTTACCTGGAAAACCAAATTAAGTTAATTAGAGTGCATCTGGCACCACTAAGAAAGTTCAAGCAGCTCACAAATAGATCATTACAGATCAATAAATCGCTCACATACCAGTAGTACTAACCAGTCAGAAGATATCTTGGGAAACACCACGCATTAACATTAGTAACCTGAAATAAAAACCTACCTACAAACAATGTACCCAATCAATGCACAGGTTGAACGAAGAAAATGAAAGTCTCTAAAAAACATAAAGGTAAATATTAATAAATGGGAGGTATATTGTGTTTTTAAATGGCGGATGACTTAATGTTCGAAAGAGGTCAATTGTGCCCAAATAAATCTATTAATTAAAATTTTAATAATATTCCAGTTTTTCTGGCAACTTGATAGAATGGACAGAAAATTCACGGAAAATCAAAACATAAGAACTGAGAAGATGGGACGCCTGGGTGGCTCAGTCAGTTAAGCCACTGCCTTCGGCTCGGGTCATGATCTCGGGGTCCTGGGATCAAGTCCCGCATTGGGCTCCTGGCTTGGCAAGGAGCCTGCTTCTCTCTCTGCCTCTGCCTGCCACTCTGCCTGCATTTGCTCTCTCTCTCTGATAAATAAATAAATAAATAAAATCTTAAAAAAAAATACCACAGACTGTGTGGTTTGAACAACAGAAATTAAAAAGAAAAAAAAGAAGAAGAAGAAGAGGAAGAACTGAGAAGATGTTGATAAAGAAGCATGGGGGGTGGGGGCGCCTGGGTGGCTCAGTGGGTTAAGCCTCTGCCTTGGCTCAGGTCATGGTTACGTGGTCCTGGGATCCAGCCCTGCATCGGGCTCTCTGCTCAGCGGGGAGCCTGCTTCCCCCTCTCTCTCTGCCTGCCTCTCTGTTTGCTTGTGATGTCTCTCTGTCAAATAAATAAATAAAATCTTTAAAAAGAAAAAAGAAGCATGGGAAAGGAAAACATGTCCTTCTCATATGAAGTGTCTTATAAAGCTATGTTAATTCAAACTACAATATGATAGAGCCTCAGAAATAGAAATATAGATTAAAAGAAAAGAATAGAAAATCCAGAAACAGATACAGAATTATTACGTGGGTGTGTGTGAATTTAATAAAAGATAAAGGTCCTAATTCAACTCTGTGTGGCTTGACTCCTTTGTAATTCATAAATAGTTTAATTTGGTGTTTAAATATGTAGGGCAACTTTGCGTCCACGTTCTTGGGATTCTCCTATCTGCTTACAACAAACACAGAAGGAAAGTAACATGTAAGCACCAAGGAGTAAAGCCTTCAGGATCAGCTTGCTAGAAGCCCAATACATGTTTCTAAGCCTTTGTGGTTTCCCCAGCATTTATTAAATTCTTAGGCTACCTTACTGCAGAATCAGAAAGGATGAGCATGGGGTGTTAGCTCTTGTTCCACTGATGTTTGAGTTAGAGCAAACCACGCAACCTGAACTTCAATCTCCTCATCAGAAAATGAAGATAACGTTCCCAAGTCCTATATCACTCCTAAAGTTGGGAGGAAAAATGAAGTCACGTATGAAAGTCCTCTGTAACTATAAAGTGTTGAGTGACAGCAGACATCTGGTAACTGGATCCTAATTTAGGGTTAAAGCCCGCGCCGTGGGAGGCTGCCTTAATTTGTACTGGGGCTCCATCATTTTCCATCTGTGCGTCTTTGGAAAGGTTACCTCGCCTCTCTGTACCTTGGTTTTGTCATTTACCAGCTGTGGGTCCTTGGGCAAGTTATTTAACCTCATTGTATTTTGGCTTTCCTCATCATTAGAAGGGTGATAACAAGGGTAGGTACGTCCAAGGGTTGTTACAAGGAGCATACGACTTAGAACAATGCCTGAGATGTAGTAATTAATCAGTAATGCTTGTTGTTTATCCTCATAATTATCTCTGGGGTCTATGCCTCTCCTACCAAGGTTAAACCACAAGACTCAACCCTCAGTCAATCAACTCTTCAGGACCCCTGGTCTACAATGATTGGGTCAATAGCGGACATGTGACTGAATCAGAGCCAATGAAACGCAAGGAGACTTTCACTTGCTGCAAAAGAAATTTATGCCCTAAGCCTGGATTCAAAGAAGAATATAGCCCTGAGAATTGCATAATGTTATCTGTATTGTATCCCTGAGTCTCTCAATTTTGGAGGAGGTCATTGAGAGGATGTGGCTGCAGGCTGACCTATGAGCTGGACCCAGGCAATTGGAGACTCCTCATGCTCCCACCCCCATCCTTGGAATGTATTATGTTCTGCCCACTGTCCCCACAGTGGGAGCCCTTTGCAAGGAGGTAGCCTTGAGACAGTAAGGTGGTATTGAGACCATCCCGACTGGCTATGTGACTGAACCCAGTTAAGGCCTCTATGTACGTTTTAAGATTCTGGCGGGAGATGCAGAGAATGCCTCGTCTTGCTGCTGCTCAAGACAACCCTCGTGGGGCTCCTGGGTGGCTCAGTGGGTTAAAGCCTCTGCCTTCGGCTCAGGTCATGATCTCAGGGTCCTGGGATCGAGCCCCGCATTGGGCTCTCTGCTCTGCGGGGAGCCTGCTTCCTCCCCTCTCTCTCTCTGCCTACTTGTGATTTCTCTCTCTCTGTCAAATAGATAAAATCTTTAAAAAAGAAAAAAAAAAAAGACAACCCTCGTATGTGAGTTCCCTTGCTTGTTAAAACTGCCACCTTTTCCAGTCTGGAGTGGTTTGACTCTTTCTTGGATCTCACTTTGCCCTCCGGGTGTGGGGGCCAGTTTACGAACCAGCTCTCATTCATTACTATGAAATGAAGTCAACATAGAGGAAAGAGAGAAATCATGATAAGAGAAATAGTGTGCGTGTGAGCTTGATCCCTGTGTGAGCTATACCTTTACCATACGGACTATGTGAGCCAACAGAGATCTCTCTGTCTCTCTGTCTCTCTTAAGTCAATCAGAATTGGGTTTTCTGTCACTTGCAACAGAATGAACTCTACATGACACAGCAGTATTGTTGTACTATTACGACCTCAGACAATATACTCCCCAAGGCACCAGAATAGACTGGGTCTTGCTGTTAACACAAACTCTGCACTCAGTACATTTTTCATTCTCAGTGTGTGGTCCCAGAATGATGAATGATGATCCTTCATCCAAAGGATGGGCATTTTAAGGATAAAGATAACACTGGCCTTTTCCAAATATTGGTGGAGAGCACGGACTAGAGACAAGTCAGGAGCTTCAAGCTCATGACCTTCAAGCAGCAGCCCCAGGGCTGGAATAGAAATTAGCCGAAACCATCATTTCAAATTTCAAAAGGTCACCCTTTATGAATAGATTCTTTAATGTTCACCCCAAATCAGACAACAAGTCAGAAATGGAAGGAGAGGGGCTGAGACAATGGGTATACACAGCTTGCTTTCCACGACCAGTAAACTCTATCAGTGCCCGGTTAGACTGGCCATGACCTCCCAGTGTTGCATTCAGACTTTTAACATCAGTTCCCCTGTCACACAGAGCCTCATCTAATAACCTTTCCCTAGTCGTCTGTAATAGAATTAGCGGCAGTTGGAACATACATGTTTGACTGTTTCCTCATCAAAAAATACAGCGATGAATATGGGGAAGTAATTAGATAAAACGTCCCTTATAAGTTCAAGATTAGTGAATCCAGTTGCCTTCATTTAACACCCCACTTGAATGTGAGATGGCAAGCTGCAAATTCAACATGTTTGAAACCTAATTACCAGCTCCCCCTATAAACTCTCCATCAGTAGAAGGCGTCACCATCCACTCAAAGGTTAAAGCGAGAAACATGGGAGTCCCCTGACCTCATTTCCTCTTGCACTTGGCCTATAACAAACAGGGAATTCTGTTGTTTCCAGTTTTTAAGCATCTCCCAAAGTCACAGCCAGTGTCTCTGTCACCACTCACTTCCCCAGTAGGGAAATCCACCATCGCCCCTGCATTATTGCATGAAGGACTTCGAGCTGGCCTTCAAATATTCTTCTCCCATCCCCCCATCGACTGTCCACTTGGCAACAAGAATGAGCCTCAAAAATGAAAACCTTATCATGTCAGATTTTTAAACTTCCATCCTAAATGTTCCAAAGGATTCCTGTTGCTCTCAGGATAAACTTAACCTACCTTCTATAGATCGGCATGACATGGCCCCTGCTATCCTTGTCACTCATCCTGCCTATGAATGTACACCCTCCTCCAGCCATTACGGAATGCTTGGCTTTCCCTGCGACGCCATGCTCTTTCTAGCCCCAAGACCGCCGTGCATGCTCTTCCTGGAACACCGCCTCATTTGTCCATCTCTCTAGCTCCCCTTCATCCTTCAGTTCTTATGTGAGAAATAATTTTTCTTTTGGAAAATACTTCTCAGCCCAGGGAGGCAGCAGTTTAGTGGTTAAAGAAAAAGGCCAGGGAGTTGTGCTGTTGTGAGTTCATTTTGTCTCAGGTGATAACTAGGTGTGTGACTTTGTGCGGGTTACTTCAATCTCTGTTTCTGAGTTTTCTTACCTGTAAACTGGGAACAATATGCCTTGTCAAAAGGGACAAATGTGATCATGTAAATGATAGCATAGTAGCTGACGCATAAGTCATTAATTAACTTGCTATACATGGTTGTGCAAAAAACATGGTTGTCTTTGGGTCTTATTTTTTGCAGCCTTAGTGGAGGCTCTTGTTCACACCCAAGGTCCCACATTTGCCACTGACAATTTCCAAATATGTATTTCCAGATCAAACTTCTAGAATCTTCTATTACTGGAGTCATTGCAATAGTCCTGTGGCTTATGTCTCTACTTTATCTATCATCTATCTATCTATCTATCTATCTATCTATCTATCTATGTGTCTCTCTAAGTAGTCTCCACCGCCAGCATGGAGCCCAACATGGGGCTTGAACTCAGGACTGTGACATGGAGACCTGAGCTGAGTTCAAGAGTTGGATGTTTAACCAACTGAGCCACTCAGACACCCCTCTCTTAAGCTTCACTTTGAAATCTCTAAAATCTGTTTCCTGACTATACTTTAAAAAATGTTGGTTCAGAGCACATCACTCCTCTGCTTAAAAGCCTCCCATGTCTTCCCACGATCTTCCAATGAGGTCTCTCCACCCCAACTAGCACTGTTGATATTGGAGCCTGGATAGCTATTTGTCATGAGGGGCTGTCTTGTGCATTGCTGCACGTTTATCTATCATCCCTGGCCTCCCCCTCTATGTGCCACTAGCACTCCTCTACACCCCAACCTGGTGACAACCAAAAGTGTCACCAGCCATTGGTAAATGTCCCTGGAAGGGCAAAATCATCCTCTGTTGAGAACCACTGCCTTAGCATATACTCTTGATACCTTCTGATAATCTTCAAGGTCATTCTTGGGTCATGTGCTCATACTGAGAGACAGGCTGGAGTCATTTCCATTCAAGCCACATGGACAGAGGATGGAGAGATAGTGTGACACGGTAGCCCAAAAAGCATATCAGAATACTCTTACCAGAAGAGGGGGTGGCAAACCAACAGACCAACAAGAGCAGACATTCCTGGCAGCATCCACAAACCTTCCTTCTATTTCTCATTTCTCTCTGCTTCCCAATGCCTAGCACTGGGACTGGCCAGAAGATATGCCTCATCAATGGCAGCCCCACAGTCCCCTCCCTTCCCTAAACTCTCCATCTCCATGCACAGGGTTCTTTGATTATAGGTAGAGAGGAGACAGTTTATAAATGCAAACCCCCATTCACTAAAACCCTGAGGAATCAGCTCAGTGTTCCTGCACTTTGCTTTGTCTCACATGTAAGGAATCTCTCCACAGATCCCGAGCCTCCAGCTCTTTGTGGAGTCATGGCTGAGCTTTGTTGGTGTTCACGAACAAAGACACAAGGTGCGATGAATCCTTCAGGCCCTGTCAGACTTTATATCAGCAGGGTTGCATTTTAATCAAAGACATTGCTTTCAGCATTTGCTGGAACCTCACATTGCCTCTTACATCCTAGTGATGGCAGAACAATGGCGGAGCTTAGTTGCCGCTAAAGAGATCTCAGAGCAGAGGGACTGGAGCACACCAAGGGACTGTTTCATCTCCCAGCGGGGAAGATAAGGCAGAACTAGAAGGAAATCTTCCCGGAAAAGTACAAAAATGGCTCCTTGGTTTCCCTCCTCAACCACCTGAAGGTTGTCAACAGAATTAAAATAGGCTGTAGCAGAGATTCTCAAAGGTTTTGGTCTCAGGACTCCATTATATCTGTGCAAAGTATTGAGCCATTGTTAACGTGGGTTATATTTGCTCATATTTCCTGTTTTGGAAAATATAACTCAGAACATGTAAAAATATTTATTTTAAAATTCGTTTGCAAATAATGTTAAATGCAACTGCATGTTAACAGAAATAACGTATTTCTATGAAAAATAATGATATTTTCCACACCCACTCCCCCGCAAAAAATAGAAGAGGGTTATTTGTTTTTACATTTTTCAAATCTCTTTAATGTCTGGCTTAATAGAAGACAGATTCTCATATCCGCTTCTGTCTTGATCTGCTGCCAAATGTTTTGGTTGAAGCACAGGAAGAAAACCCAGCCTCACACAGATACTATGGTTGTGGTTGTGGTTGGCAAAGACGGGAGTATCTGAATAGCCTTTGAAGATAATTGTGGATCTTCTTCTTTGATACTACACCAAAACTCAACAAGCTTAGAGGCTGATTGCAGTGTGGAATCTGAAGCCATACTAATTAACTTTTCATGCTCTTGGGCATGAAAATCCTTGTTCTAATGCCATATTTTGACCGAATCTTTTACCCAGGGATAATTCTTTAACACCACGCATTGGTCATTTGACAAATATTGGTTCCTTGAGTTATACAGGTCTTCCAAATTCGGCACATGTCATGACACAATATAAAAAAAAAAAAGTCACATTCACTCAAGGGGGCAGACACCACATAATTGTAATTTTCATTTGAAATCTTGAATTCCATCCTTGGCAACAGATGCCATCATTGGCTTTCCTTGAAGTGACAGGCTCACTTAGCTCATTTTCAAGAAAATGTCTGCCAAATATCCAAGCCTGAATAACCATAATTTGCCTGTCAGTCATTCTTTCAAGTAAATATGGTGTTTCATGGAAAAACTGCAGCCAGTTCAGCACACAACTCAGTTGCACAAGTGGTTTTGCTGGAGACTAACAGTGGGTTTTGGCTCGTCACTGAAGCGCTTTCTGGGTCCTTCCCATTTTGTTGTATGTGAGGTTGGAGATGTCATAAAATTTAATAAGATGAATACTTCTTTACTGTTTCACTGAGGATGTTTAAAGGGAAACTAGCACTTTCTTTCACTGGGAGGGAGTGGTGGTGATGAATTCAGTGACAACTAGGATCGGTTGGCACTGCAGCCTTGGTGGGAGCTTGGGCTCTGGCTGCCTCACCCACTGCTGCTTTGGCATCATCCATGCAAATGTCAACACCATGAAAAAGACAAATCACACCTTATAACTACTCGGAAGTAGTTCCGACCTTGCAGACCCCCATGAAATGGTCTCGGGGGGGCCTCCTTTACTGCCAGGGATTAACAGAATGCCCTGTGAGAACACTGCGCTCTTCCATCAGCATTAAGGACCTCGATTCTCAGACTTGAAAGACGCAGGGTTGAGTCCCACCTCGATTGCTCACTAGCTGGGAGAATTTGGAAGTTACTTTGCTGTGTTCCATTTGCTCATCAGTAAAATGGGTATAACACCCCATGGAGCTCTTGAGAGAACTGAGATCATGCATGTAAAGCACTTGATATGCACTTGCCATTGTTATTCATCAAGGGTTAATCGGGTCCTCAATGTGGCTCCTCTGGGGGATATTCTCCAATACAGATTCTTCAAGGTTTTGGCCACCTCAGCAACCAGAATGAGAAGAGTCAGGCTTACGATGTCACTAGAGACCGTGAATCTGATTCCCCCGTAGGGTATCCATCAGCTGTTATCACTGGCTTTGCCCCCAGAAGGCAAAGATGTGAAGCTTTCGGGGGACTAAGCAGAATGGTGGTGACCATGTTCTGGAGAGTTCCTTGCTGTGGGCAGAACGATGCAGATGGGCAGATTCTGCCCAGTCTGTTTACCACAGGAAGATGGTAACAACCAACTCCAAGTTAGTACTTGGATGTGCCAGACGCTGTTCTATGTGCCGTACAAGTATGGACTCATCAAATACCTATAGCAACCTTATGAGGATGGGCAATCATACCCCAATTTTACAGATGAAAACAGAGACACAGGGAGGTTAGGTAGCATTAGCACACTGCTGATGCATTGTTGACTTGGGATCTGAGCCCAAGCAATCTGGCCGTAGAGGTGAGCTCTTAAGTACTACACTGTCCTGAGAAAGCAGAAAAAAAAAAAAAAAAAAAAAAAGAAGGGGGAGGTATGATTTTTCGAGAAGGTTCTTTCCCCCACCTTAGGACTTATATTTAAAAAGCCCAATTTTGCTCGGAAATGACCTGTTTAAAAACAACAACAACAAACCTTTGAGTCTTCACGAAACTCTGGGAAAAATGAAAACTGTACCAAAAAGCCCAAGTGTGACACAGAAAAATATGTGGCATGATTTTGAACAACTGGATAAGTGTTACCAAAAAAGGACTCCATTTGGACCTTTTTTTGTTTTGTTTTTTTGAATGGCCACGAGATGGTGACATTGAAACCAGAAAGAGAAAATGAAGTCCTAGAAAACAGCTTTGCACTGAACATTGTCTGCCTAATCATAATAATTTCATTGGCTTTCAAACTTCAGAACTGACCCATAGCCCCAGCATGGGGGGCATTAGCATAGTTACAGAGTCAAATGCAAACAGAATGAAATCTTGACAAAGAGAAAACGATGGGTAAGTGGAAAGGGGGAATGTGGACACCACCGTTCTAGAAAGCTGGAAGCTGACCCATTCTATCCAAGGTGGATGGGAAAGGAAATAAGGATTTATGCCACTTTTAGAAATTGGAAAGGATATCAATACAGAGGGTGGAATGTCTTAACTAAATCCTCACCTATTATGGCAGGAAGTCACTAGCTTATAAATCGAGAAACAGAGGATAAACATGTTACCTAGAGATAGAAATGTAACCATAGCAAGAGCTGAATCAGAAATGGTTAAAGAGGGGAAAAACTGGCTCTGAGCAGTAGAACTTGGGGCGAGGGGGAGGAAACACCCCGAGATGGGTGCTTGTCATTAAGAACCCTTCTGCGTGATTTAATTTTTAAAAATACTGTGCATATTAAATGCCTTAGTAAATTATAAGATAATTTTTAAAAGCTTTTGAGTAAATTGTGAAGGATTTGAACTGGAAGAGAAAAACACACCCTTTCTAATCTCTTTGACGTGGTAGAGCAGACAGATAAGGAAATGATATTTATTAGAGGTTCATGGAAGTAGCAGTCATCTGGGGGCAAGGAGGGGCGGTGATACAGATAGAGTACAGAGGAACCCTTGTCTATTTTGCTTTAAAAGTTTATACTGAGAATGTGTTTTTGTGTTACTTGGGTGTTAAGAGTGTTTTAAGAAAATACAATAAGAAAAATATGCCACTCAAAAAGCATGACAAAAATAAAATATCCAGGCTTTCTTTTTTTTTTTTTAAAGAGAGTTTAAAAATGTAAACCAAGAGGAATGTGTAGTCATTCAGTTTGTCTCCATGGATTTCTAGAAGCAGGCTATTGTCCTGCTTTCTTTTCTGTCTGCTTGAGGATAGGAAACCAAGAGTTCCGAATTCATTTCCATTCCAGCCCTCAGTACTCAGGAGAAGTCCTTTCTTCTCTGTGTAACTTATGCAGCCTTGCAGGGCATTTGGAAAATGTGTTTTGGGCATTTGTTGTAGGCCAGACCCCTTGTAAAGATGCACACCCCTAAGAGAACATTCTGTGGCAAGCCGCTCCTCCCCATGACTAACCCAGGATTCCTACTCCCTCTTCCAGGAGTACCCTGCTCTGTTCGCTTAGAGGAGTTTCTCAGCATCTTCCCTCTACAGTTCTGAACTTCCCAAAGATGGGAACTTGTCTATTTTGTTCTCTGCCAAATCCTTAGCACCTAGCATAAAGTCTAGCACCTAGTAGGTGCTCAATAAGGACGTAGAGAGCCAGGAGACAGGCTGGAGTTCTCCCACATGCAAATCACTCACTTCACACCCCCATTGGATCTCCAGGCTGAGAAGGGGTATCAGAGTGGGAGAAGATGTTGTCCTGAGCTGGAGGAGGGTGAGAATCTGAGTTAGGAGGGGCTGCCCATTGGGAAGGATGAGTCAAAGAACTGTGCAAGATTCGATAAACATGAGAAACTTCCACAACACTGTTATCCCACCATTTCCCCACGGTAAGAAACACAATACTGAAAACAATAAGAGACCAGGGGCTTGCTTTCAGGGGAAGAAGGAAGGTGATAGCGAATGGATGTTGTTCCACTGTGCCCAGTCTTCGAGAAGCAACAGGGCAAGATGAGGCAAAAACTTTAAAGACTAGAGCTGAAGTTCTTGCCTGCGAAAAACAAGGGAGGTCACAGGACAAAGCGTTCCTTCCATCAAGCAGCAAAGAACTCCATTGAAATTGGACACGTTCTTGAGTTGGCAAACTCAAGAACGTGTCAGTCTTCAGCTCAAAACCTCCAAAGCCTTCTAGTTCATTCAAAGTCAAAGTTCTTACAACATCCTTCAAGGTCTTCCACAATCTGGGGTCTAGACCCCTCAACTGATATACCCCCTCCTCTGAGCTCATCATCCTCTTCAGCTGCAGTGACTCCCTTGGTCCTTGAACACCCCATCCATGTCCTACACCTGGGCCTTTGCACTTGCTGCTTTTTCCCATCTGGAATGCTCTTTCCTTCTGAAAGCCACCTGGCTTGGTTCCTCATCTCCTTTATACCCAGGATTAAATGTCACCATCTCAAGGAAGCCTACCTTGATCACCCTATTTACAATCTCATTCCCCTTCCCAGTCCAGTGAACCTTCGAGCTTTCAGACAGTTTGGCTGGGACCATCCATTACCTAAGCCAAAGGGATGCACTGCAGCCCAGACCCAGGAACTATAACTGAAAAATCATCTTTGGGGGTGGTCCAGACTGAATTTTCCTTGGTTCAGACCTTATTATCTCTTGGAACCTAACCCTGTCATTTCCCCCGTGCTCAGGAGCTAAGCCATCACTCAGCACAGAGTGAAAAAGCAGAGGAGGGCAATTACTATGCTGTGCAGTAGACCTCTGACTCAGATTAACATCATTGCCTCTTGATTTGATCTTTTTATTTTTGTCTAAACACTTAGAGCATTTTGATCACAAGCCAGATTTGTCTTTGGTGAAAAGTAATATTTTGAAAAACCAGGACTTACTCGGTAGGGTATATTTTCAGGCATCTTAAGCTGATAAACAGCTAATTGGTTCTGTCGTCCTGCAATTTGCAAAGGGTCACAGCGATTTGTTGTAAATAATGCGTCTGTACGAACTGCTGCATGCCAAAACGAATTTCCACAGGTGACAGTAGGATTTTGTAATAGTTGAGATGGTAGAAGATGCTTCAACAGTTAACCGTGATTTTTGGAAGCATTTTCACAGGTAGGCATTATTGTGTTCCAAAGCAGCTTTGCGTGACGCTGAATAGCATATGCTACAGAAGGCAGAGTGGTGGAGATTCTATTTCCCGAACACGCAGGTAACCAAGTATAGATAGACTCTGAAGAACGAGGAATGGAAACAGTGTCTTCTGGATTTGCCCACAATATGTCCACACAACATGTATTTACTTTTGTCTTTCCTCAGCTTTGTACCCAGATTATTGGACGACTCTGCGTAATCGTTGAGGACAAAAATGGAAAAGAAGGGATGGACAGACGATGTAGAGATTTTCAAGACCGTGAAGCCAGACTTCCTCCAAATACAGGCTACGGAATTACCAATAATTAAGATGCAATTATAGGACACATTATTTTAAAAGTGGTTTATAAGTACTGAAGACCAGAAGAGTGATTGGTAATGATTAGCATGGGTTCACTAGGAGAAGCTCAAGGTAATTGGATTGCCTACCCTCAAGGAACAAATTCACTGCATACTTATTGAGCCTCTACTATGTGCCAGTTCAGCAAAATAAGGTTGGTAGTGTATTTGGGCAGCAAAAAGATCGTGGATAATATTTCTTAAAACATGCAGGTTGAAAGGTAGGTATATGGTGTCAGGCTTTCCTTGCCTCATCTCAACCTCATCTCAGTTGCCCACTTCTGGCCTCTCCAAGCCCAAGGTCATCAAGAACTAGGCCTGGTGCATTGGTCTATGGCATGTCTAGTGGGTGTCTGTGTTCTTCCAAGATGATTTTCGCTCTTTGAGTGCCGCACGGGAATCAGGCTGCAGATCCCTAAACAAGAACTTGATTCCTGCCTGACACAGAGTCAAAAGCTTGAAGAAGTAAAACAAATGACGGTTCCAAGTTTACCGCGTGGGAAGTGGGACAGCCATGAACCTAATGGCATCCCCAAGTTTGCAGACACCCAATTCCAGTGTAGAAGATGCAAAAATCTCCAATGCTTTGCTCACATGCATCTAATCAGAAACTCTTTAAGAAACTCGGCTCTTCTCACTTCCAAATGATTGGTATTGCCATTTAAAGAAAATTTACATTTGATCTCCAGAGGGGGCGTTTCTCAGCAGCCCATTGCTACAATATCTAAATCTTGTTAGCTTTACCATTTCTTTTCCCTGGCCTTGCTGGATTTGTAATAACAATTGGGAAAGGCTAGGGTAATTATTTTACACAAATGTTCTGGTTGTTGAATGGCTCAGAGCCAGTGACTGACACCTAACCCTTCTTGACATAGGAGTGAGCAGGCTGGAGGGGTGCCTGGGTGGCTCAGTCGGTGTCTGCCTTCTGCTCAGGTCATGATCTTGGAGTTCTGGGATCAAGCGCCATCAGGCTCCCCGCTCAGCAGGGAGTCTGCTTCTCCCTTTCTCTCTCCTCCTCTTCAGCTCATGCTTGCTCTCTCTCTCTTACTCACTCGCTCAGATAAATAAAATCTTTTTTTAAAAAAACCCAAAAAACAAAAAGGAGTGAGCAGGTTGGAGGAGACCCGCCCACCAGCCCGGTCCTTCAGCGAAGGCAGAGCAGTGTGGTGTTGAGGGTGAAGCTTTTGAGGAGCACACTAGCGGGCGATCTAGCACAAGCTACATCGCTTCTATGAGCCTCAAGTCTCCTTGTGGGTGGAGCAGGTCTATACTGAGCAGTACGCGGGGCTATTATGGGCTGCATCTGTTTACACCAGGTGCTTATCCAAAAGCCTGGAGTACAGTCACGAAAAGGCAGCACCGGGGAGGGTTGGAATCCCAGCTCTGCCTCTTACCAACCGTGTGCTCTCTGGGTCTCAGTTCTCCTATTTGTAAAGCGGGGATTATGGCAGTATCTACCTCTTGAAGACATAATTTAAATATCAAATGATATTTGCCAAGTGCTCACTTAGAACAGGGGCAGGTATAGTACGTGTCTGTTAAATCAATCAGTCAATCAGTCAATCAATCAACCAATCAATCAATGCTCAGGGGTTAGTCCAGAAATAAAGGCTTGGTCTGCCCTAGTAATCACAGCCTCGCACACAGAAGGTGTTCATTAAGTGTTAGCTATTTATTACATCCTTGGCACTTCTTTCTGGGGTTCTCAGGGCCCAGCCTCTCCTTCTGCAGCTTCCTTGGATGTAGCCCCCAGGATCTCTATGGATGCCCCACCTGTTTACTGATTCCAGGAGGAAGGCCAGGTATGCCCTGGACATGGGTCCTCTCATGCAAACCTCGTGGGCTGGAGAGCTGCTAGTCTCGCCTTAACCGTTCTCCATCCTTTTAGAGCAAGCCTCTGCAGACCCTTAAAATGTGAGTCAAATCCTGATCACTTCTTCTTCATATCTGCTTTTCTTTCCAATTTTCACCAGCTCCTCTGCTTCCTGCCCCTGAAGTGTTAATGCTCCTTAGGGTTTTGTCACTTTCCCTCTTCATACCCACTGGGTCCCCTCTGGCACACCTTGTGTACTTCTACATCTTCAATTCCCACCTTGGTTTGGGAGATCCTCACATCATGCCAGCTTTCACCTCTGCCCTAGGCTCTACTTTAGTGTTTCTTAACATTTTTGGAGGATGAGTCTATCTCCATAAAAGCACCCATTTCCAGAATATTTGTCTTATGTTTTCATGAGCTTGCTGAACCTTATCCACAGAGCAAATAGAGGGGGGATTTCTATCTGACTTCCAATAGCAATTGCCTCTTTTTTGGTGGACGTCAATTTCTTCACCCTCGCTCGGTGACCACGTCTGATCGAGTCTACCTTCACCCTCTCTCTGATGTCCTGTTCTTTTCATTACCATCAGAACACTGGCTCCCAAAGTTTCCCCCTCTGGTCGGCAGGGACAGACGTCGGTCCCTGTGTACCGGGACGGGGCTGCATTTTCCTGGAGCCCTTTACAAGGGAGGGATCTCACGGACTTTCTTTCAACCTCTCCATGTCTCAGGAAGAATTAAAATAGTACTAATTGGGCAAAGAGCTAAGTGCAAGTTCCACAGGAAAGAGAAGAGGACTCACAGAACACCTGGTCAGATGAAGAGTCTGGGATAAAGGCAAATAGTACCAAAAAACCCCACCACCGCCGCCCCAACAACCAATATTCTCAGGAAAACAAAGGGTACTTCTAGAAATAAAACGTTATTATAGATTTCTCCATGCCTCTCCACTGAGATATAACAGGAGTTGGCAAACTTTACTTCTTCTGTAAAGGGCCAGACAGTAAATATTTTAGGCTTTGCAGGCCAAGCAGCAAAAACTGAGGATACTACATGTTATACATATATAACAAGAGAGAAAACAAATTTCCATAGAATTTTTATTGGCAACAGGCAGAAGTATAGATGCTAAAATGTGGATTTCTCATCATTTTATGTGTCACAAAATACTATTGGATATTATTTAATTTTTTCCAACTACTTAAAAATGCAAAATATTCTTAGCCTGTGGGTTGTACAAAAATTGTCCATGGGCTGAATTTGGCCCATGGGTTATAGTTTGCCAACCCCCGAGATATGATTATGGATCACAGTAGATACACACCACTGGGTTTCCAACTTTAGAATTTTAGAGACAAAACACGATGACATATACCCTGTTTATTGAAGAATCTCCAATTAGTGGAATATGAACGCTTAACTGTTTTATTTTTAGCTTTAACTGTGTTATAGCCAATCCCTCATTTCCTTAATGACATTTTGGGCGGAGGTCATAACTTTCCACTCACTTTTGCCTGTTAAAACTTCCAGATTGCAATGCGTTCTCTCTACCCATCCCTCTTTGCGGTTCTAGCGCCTTTGGTGTGTTGTGGCAGGGAGCAGGAAGGAAAAAGAAATGGCCAAAATGTCACTTCACTTAGCTCGGTGAGTCTGCAAACCTTTACTGTCTGTTGTTACCACTTCCCCAGCCAACACTGATTGTCAGGGTTCTCTTCGTGACAGGGGTCGACATGTTGACTGACTTTTGGAGGCACCTGCATTGGTGATTGGAGAACCCTAGGGGGCCTTCCCACGGCAACTTCCCTCCCCCATGTGGGATATTGGAGTCTGGGCCAGTCTCTTCCATCCCCCTTTGGTACCCCCATCACTGGTAACTCATGGCGCCATGCTGGGGGACCTGCGGTTGAATGATACAGTGCCCTGTGAACATTTTTTAAAGGTCCTCTTTCCTTTGGATGGACTCAGCTCTGGGCCAAGGTGCATGGTTTGGGGAATGGGGTGGGGGCTCACTCTCAGTCCCTGCTTCACCCCTAGATCCAGCAGCCCTATGCAGGGCAACATCATCATGACGTTGTATAGCTTTGACTGGGGTCTTCTTGCCTAATGGGCTTCTCTCTTGGGTGGGATACTGCCCAAATGATTCAAACTTAGCCCTTCACTACCAGATCCACACAACCTGTAGAACCTCCCCATTCCACAAAGGCAGCCCCATTGCTATTCCGTCTCTCAGCCTCCTTATTGAAGTAGCCAGAGGAGCAGGCTCCAACCCAGGAATGTGATGCCAGTCTCTCTTTTTTAGCAGGTGCCCTCAATCATTGTGAATGATTCTTCTTGGAGCCACAGGCAACTCACTGAGGAACCACAAGTTTTGGGAGAAATGGTGGTGGCATAAGAAAGCTAGCTTATCATTTGTCTTTGCAAATGGTTGTTGTCTAAAAAGGATGTCAGTGGACTACTGGTTTATTTAGAAGTATGAAGGAATGAAGGGACCACAAGAAGCACAGGAATAGAAACAGTTGATAGAGCTTGCTACTGTGTGTCTTCATCTTACAGGCAAGGAAACTCATGCTCAGAGGTGAAGCAACTTCCCATGGCATTGCAACCAATAAACACCAGGACCCAGGTAAGAACCCAGTCCACCTGACCTCAAGACCCCTGCTGTTCTCCCATAGTCTCTGTGGTCAGAGAACAGTTCCCAAATTATTAAAGGCCCATTTGCTCTTACAATGAAAAAGTGGGCTCTGGCAGGGTCATGTGGATGGAGGAAAACACAAAACAACTTTGGAGTCTTGTGGGAGTCTCTTTAACCTCAGAAACATTGGTTTCGCTGGGGGTACTTCCACATGTCAGAGTATAATTTTTAAATAGTTAGAAACATCATTTTCCTAAAATATACAAAGAGCTCATGTCAAGTTTAATTCAACTCATCAATGAGAGAACTAGCAGAATGACAAAGCTAGTTCAAAGGAGGATGTTATATATATTTTTCAGGGAAAAAAATTCTGAAGTAAGATTGTCAAGTTAGATGTAAAACTGATTCATGTCCTCGAGGGAGGGCAATAAATCTACATTTGAGCTTATCTCTTCTGATGAGCAGAAATCATTTGCACCTCTAATGAGCAAATTCACATGCATCTTTCCAAATTTTCTACAAGTAAGCATCTAACTACACCACTGGCCCTTTATCTATAATAAAACTAAGTAAAACAAAATTACATTTCTCTAAAGAATCAGATGACCCCTCTGATAAGATTGTTAGACACTGTTCCAAGAGAACATTCAAAGGACACAGTCATCTTTTTTGTGGGTTTCTCTTCTTCTCTTAGTTTTTCTTGATGCACACTAGTAACCCACACTGGTCACCATGTTAATAACCCACACTACCAAGGTTGCATTACCCAACCTTAGAATGCAGATCCCTTGCCTTTCTTCCAATTCAGAAAATAAAATTTCAAGTGATGAAGTGAACAGAATTATTTTCAAATCATCTACTTCTTAAGATGGGTAGAATCTTTGAGTCTGAAGGTAGACGGCTGGGTTTGAGATAGAAAGAAGAGGAGTAGGTCTTTTCAACCAATGACAGAAGTAGGAATAAGATTCAGAATTTTTAATCACAGGTAGGATGTGAGACCAGCCAGTCAGAACGGATGTTTCCATAGCACTGGGTCGGGATCACGATGGCCTCTGTTGGGCCGGGTCTTAACCCTTTACTGGACAGATCTCATAGATGTCTGGGAGGTTCCAGAATAAGCTAGGGTAGCTATAGTGGTGGTGGTGGTGGGGGGAGGGTTGATGGGGGACTTGGGCCAGATGCTGTTTACCAAGAAGTAGGCAAGTATTTCAACATTTTAGCAAGCAATATGGCTATACAGACATGTTCTGGTTGAATGTTATCATGCTCACACCTCAACCTCTGCCACCTCCCCAATCCTGACTGGTCCCACAAACACAGGCATAGTCACTCACCCACATTCTGCCTTAAGACTCCAGTCCACTTCTCTCCTCTATTTACCTCTTGGGCTTTAGAAGCAAAGAGGAACCATGCAGGGAAAGGAACAGGGACAAGGTCAAGAGTAGGGAAGAGAGTCAGAGCATTCTGCACCCCCATCTAAGGGAAGGTGCAGCATCAGATGTAAGAGGAGAGGAGCGGAAGTGACTACTCAGTACTGTTGCTAAGCTGTAGAGGTAGAGCAGTGCTCCCAACAGACAAGGATCCCTGTCCTTCTCTTCTACTGGAGGGAGAGAGGAAATATGAAAAGTGTATGAGTTACTATATGTGAGAGCACTCAGCACGGGGCTCGGCACGTAGGAAATACTCAACCACAGTTATGTCCTTCTCTTATCCCTGTCCTTAATCACATCTTTGCAGCTTCCCCGAAGGCTTCTGAACACATAAATAAAGCTGCAACCCCATCTGGCTGAAAAAGTCAACCATCTGGAGATTTGGAAATATGGGGGAACTTCTAATGACTGTCTAATTTTTTTTTTTCAGGTTTTCAGCCAGATGTTTGATGTCGTCCAGGCCCATCTGTAGAAGAAATAGCAGCTTATGGAAACTCTTTTCCATAATTTTAAGTTCCTTGTCCTAAAAGCTAAGTGGGCTTTATTTTCTTAGTCACCATTTTTAAAAAATGAACTGAAAAAGTGATCATTGACTAATGGACAACAATTCAGGAATAAAGTAGGGAAATAACAGAAATTTGGATTAAAAGGGCCTTTAAACTGGCAGCCCATGGGTTAAATTCAATGACGAGAAAAGTTTGGGCTGGCAGACAGTGCAATTTAAAAAAGTTAATTTAGTTGGCCACATTTTAAAACTTAAGAGATTTTACACGTGGCTTTTAAATATTTGGAATATTGGGATGAATTTGGCACTCATTTCCCCAGGGTAAAAATCAACTCAAGATATATAGTAATTGTCCCTTGGATCGGGGCTTGTGTTCTCCGGTTTGCCTCAGTCCCCACCATTCTCTGTTGCCCCCCACACAGAGACCATGTTTCAGTTACCATATATCTTCTCAAGTGCAGTGACTTTCCCCCCATAGAACCTAGTTAAGAGGAGAGTGAGATGCTTGTTTCAACTGTTACGTTACCTGCCTCGTCCACCTGGACACTGGGATTTGTTCACTCCCTAACCTTATCTGAAACTTTCATTTCAGAACTGGATAAACTGAGGCCCAAAGGAGGAAAAGAACATGCACAATTCCTGTAACCGGTAGTGACAGAAAGGCGACGAGAGCTCAGGGTCCCTTGCTACCAGGCCAGTGGGGTCTTTGCACTCTGTAAATACATCACTTTGCTTGAGTCTAGGGCTCCAAGGGGTCTTATCCATGGGGGAAATCGTACACCAAACAATGTTCTCATTCAAATCCACATGCTGTCATTGAAAACACGCAGCAAGTTGGGGCTCTACTTTGTGAATGCCTCGCGTGCTTTCCAGATACAGATAATGAGTCAGGCTTTCTGAATGTGGGTGTCTCTACATAGGTCGATTGTTTCTTCATTCAAAATGTGTCCTTTGCCATCTCCAAGTCTGTGCCTGTCTGATGTCTCCTGCACCCCTGCAGATGAGGCACAGGCATGCTGAGTGTTCTGGGACCTGAGGCTTCTGAATGGAAAAACCCTGTGCCTGGGCATTCTCACAAGCTAATGTTTGTACCAGTAGCAACCTATCCACTGGAGCGTGAATTAATGTGCTCTAGCAAATGCTCTGAGAAGCAACATGGTTTATGTGAAGGAGTGCCTGCTGGGTTTGGGTATGTGACCTCAGGCAGGAATGGTATTCTCTCCAGGCCTCAGTTTCCTCACCTATAAAACCAGGACAATAATAATAATACCTCCATCAATGAGCTCCTCTGAAGAGGAAAAAGTTAATTTTTCAAAATTGTCAGAACAGAGCTAGCACAGAGTAAGTACTAAATATAAATGACATTCTGGTGAGTTATAGAAATGAAAACTGGAAACATCCCTTCTCTCCTTTGAGCGATGTGATCCTTCTTAGCACATGCAATGTTGCCAGGCCCATTGTAAATACTCAATACGTGTTGGCTTTAACATCAGAATTGCTTGGATGAGTTTCAGAAAATTCAGGTTCACCACAGACCTATGGAAGCAGAGAATCTAGTTGTGAGGCCTAATAATCTTTTTTTTTTTTTAATGCTCCCTATGTGATTCTGATGACTACCCAAGTTTGGAAACACTGATGTAGTTTCCTTATTCTTGAATATCGTTGGTGGTAGAGAACCCATACCTCTTAAAGCTCTCTACTCCACATTGCATGGTTATTCATATTGAGGTAAAACCTATTTTCTTCTAGATCTTACTTCTACCCCCTGGAGGCCACACAGAACATTTCAAATCTCTTTCCCACATGACAACTCTTCAGATATTTGCAGACAGCTGTCATGTCCCTCCTGAGCATTCTCTTTTGGACAAAAGAGCCACATTCTCTCATGGCTCTTAAAAAAGTGTGGATGAACTGATTCTTCTAATTTGATATCAGGGAACACTGAGCTGCAAGACCTCCAGTTACTCTTTGACACTAAAGGACCAGAAGAGTGAGGATGTTGAGACTCTAGGAGATACTGAATGAGAGACGGGGATACACCTTTACTCCAGAGGATGGATTCTGCTTACTGCATGCAAGAAATCAGAGGTTCCTGAAATTCCTTGCACACTTGATATATTCAGTACCTGAAGAAAAACCTTGGCTCAGATGCCAGCCAAGGCCCAGCTAAGTGTTGGTTCCATGGGTGTACACATAGCTAAAAATTCGCTGTGACTCATTAAAGTTACTGTATTTAATACTTCAAAAAATGTAAAAAAAAATATGGCTGAGCCAAACTGCATGAAGACTGCAACAAATTTTCTCAAAAGAATTCACCTGACCAAGAGCATATCTTGGATGCATCCAGTTCCATCTTGATTCAAATTCTCACTTCTCCCACTAAGCCCACAGAATGCCTGGGTGGGGTTCCAATTCTTTGTACAAACTGTGGGTGTAGGACATGATGTTGGAGAAAAGAGAAACCATCAGTTGAAAGATTCTGAGAAAGGATTTAGGGATTTTAGGCCCTAATAGGGGAAGCCAAAATTAGTGTTTAATTGTACATTCCCAGGTTTTGTTCCAAGAGTCAGAAGAACCGGGGATAACTGAAACATGGTTTACATATATACCTTGTTTGGCTCAGATTTTTTATGTCATTCTTAGAACCATGTAGGTATCAAGACATCCACCAAATCACAGCTTTACAAAAGGTAATTCAAATCTTTGTTGTCAATAGAGGAAAGAGAATTATGGAATTTCCCCAAGGTAAATGACTTCACCACATCTGATCACCAGTGATCACAAATATTAGATTTCTGTCAATGTTTGGGAAAGAATTGTTCTAAAATTTCCATTGGTACACTGGATACACTAAGAGCTTTGGATAGTGCTAATTCGTGATGACCTATTCCAAAGTAATCTTTTCCCAGATTGATAAGCGTGGGTTGGAGGAGGTAAATGTCTTAGCCAAGGTCACACAGATAGTTTGCAACACTACTCAGGTCTTCTGACTTCAAGCACAGTGATCCTTGTTGCATTTAAAGTAGTCTTTTCCTACCTGGGATTTCCACCAGTTGCAGATTTGTGTTGGAAACAGAATCGATTATAGTAGTGCTAGTCAGGAGAGCAGTTGTTCAGACTGTCAGGACATGGGAAGAAGGCCAGGGAATGATGCAATATTACACTAGCAAGTGATGTCATAGCATGATTTCCTAAGTGATTTACATAAATGCAAGTTCTCAAAAAGCCCTGACAAATGCCAGCCAGTGGGAATGCAGGCATGGAGAACCAATGACAAACAGGGAAGGGCAACATACAGGAAACCCAGATTTCCTTGCTCATCACTGTGACAAGCTTCACAGATTGCTCAGAAGCCTGAGAAAACTCCCTTCTGCCCCTCTAATCCAGTGCCTTCCCTCAGGCACATAAGCTCGAAAGAGCGTTGATTTTCTTCTCTATCTTTTTATTTACTACCACTGACATTCAGGCATTGCCCAGCGCTGCTGAGAGTGACTTCTGGTGTAGTGAAAGCAAGTTGAATAGTGAGACAGGCTACCCAAGAGCTTGGCATTCTAAAAATTGGTCTGTCCTCTTCATTATAATTTAGAGCAAATTCTCAATTTTTAAAATTAGAAACTGTGATTTTTGGAGAATCGATCTTATGCAAATGTCATGAAAATATATTTGTTGAGTTTGGAGATGATTTAAGTAAGAAGACAGGTGGATATCAAATACTAACACTCCAGTTTTGTTTTGATCCCAAACAGTAAATGAAACATGTATTAATAAGGAAGTTTTGCTAAAACGTGTGTGTGTGTGTGTGTGTGTGTGTGTGTGTGTGTGTGTAGGGGTTCACATATGTTAGTCTGGTTGGCAATGCAAGTTCATGAAAATATCTACTTAGACAGAACTCAGAAGAAACTGTTAAGACTATGTTAGAAATAAGGAAACAGCTCAGAGTGTGCCAGCCTAGCTCACAGTCTCTCTCTCCATCTCTCCCTCCCTCTCTCTCTCTTCCTTCCTCTCTCTTCCTCGCTCCCTCTCCCCCCATCCCCCACTGAAATGCAATTTAAGCAGAGCCAAAGACCCCATCACAAGCCACAGATCAAAGCAGTTCACAATATGCTTAGGAATTTTGGATCTGGAGACTTTGCTCAACTGCAGAAGCTGCTTAAGAGTACCACAAAATTTCATCTCCTGAAGCTTAAACCAAAAACAATCAACAAGACCCAACCTCTTCATCCCCCACAGCATTAGTCTCGCCGGAACAATCTGGACATCTGCACATTCTCAGCAATAATGCAAACTATTCCTCTCTCCCCATCACTGCCTCCATCTCCCCAAACACCCACTGGAATATCAGAATATCAGAAACTGCATTATTTAGGGCCATTGAGAGGAATTTGTAAATACCTTCCAGGCAGCAGGTCCTCCACAGCCCCGAATGGGTCATTACTTCTTCATTCTTCCTGCTGGTTTCATTATCACTTGTAGATTTAGTCCTGCACACACCTCTGGAATATAACCAGTAGTCCGTGCCCACTGCAATGGTCATTAAACTAAAAGCTGCGAAGGCTCCCACAGTGGTGATCAACATCTGGATACCTCTGTCACACATCCTCATAATTCTTCATGGTACTCTGGATGGCTGGGGGTTGGAGCGGTAGGTTCAATGCCAGAGGGGAAAATCACTCTGCAGCTGGGTAACCTAGGGCAGGCTCTTCCAAAAATTCAGGTCTCCTTTTGTCAGCATCCACAGAGACTTTGGGAAAGCTGGGATTTCCTGTCTGGAGCTCTCTCCGGTTCCCTGGGTCGCCTATGGCCCTTGGAAGGGTGCAGGTTCCAGGGGGTTGGTCCACATCACTGCTGCCTTCTGAGGATCCCTGGGTTCCTTTCATTCCTCAGGAGCTTGGTAAAGATGAGGGTCCGTGCAGGGCATGGCTCCGGAGCCTGGAGCTGCCAGCTTGGTTTGAGATGCGCCTGGCTCCTCACAGCCCCGGGAGACTCTAGGCAAAGAAATCCAGAGAGGTTTATGTGTGTGTGTGTGCGTGCGTGCGTGTGTGTGCGAGCGCGTGTGCTGGGGGTGAGGGCGGATGGCAAAAAATAGCACTGCTGGGAGGCGAGTCGCTGAGAAGAGTGTTCATTGCTTCCCCAGCCTCCCAGGAAAGCTCTCCGCCTGCTCCTGACACCCCCGCTCAAACTGGAGAAAAGACAGAGTCCTGGGGCGGAGGCCGGGCGGTTTCATCTGAGGGCAAAGGTCCGCGGGGCTGAAGGGACAGCTCCCGCCTGTTGCCCCGCCTCCGCCTCCCTAACGCCCAGGCTTTAGGTCCATGGTGCTGAAGGGACGGCTCCCCCGCCGCAGCTGCCGTGGCACCCCCGCCTTTCCAGCGCCCCGGGCTAGAGACCCGGGGTGCAGAAGGGTCGGACCTCCCTCCCGCCGCCCTTCCCCCGTCCCTTCCCAGGCCAGCTAGCCGGCTCGGCTCTGCCTAGTCAATCCCACGCTCGGCGCAAAGTTTCCGGAGCCCACGGCAGTCAGCGCCCCGGCTCGTCGGTGCTGCAGCACCGCCCTGTTCCTCCGCTCCCGCAAGGGTTAAGGAAAGGGGAAGGGGAAAGAAGCCCGCAGCGCACTCTGGCGCGCTCTCAGCTCCCACCCAGCGCGGCGTTTTCCCCTCACCAATGAGCCGGGCAAGTTTGCCTTTTGCTGCGGGCGCCGCTGGAGCCCACTGGGGGGAAGACCGGAGTCTTCTTAAAGGGACCGGCGACTCCGGGCGACGGAGCTGTGTCTCCCTTGGGCGGGTAAAAAGTATTGTCACAGGCACATCTGTGTGTAGTCTGTCTCAATTTGATTCCCCAGAAAACAAACCAATATGTCTACCCTCCTTTCTCTGGAGCTCCGGTTTACACCAGAGACAACGTGCTCTGATCAGACCCGGAACTGTTCATATACATATGATCATGTATTCCTAAAAGACAGAGGGGCTGAAATGTGTATGGACTCTGGTGTACACATATCACAGGTTTGGGGCGACGGGGTGTGAAATACTGGTCTCTGAATACACCTCATATATTTTAATATTCTTACACTTTTTGTGTGTGTTGGGGGTGGGGATGGATTCAAGGTGGGAGAGTCAATGAAAATGTCAGATTCTTTCCAAAGGTCCCTAGAATGTTCATTTGTTAGCATCTTTTTCTAAGTTAGACCATGAAGCAGGTGAAACCAGGTCTGCTTTCCTTGTTAGTCCAAAGTGCAAATGCCATTGCACACTTGAAAGCTAATGCGACTCTCCCTTTGGAAATAGTCAGTGTTGCAAAGAATCAGCACTCGGCAGTCTTTCTATTACTATGTACTCTGGCATATACATGAACGCACACTGAGCTAAGGACAGTCCACAGAATGCCTTTATTATTATTTTCCTATGGCATGATGGGAGGGATACCCAGAGGCCAGTTTTTGGAATTGAGGCTGCTTGGGTTGCTTCTGAGATGTGTCCGATGCCAGCTGTCATGTTCGAGTGTTATTTAACTGGACAAAAAAAAAAAAAAAAAAAAAAGGGAGGTCATCACAGACACATAGAGTCTCCCGGTGCCATCTCTGGCTATCTGTCGGGGAGCTTCTATGCAGATGACTGAGTAGTAGCAATATATCGAAGAGTTCTCAAATGTAGATCACAACTTCTAGGTGACTTTGCTACTTTTTCTTCTTTGGTGTTGAGGTCACTTGAAGACTTGATTCTTGGTGGCAGATAAACATATCCATGCATACATAGGTTTGAATATCCAGTTGCAGTGTTTAAATGTTAACCTGTGCTGTGTTCAATGCTGTTATGAGTTCTGAATGCCTGTGAATTTGTTGCAGAAGAAAAGGATGTATGCAAATATATATATATATATATATATATATATATATATCTGTATGCAGTGTTGTGGGCCATTTGAATAGTTTTGCTGCAAATGCATAGCTGTGTGTGGGAGGGTAGGCATGCTCGTGTATAGATATAGTGCATGTTTGTGCACCTGTATTCGTTTAATTGCATATGCATATATCATGGGTCATGAGCACTGCTTTATGGGCAGGAAGTAGAAATATGAAAACCCTGCCACATAACCAAAGTGGAACAGATAAACTCAGGCCTGGCTCACCTTACCCCCCAAAGAACAAGAGGAAACAATGGGGAAAGGTATCCAAGACCTATAAGTTACTTAATTTTTTTCTTAAAAAAGAAAAACTTGCTTCCTATTAAAATGTTCTGCTTTGGCTTTTTTTTTTTTTTTTTGTAAAAAACTATCTGTATCTTGGAGGTGAACTTGATCTTTCCTGGGAGGTGCTATTAAATTTGTGAAATTTTCTGACCCTCCTCCTAGAAATTTAAATAATATAAAATACTTTAAAAATGGCCAAACAGAGGTGCCTGGGTGGCTCAGTGGGTTAAAGCCTCTGCCTTTGGTTTGGGTCATGATCCTGGGGTCCTGGGATCGAGCCCCACATTGGGCTTTCTACTCGGTGGGGAGCCTGCTTCCCCCCCCCCACCCCCTGCTTCCCTCTCTGTACTTGTGATCTCTGTCTGTCATACAAATAAATAAAATATTTTTTTAAAAAATGGCCAAACAGCCATTCCAGGATCTGTTTCTTTCTTCCCTTACTCTAGTAAGGAAGAGAAAGGTCTTTTTTCGAAGAAGGACCATGTAGATGGAAGGTTAGTGGGCTCTGGGCTTAGGGAGAGTATGCTCCAGCCACTCCTTTCACCAGCCCTGCAGTAAAATGAGAGCAGCTTCAGCTCCACTCCACAGCTCTGTGGTATAAAGCCAGACAGACAAGGTGTTGTACTTGGGAGATTCAGCAGAAGGAACTGGGTAACCAAGTAGGATAGTGTGGGGTAGGGAGAGAAGGGTCAGGAGCTCAGGCAGATGGACGTGATTATTGTAGGTCAGGATGTAGACAGTTTTTCTGGAGGAGAGAAAGAGACATCTGTTATAAGACAGAACTTTACACTGAGCCTTTGGCTTGGAAAGGCAGGATTACCCTTTGCAACTCCTGCTCAGGGCCAAAACTGATCACAGAATGTAGGAAGTCCTGAGCCTGCATTTGGAACAAGTCAGAACACCTGTCTGGAGTGGGAGTGTGGAGGTAGGGAGGCCATTAGTTAGTTCCCCATGATGACTCCCCACTTACTAGGGGGTGACCTCATCCTTTCATTCAATTGACTGTGTAGGCGGATATACTGGGGTGTGTGGAATCAGCCTGTAAGCCTAGATTTAATTGCTCATTTCTACCACTAGAGGGCTCTTTCACCAGATCAATCAGGGACCCAAGAGATTCAAAGCACTAGCTCTTCTTACCAGGACGGGGCCAGGCCGCCTCTCTGAGGGTGATCCTTTCTGATCCTACTTTTGTGATGGGAAATTGGGAGGCACTGAAGTAGTTTAAAACTGATGTTGATTCTCTTATTAAGGCTTCTTCTTCTTCTTCTTCTTCTTCTTCTTCTTCTTCTTCTCCTCCTTTTTTTCTTTTTTATTGGACTCGTTAGCCGAGTAGCTGGCATGGACTACCGGCTTTTTTTCCTGTGTATCCTTTTATATATTAGAGTCACTCTCAACACAGGAGGAGTCAGTGCCCCCGGAGGTGGTTGTGTCATTTGGGAAGGAGCGCTGACACTTGTTTCGATTCAATAAATGCTACTTGAGTGCCCACCATGTGCAAGGCATAGCACTTGGGAGACCATGAAGATATGGTTCCTATCCCCGGAGGAGCCCACTATAGAGTAGGGGGTCTCTTGCTACTACATTTGGCTGTAAACAGTGGAAACTCACTGGAGTTTGTTTAAGAATTTGGGGGGGGTGTATAAGGATATAGTGGTGTTTCAAGGAACCGTAGGGCAAAGACAATCAGGTCTCAGCAAGGACTTGAAGTAAAAGCCATCAGAAGTCTAAGCAATCACTTCATTTTTCATTTCTGACTCTTATTTTTTTGTTGAGAAAAGCTGTTTTGCCTGAGTGCCTGGGTGGCTCCATTGGTTGAGCATCTGACTCTTGATTTTGGCTCAGGTCATGATCTCAGGGTTGTGAGATTGAGCCCCGCCTGGGTCAGACTGCCTGAGACCCTCTCCCTCTGCCTGTCCCCCTGCTCTCTCTCTCTCTGGAATCAATAAATAAATTTACAAGAAAAGAGAAAATCGTTTTACCTTCTCTACTCTTCAATCTTCGAGATAAAACCTATATTTTGAGTGTTTACATCATCTCTCTTGACGTGAGAAGTTTTAGTCCCAATACTAAATTTCCGGGACAGCAAATGATTTGTCTAGCTTGTGTCACATGCCCTTTCTTGGCCCAAACAGCTGTGGTCAAGAGACAGGGTCGTGTGGTACAAACGTGGCTACCAGGACCAGCAGATATAAGCCGAGGAAGGGAGGAAAAGAAAGTTCCCCAAGTAGGAGAAATTTCTGTGCCATCTTAAAAGACTACTAAAAAAGTCTGCACAATTCACATTCGGAGCCCCTGCACGATGCCCAGGGTCTCCGCAGTAAAACAGGATCAAGAATGAGAAAACAACATGGCAGGTTTTGGGGGACTCTGAAGATACTGGAGTCCTCTGACAGGAGTGGAATGGGGCTAAGCATCAGTGGTACCAAACCAGCTTCACCTTTTGTCTGTGCCCTTATTCCAAGGGACGAAGGTGAAAAGAGAAGAACTTTTCTAAACTTGCCTGATGGTGGACCGGGGAGTGGGGTTGGGGGGGCGACGGCAGGGATGCAGCACCCTGATATTACAAACAGAAAAGCCAAGATATACTGCCTGGAGTTGATGGAAGGAGAACCAGAGGCTGGATAGAGCATGTTATTGGCAATGACAAAACTAACCAACAGAGGAACTGAAAATATCCTATGACTGTATTTGAGGTAAAGCAAGTTGAGCTAAGACAGAAACGCCGAACTGTGGTACCTTTTTTTTTTTTTTTAAAGATTTTATTTATTTATTTGACAGAGATCATGAGTAGGCAAAGAGGCAGGCAGAGAGAGAGAGGAGGGAGCAGGCTCCCCACCAAGCAGAGAGCCCAATGCAGGGCTCGATTCCAGGACCCTGGCGGGGCTCAATCTCACAACCCTGAGATCATGACCTGAGCCAAAATCAAGAGTCAGATGCTCAACCAATGGAGCCACCCAGGCACTCAGGCAAAACAGCTTTTCTCAACAAAAAAATAAGAGTCAGAAATGACCTGAGCCGAAGGCAGAGGCTTTAACCCACTGAGCCACCCAGGCGCCCCCTAACTGTGGTACCTTTGGGGTAGAGGGACAGGTTTGAGATCGGTCCCTTGGGACCAGTCAGATACGGCCTTCCATCCTGTTTGGTGTTTTAAAATCTTGCGCATGTATACTTTGATAAATATTTAAAGTCAGTTAAAAAAATAAATGAAAACATTATGCAGTTGCCACCTGTCCATCTCTCTCTCAGACACCTCCTGCTTTATCGGTAGAGAAATGCCAGGTGTATCCTGTGACTCATCTGTCTATTCCTTGTGCCTGGAATGCTCTTCCCTGAGATATCCTTTTTTGTTAAAGGAAAAAAAAAAAACCCCAACCACATTTATTTCGAAATAATTTTGCATCTACATAAAAGTTGCCGCCACCAGATGTTCCCTTGGTTCAATCCCTCCCTTCATTCACATCTCAGCTCAAATGTCACCTTCTCACAGAATCCTTTTTTAACTGCTCTATCCAGAATAACAGCCCGTGCTTCTGTCCTCTCACTCAGTTTTGTTTTTCTCCATAGCATATATTAATATCGGACATTATGCTATGGATATCTGTATGCATATGGACATAGGTACATATGTATGTTTCTGTGTTTGTTGTCATCTCCCCCAACTAGAGCAAAAAGAATTCCAGGAGGACAGGTGCTTTGTCTTGTTCACATTTAAATTAGGAGATCCTGGAATACTGCCCGGAATATAGTAGGCACTCAATTAGCATTTGATGAATCAATTAATTGCATAAAGAGAATCATTACATTTCACACACTGCGACAGACACGGGAAAGCCAGCAATAAGCCAGACAGACACGTTTTGATCATCTGGAAGTCTCAGTCCACTAGAGAGGACTGACATAATCACACAGCTGTAGTAGATGCTGCTGCTACCCCCAGATGCCCGGATCCCCTTCACTGGGTTGGTGCATTTCTACCCCAGTCTTGACCTCTTTAGCCCCTTCTGCCTGCTCTCAGCTGCCCATTCTTGGGAGAATTGCTCTCAGCTGATAGGAGCAGCTGAACCCAAGGAACTTCCAGGCCCTCCCTCGGGGGCAACCTGCAGTCAATGAGGGGCTGAAACAAGGGTGCAAAAGGCTGCCCTCTTGCCAGAGGGACAATGCTGTGGTGCAGCTGATGCTCCAGGGTCTTCCCTAGGCCCCATCAGGGCTAGACTTTGCCTGGGACCACACCCTTGTTTGACTTTGTCCCTTTTCCCTGTGGTTCTCACACTTGTAGTGTGCATCAGAGTCACTTAGAGCACGGGCTGAACAACAGATCACTGAGTTCCATTCCCCAGAGCTTCTAGCGTGGTTCTCAAAAATTTTCATTTCTGGTAAGTTCCTGGGTGATGCTAAGGGTGCTGAGAAATCACAAGTGGAGAACCCTGCCTTCCTCATCACGCTGCTCCCCATACTCCCTTACAGGTTTTCCTTAAAGATCGCTCCTTCTGATAATTGACTCTCTCTGCTTGACTTATTTCACTCAGCATAATCTCTTCCAGTCCCATCCATGTTGCTACAAAAGTTGGGTATTCATCCTTTCTGATGGAGGCATAATACTCTATAGTGTATATGGATCACGTCTTCCTCATCCATTCACCCGTTGAAGGGCATCTTGGTTCTTTCCACAGTTTGGTGACAGAGAAAGTCAATTATCATATGGTTTTACTTATTTGTGGAGCATAAGAAATAACACGGAGGACATGGGGAGATGGAGAGAAGAAGGGAGTTGAGGGAAATTGGAGGGGGAGATGAACAATGAGAGACTATGGACTCTGAAAAACAATCTGAGGGTTTTGAAGGGGCGGGGGGTGGGAGGTTAGGGGAGCCTGGTGGTGGGTATTAAGGAGGGCATGTATTGCATGGAGCACTGGGTGTGGTGCATAAACAATGAATTCTGTTACACTGAAAAGAAATTAAATTAAATTAAAAAATATTAAAAAAAAAAAAAAGATCACTCCTTCCACGTAAGTCACTGGTAGCAGAATCCTGCCTCAGGCTCCGCTCCTAGGAAATTCTGCCGAAGAAAACAAGGAGGGCTGGCAAGTGCTCTGTGAGGGGAAGAGCAAGTCAGGGACAACGAATGTCGTGAAGGGTCATTGAAGAAGGCTTCACAGAGGAAGTTCAATTTACACCAGACCCTTAAGGATGAGTAGCCAAGTGAAGAGCCGGGGAAACTGTGCTCCAGGCAGTTGGACTAGCGTGTTCGAAAGATGGTGCTTGATAACTGTGAAGGAATGAAAGAAGCTTAGTATGGCAGGTGTATACGGTGGGGCTAGTGTGGCTGACTCCTCATGCTTGAATATTATCTACGGATAAGATGTTTGGCCATGAATACTCTTCCAGAAAATATTTGAACCTTATTTGCTTTTGGGGGAAACTATGTTGCCAAATAGTTCCCAAGCTTGATACGTAGTAACCTGTGAATAGTAACCTGTGAATATTAAACCCCAAAACAAGAAAATGCCAAAAAGATCCTTGGGCTCAGTGGAGAGCTTGTCCTCCCCCATTCCACCTCAGTCCAGGGGGAGAGATGGATGGAGGAGTCTCCCAGAGGGCAGATAGAAAGGTGATGGAAAGCAAGAGATAAGGGAGTTTCTCCTTGCTCACTAGGAAACTTCCTCCCTTCTTGGGAAAGAAAATTTTTTTGTCATTCCTGCTCAATTGGATTTGATCATTCCTATGAACCTTGACTGAAGCATGTACCTCAGTCTCTGCTTTTAGAAGGAGCTCTTATTCCAGGCCAGGACTGCTTATCTCCAAAATTCTTATTACATGACAAAAATAGATTCCATTTATTTCATCCCTTTTCAAGTTTAGCAGATGAACATAAATCCCAATTTATACAGATGACAAGAAGTGAAATTAGAGAAGTAGGCTATTGGCCATGAAGCTTCTAGTCCCAGCTGACAGAAACTCAACTCCAAGTGTATGGAAAAAAAAAAAAAAAAGCAATCCATCAGGGCACGTGACTGCAAAGTAGATAAATTCATGGATGACTGGATCTAGGATCTGCATCTTTATCTCAGCCCTGTCTCCCTGTAGACTGGGGCCATTCTTAGACCGGCTTGCTTCTCAAGTATGAAGAATTCTTGGCTTGCATCCTCCCAGCTGAGCAACCCCAGAAGAAAGAGGATGTTCTCCATCAACAGTTACAGTAAAGGTCCTGGGGCAGGTTTCTCATTGATCCATTTTGTTCATAACCACCTGCACCAGTTGTGGTGACCAGGAAATGCCAGTAACGGAATTTCAGGTCTGTCCCTGGACGCACAACAAGGAAGATCAACCTCACCTTAATTCCTGTAGTCTGGGGCAGGTTTCTCATTGACCCATTTTGTTCATAACCACCTGCACCAGTTGTAGTGACCAGGAAATGCCAGTAATGGAATTTCAGGTCTGTCCCTGGACGCACAACAAGGAAGATCAACCTCACCTTAATTCCTGTAGTCTGAGAGTGGGATAAAGGGCTGATGCTTTAGAGGAAATCAAGGTGCTGTTATCAGAAGAAGGATAAAAGAGTTGATGGACTGTTCATGGTGCACTGCAGGTGAGAAGATGTCAGATCACACAGGGTCTTTTAGCCGTGTTAGATCATTCAACATTCCTGAGGCCACTGGTTTACCAGGTCCTGCTGTAGTTACTGGGGATATAGCAGTGAGCAGCTCAGACTCTCTGCCCCTAAAGAACTTCCATTCTAGGTGAGAGAGACAGCCACTGAACATGGAACTGAACAAACCATAAATGCAGGTACTGGTAAATTCTGTGAAGGACATAAAATTGAGTACTCTGATAGGATTTAACCACTGTTGGTGGCGGAGGCAGGTCTGCACCAGGTACCATGGTCAGGGAGGGCGTTCTGAGGAGGTGATGAAGTTGAGTAAAGTCAGGGGTAGAGGAGTCAGCCCTGCAAGGATCTAGGGAAACTGTCCCCGACAAAGGGATTATCAGGTGCAGAAGCCCTGAGGTGAGCACGAATGTGGCTCATTGAAGGACAGAAAGGAGAGCATGGCGTGTTCTTACGAACAAGAGGAAAAATTATAGCAAGTGGGGTCAGGAGGTGGGCTGGGGTCAGATTATGCAGACCAGGGGCCAGGGTGAACAGATATTCTTCAATAGCATAAAACCACTGAATGAATTCAGGCAGGAGAGTAAGATGATCTGATCTATAGTTTGGAAATTTTACTCTGGCCACTGAGTGGGTAGACTCTCCAAGGGCAAGAATGAAGGTCTGGAGACAAATTAGAAGGCTATTGCTTTAATTCAGCCTAAAAGTATTGGCATCAGAGCCTAAGGTTACTAAGGACTATGACTTTTTCCTGAGGGCAGTGGGGAACTAAGATGTTTTAGCAGGAAATAATGTGATCAGTGTGTGTGTGTGTGTGTGTGTGTGTGTGTGTTTTACATCAGAGCCTTGGCTCTGCTCCATGGAATAGAAATTACAGCAGAGACCAGGAAGAAAACAAGTAAATAGCAGAGTCCTTTGGCCCCAAACTTCTCCAGGACACTTGCTCTCCTTCCCACCTTCTAGGTGGAGGGATGTGGAGGGAGAGCACTGTCTTTTCCTCAAGATCTGACTAAGGAAACCAGACACCCCCAAATGGTGTCCTGAACAAACTTTGCCAGGAAAACTAGTAGAAAGAGCCTTTGTTCTTCTCTCATCCTAAACAGGTTTGGGGGCAGAAGCACCAAACACAGAACTTGGTTGATGCCTGGCAGAAAGAATTGGTGGAGAGTATGGGCTTGGAGTCAGCTGAAACCCAGATTCAAATCCTAATTGCATCACTTGCTGTGTGACCTTGAGAGAACTACAGAATCCTTGTGTGCCACTCTTTCATTGTAAATAAATAATAGGACCTATATCTTTGGTCCATATGACCTCCTTATTTTTTTTTTAAAGATTTTATTTATTTATTTGACAGAGAGAGATCACAAGTAGACAGAGAGGCAGGCAGAGAGAGAGAGAGAGAGGGAAGCAGGCTTCCTGCTGAGCAGAGAGCCCGACGCGGGACTCGATCCCAGGACCCTGAGATCATGACCTGAGCCGAAGGCAGCGGCTTAACCCACTGAGCCACCCAGGCGCCCCATATGACCTCCTTATTATATAACGAGGATCGCATATAACGATACCACATGCAGGCTTAACACAGTGCCTGGCATATATGAAGTGCTCAATAAATGTCAGCTGTAACTATAAATAAAACAATGGTACCAAAGAAGCCAGCCCTCTTAACGAGATAAGTTTTAATCTACTGCCTTCGGAATAACATGCGGGTGACCACTACACGGTTAATCACTTTCCATGAGAACTCTATCCTAGGAAAGCAAAATGACCCAAGAGGCAGTTAGAGATTCAGTGTCTTTATTGAGAGGTGAGATAAACACCTCAATAGGTAACTAAGAGGCTTAACATTATTTTGGAAACCTTCCTAAAAATCAGTGGAACAGGATGTGATTTAGGACTATGGCTTGGAACGTTGGCCAAAGTCCTAAGACTGAAAACAAGAAGCATGAAATATTCCCACATCTGGAGCTGCCAAGTAACTCCTCCAGGATCATGAAGAGATGGTCAGAGAGGTCCTACAGCCCTGCCTCTGATGACTCCCATCTAGACTCTATGGACTAAAGAGTAAGATTCAGTGAGGTGCGGGAAATAATGGGAACTGGGTGAGAAAGGTGGTTTGGCTCTTTTTTGTCCCATTGCCATGGTGGAGAAGGGGATGGCGCTCACCCACCAAGCCAGGTGAGAAGAGTTCCAATCAACTCCTTGGAGGGATTATGGAATATGCAAGAGGGGACACTGACATCTCACTTCCCAGTGCTTGCTCAGCTGTGGATGCTCTAGGATGGCACCTGGAACTAATTTTTGCAAGAGCAGAGCATCAGGAGGGAACACTTGAGAGAAACTGACAAATGTTGAATGGTGTTGGAGCACGCATGAGCACATGGACATAGAGGGATGCCTGGTTCCTGCCTGGAGAACCGTGGAGGCAAGATGCTGGCTGGAGCATCTCTCCATTACAGGGCGAGGGGAGAGGACAACCAGGGTGCGGTATTGCAAAGATGCAGTGAGAGCTGTATGGATACTGAGAAAAAAATCCCTGAGCTCAAACTCTCTTTATGGGACAAGAGATCAGCATTTTGGTACGAGCAGCATCAACAACTACCACTCGTGGCACTAAGAAAGATGAGTCTTGCCTCTTGCCCTCTGACCGTTGCCCCTTCCCCATCCTCAGCTCCAAAGAAGCCAGCAACCAGAGAAGAAGGAGGAGCAGAGGACACCCTAGCCTCCACCTCTCCCCCTGCAGAGGCCCAGCACTCATGGCCAGGCTGGGTCTGGAGACAGCAGAAGGCTTTGGATTGAATGGGAGGTTGAAGCTTCGATTTCGACAGAACTGAACTTAGAAACACACTCATTAAGAAAAAATTTCAAACATGCCTGAAAGTGGGGAGGAAAATATAATGAATGAACGCCCCTGTACTACCCCCCACTGGTTGCAGCGGTTACTGACATATGGCCCATCTTGTTTCATTTCTGTGTTCCATTACTGTCTCTCCTCACTGGGTTATTTTGAAGAAAGTCCCAGATATCATATTGTTTCTAGGTTGGGCTATTCAATGCCTACAAGTGAGTCCTAATTACAAAATTCCCAATACTCTTAACATTGAAATTGGCCAGAAAATGCTGGTTTCTGCCTTTTATTTTTACCATCTTGAGGACATAAAGTTACATGGAGGCAGACTTTTTCTATTTCGTTCACTGCTCTATTCCCATACTTATAATAGCACACAACACATAGTAGGTGCTGGATAAGTATTTGTCAAATACATGGATGAATGATTATTTTTTTCAAAATAATCCAGCCTTCCTTTTCCAGAACTGGAGAGCTGTTCAGATTGAGGTAAAACATGAAATCTTATTTTATCTTATGCAACCGGCTTGCCTCATTACTGGTGAAAAGTTATCCACTGAAATGTCCCACCGTGAAGGACAAACTAGAGCAATTATTTCTTCCCCTGAAACAGTTTTCAAAAATGGTTCCAATAGTAGGGGTTCGCCTCTCCCTATAGCCTTCTATATTTTTAGTGTCTCCAGGAGAATCTGTAAATTGGTTGATGCGGGTTCTGCTAATGTCTGGTAGTGCCAGTCTAACAATTAGCATTGCAGAGACTTGAATGTGGGCCTCCATCCTGCCAGCAATTAGCATCTCTTCACTTCAATGAGGCGCACCTGTCTCAGCCGACCCCATTCCCCAGCCTTCCCTATGGTCCTCCACCTGCACCACTACTTTTTTTTCTTTAAATGTGTAATGTATTATTTGTTTCAGGGGTACAGGTCTGTGATTCATCAGTCTTACACAATTCACAGAGCTCACCATAGCACATACCTTCCCCAAAGTCCATCGCCTAGCCACCCTATCCCTCCCATACCCCTCCATTCCAGGAACCCTCACTTTGTTTCCTGAGATTAAGAATTTCTTACGGTTTGTCTCCCTCTCTGGTTACATCCCGTTTCATTTTTTCCTCTCTGCCCCCATGATCCTCTGTCTTCTTTCTCCAATTTCACATATCAGCAAGATCATATGATAATTGTCTTTCTCTGATTGACTTGTTTCGCTTAGCATAATATCCTCTAGTTCCTTCCACTTTGTTGCAAATGGCAAGATTTTGTGTTTTTGATGGCTACATAGTATTCCATTATAGACATATACCACAGCTAATTGATCCATTCATCTACTGATGGACATCTAGGCTCTTTCCATAGCTTGGCTATTGCGGACATTCTGCTATAAACATTGGGGTGCACATGCCCCTTCGGAGCACTACATTTGTATCTTTGGGATAAATACCCAGTAGTGCGATTGCTGGGTCATAGGGCAGCTCTATTTTCAACTTTTTGAGGAACCTCCAGACTGTTCTCCAGAGTGGCTGCACCAGCTTGCATTCCCACCAACAGCGTAGGAGGGTTCCCCTTTCTCCACATCCTCCCAACATCTGTCATTTCCTGACTTGTTAATTTTAGCCATTCTGACTGGTGTGAGGTGGTATCTCACTGTGGTTTTGATTTGTATTTCCCTGATGCCAAATGATGTGGAACACTTTTTCATGTGTCTGTTGGCCATTTGGATGTCTTCTTTACATAAATGTCTGTTCATGTCTTCTGCCCATTTCTTGATTGGATTATTTGTTCTTTAGGTGTTGAGTTTGATAAGTTCTTTATAGATTTTGGATACTAGCCCTTTACCTGATGTGTCATTTGCAAATATCTTCTCCCATTCTGTTGGTTGTCTTTTGGTTTTGTTGACTGTTTCCTTTGCTGTGAAAAAGCTTTTGATCTTGATGAAGTCCCAATAGTTCCTTTTTGCCCTTGCTTCCCTTGCCTTTGGCGATGTGTCTAGGAAGAAGTTGGTGTGACTGAGGTCAGTGAGGTTGCTGCCTGTGTTCTCCTCTAGGGTTTTGGTGGGTTCCTGTCTCACATGGAGGTCTTTCATCCACTTTGAGCCTACTATTGTGTATGGTGTAAGGATATGGTCCAGTTCCATTCTTCTACATGTGGCTGTCCAATCTTCTCAAACACCATTTGTTAAAGAGCCTTTTTTCCACTGGACATTCTTTCTTGCTTTGTCAAAGATTAGCTGATCACAGAGCTGAGGGTCCATTTCTGGGCTCTCTATTCTGTTCCATTGATCTGTGTGTCTGTTTTTGTGCCAGTACCATACTGTCTTGATGATTACAGCTTTGTAATGGAGCTTGAAGTCTGCAATTTTGATGCCACCAGCTTTGTTTTTGTTTTTCAACATTCCTCTCGCTATTTGGGGTCTTTTCTAGTCCCATCCAAATTTTAGGATTATTTGTTGCCCTTCTGTGGAAAAAGTTGGTGGTATTTTGATAGGGATTGCCCTGAATGTGTAGATTGCTCTAGGTAGCAGAGACATTTTCACAATATTTGTTCTTCCAATCCATGAGCATGGAGCTTTTTTTTTTTTTCCATTTCTTTGTGTTTTCCTTAATTTTTTTCATGAGCACGTTATGGTTTTCTGAATACAGATTCTTTGCCTCAAATTGGTTAGATTTATACCTGGGTACCTTACAGTTTTGGGTGTAACTATAAATGGGGTTGACTCCTTAATTTCTTTCTTCTGTCTTGTTGTTGGTGTATAGAAATGCAACTGATTTCTGTGCATTGATTTTATATCCTGCCATTTTACTGATTTCCTGCAGGAGTTGTAGCGGTTTTGGAGTGGAGTCTTTTGGGTTTTCCACATAAAGGATCATATCATCTACAAAGAGTGAGAGTTTGGCTCCTTCTTTGCTGATTCAGATGCCTCGTATTTCTTTTTGCTGTCTGATTGCTGAGGCTAGGACTTCTAGTACCATGTTGAATAGCTGTGGCAATGGTAGACATCCCTGCTGTGTTCCTGACCTTAGAGGAAAAGCTCTCAGTTTTTCCTCATTGAGAATGATATTTGCTGTGGGTTTTTCATAGATGGCTTTGATGATATTGCAAGATGTACCCTCTATCCCTACACTATGAAGAGTTTTGATCAAGAAAGGATGCTGTACTTTGTCAAGTGCTTTTTCAGCATCTATCAAAAGTATCATATGGTTCTTGTTCTTTTTTCTTTTATTAACATATTGTATCACATTGATTGATTTGTGGATTTGTGGATGTTGAACCATCCTTGCAACCCAGAAATAAATCCCACTTGGTCATGGTGAGTCATCCTTTTAATGTACTGTTGGATCATATTGACTAGTATTTTGGTGAGAATTTTTGCATTCATGTTCATCAGGGATATCGGTCTGTAATTCTCCTTTTTCATGGGGTCTTTGTCTAGTTTTGGGATCAAGGTAATGCTGGCCTTATGAGTTTGGAAGTTTTCCTTCCATTTCTATTTCTGGGACAGTTTCAGGAAACTAGGTATTAATTCTTCTTTAAATGTTTGGTGATATTCTCCTGGGAAGCTGTTTGGCCCAGGACTCTTATTTGTTGGGTGATTTTTGATTACTGCTTCAATTTCCTTGCTGGGAATGGCTCAGGTTTTCTATTTCTTCCTGGTTTAGTTTTGGTAGCTTATAAGTCTCTAGGAATGCATTCATTTCTTCCAGATTATCTAATTAATTGGCATGTAGTTGCTCATAATATGTTCTTATAACTGTATTTCTTCAATTTGGTTGTGGTCTCTGCTCTTTCATTCATGATTGGAGTCCTTCCCTTTTCATTTTGTTAAATCTGGCCACGTGTTTATCAATCCTATTAATTCCTTCAAAGAACCAGCTCCTAGCTTCATTGATCTGTTTTACTGTTATTTTGGTTTTTATTTCATTAATTTCTGCTCTAATCTTCATTATTTCTCTTCTCCTGATGGGTTTAGGCTTTATTTGGTGTTGTTTTTCCACTCCTTTAGGTGTAGGATTAGGTTGTGTATTTGAGACCTTTCTTATTTCTTGAGAAAGGCTTGTATTGGTATATACTTTCCTCTCAGGACCACCTTCATTGCATCCCAAAGATTTTGAACAGTTGTGTTTTCACTTTTATTTGTTTCCATGAATATTTATTCATTTATTTATTGGACAGAGAGATCACAAGTAGGCAGATAGGGAAGCAGAGAGAGAGGGGGGAGCAGTCTCCCTGCTGAGCAGAGAGCCTGATGCGGGGCTCTATCCCAGGACCCTGAGACCATGACCTGAGCCAAAGGCAGAGGCTTAACCCACTGAGCCACCCAGGTGCCCTTTTTCCATGAAATTTTAAAATTCTTCTCTAACTTCCTGGGTTGATACATTCATTCTTTAGTAGGATGCTCTTTAGCTTCCATGTATTTGAGTTCTTTCCAACTTTCCTCTTGTGATTGAATTTGAGTTTCAAAGCACTGTGGTCTGAAAATATGCAGGGAATGATCCCAGTCTTTTAGTACCAGTTGAGACCTGATTTGTGACCCAGGATGTGACCTGTTCTGGAGAATGTTCTATGTGCCCTAGTGAAGAGTGTGTATTCTGTTGCTTTGGGATGGCATGTTCTGAATATATCTGTGATGTCCATCTAGTCCAGTGTGTCATTTAAAACCTTATTTCCTTTTTGATCTTTTTCTTGGATGATCTGTCCATTTCAGTGAGGGGGGCTGTTAAAGTCCCCTACTATTATTGTATTATTGTCGATGTGTTTCTTTGGTTTGTTATTCACTGGCTTATATAATTGACTGCTCCCATGTTAGGGGCATAGATATTTAAAGTCTATAAAGATTTTAATCTTTATAGATTAAAAGATTAATCTATATATATAATTATATATAGATTAATCTATATAATCTATATAATTTTAAGATTAAAATCTTAAAAGATTTTAAAATTGTTGGATAGACCCTTTAGGTATGATACTGTATCCTTCCTCATCTCTTATTATAGTGTTTGATTTAAAATCTAATTTATCTGATATAAGGATTGCCACCCCAGCTTTCTTTTGATGTCCATTAGCATGTAAATTGTTTTCCAGCCCCTCATTTTAAATCAGGGTGTCTTTGGGTCTAAAATGAGTCTCTGGCTGACAGCATATCGATGGGTCTTGTTTGTTTGTTTTTTTTTTTAATCCAACCTGATACCCTGTGTCTTTTGATTGGGGCATTTACATTCAGGGTAACTACTGAAAGATATGAATTTGGTGCCATTGTATTGCCTGTATGGTGACTGTTACTGTGTATCATCTCTGTTCCTTTCTGGTTTATGTTACTTTTAGGCTCTCTCTTTGCTTAGAGGACCACTTTCAATATTTCCTGTAGAGCTGCTTTGGTGATTGAAAATTCCTTTAGTTTCTGTTTGTCCTGGAAGGTTTTTTTTTTTTTTTAAAGATTTTATTTATTTATTTGACAGACAGAGATCACAAGTAGGCAGAGAGGCAGGCAGAGCGAGAGATGAAGGGAAGCAGGCTCCCTGCTGAGCAGAGAGCCAGATGCAGGGCTCGATCCCAGGGTCCTGGGATCATGACCGGAGCCAAAGGCAGAGGCTTAAACCCATGAGCCACCCAGGCTCCCCTGTCCTGGAAGCTTTTTATCTCTCCTTCTATTTTCAGTGACAGCCTAGCTGGATATAGTATTCCTGGCTGCATATTTGTCTTGGTTAGTACCCTCAATGTATCATGCCGGTCCTTTCTAGCCTGCAGGTCTCTGTGGATAGGTCTGCAGCCAACCTGATGTTTCCACTATGTTTCTACTATTGTAGGTTACAAACCTTTTGTCGCGAGCTCCTTTCAGGATTTTCTCTTTGTCTCCGAGATTTGTAACTTTTACTATTAGGTATTGGGGTCTTGACCTATTTTTCTTGATTTTGAAGGGGGTTCTCTGTACCTCCTGGTCTTTGATGTCTGTTTCCTTCCTCAAATTAGGGAAGTTTACCACTATAATTTGCTCCAATATACCTTCTGCCCCCACTATTTTTCTTCTTCTTCTTCTGGGATCCCAATTATTTTAATATTGTTTTGCTTTATAGTATCACTTATCTCTCGAACTCTCCCCTCATCATCCAGTATTTGCTTATCTCTCTTTTTCTCAGCTTCTTTATTCTCCATCATTTGGTCTTTTATATCACTAATTCTCTCTTCTGCCTCATTTATCCTAGCAGTAAGAGCCTCCATTTTTTTTATTGCACCTCATTAATAGCCTTTTTTATTTCGACTTGGTTAGATTTTATTTCTCCAGAAAGGGATTCTCTACTATCTTCTATGCTTTTTAATCATCATGCTGAACTCTAATTCTGACATCTTATTAATGTCCGTTTTGGTTAGCTCCTTGGCAGTTGGTACTGCCTCTTGTTCTTTTTTTTTTTTTTTTGTGGTGAGTTTTTCTACATTGTCATTTTGTCCAGAGAAGAACAGATGAATGAAAGAATAAAATGCTAAAAGGGTAACAACAATCCCAGAAAATATACAGTAAACAAATCAGAAGAGACCCAAAACCAGAGGAAAAGAAAAAAAAATATATGATCAGGCTGGTGAGTAGAAGAGAGCCATACACTAGATTTGGGGTGTATTTTGGTGTGTTAGAAGAAACTGCCTTCCAGAATTTTAAAGAAAGGAAAACTTATATATATATACACAAAAATAAGGGTGAATATAATGAAGGGATGGAATAGGAATATAAAAATGAAAATTAAAGAGGATTTTAAAAAAGAAATTGATAAGAAGTTGGTTGAAAAAGGAAAGAAGAAAATTAAAAAAATACCAGCAAAAGAAAAAATAAAAAAAAATTTTTAATTTAACTTTGAAAGACTAAAGAATCATGGGGAAGAAAGCCATGAATTCTATGTGGTGTGTTCCCTGAGCACGGGTGTTCTGTAGTTCTCGTTGATTGGTAAAATCGGTCTTGGCTGGATGTTCTTGCTGGTCTTCTCTGGGAAGGGCCTGTTGCAGTGATTCTCAAATGTCTTTGCCTGAGGCTGAATTGCACCACCCTTGCCAGGGGCTGGGCTAAGCCAATTGCCGTTTGCTTTCAGAAGCTTTGTTCCCTGAACGCTTTCCGTAGAGCTTTGGAGGACAGGAATGAAAATGGCGGCCTCCCAATATCCGGCCTGGAGGAGCTGAGAGCTCAGGGCCGCTCCTCAGTGAGCTCTCAGAGAAAAGCGGTCAACCCCTCCCGTCTCCCTGGTCTCCGGCCATGCTCCAAGCTCATCCAGCCTGTGACCGAGTGTTTCTGTCTCTGGCGCACGGCCCCGTTTGGAGTCTCCAAGCCCAGCAGATTCCTACATCACGCTCCTACACCACTCGTCACAGGAGAGGAAAGTGAGTCTCCCAGATCTGCCGCTTGTTGGGTCGCTGCCCAAAAAGTAGTGGCCCGACTGTGCCACATATCATGGTTTATGGCAACCCTGAGGTGAGAGCCCCCCTTCGGCTTTGTCTTTGTAGCTGGCTTCCCCACTCCTATACCCCCAATCTTTGTGTGACCCCAAGAGTCCTGAGACCGCACTGTCCCAGCAAGGGTTCCACCCCCAGTTTAGCCGCCAGAGCGACCTTCCTCACCAGAGCAAATTTTAAAAGTTCCCATTTTGTGCTTTGCTGCACTGTCACTAGAGAGAGCTAGACACTAGCTGGCTGACGGAGCCCCCCCCCCCCACCGCCACCCGCCATGGTCTCTCTTCCTGTATATCACCTCAGGTTCACGTCTCCACATGTCCTACCTTCCAGAAAGCAGTCGCTTTTCTGCTGGTAGACTTGCTGCTCTTCTTTTCTTCAATCTCCTGTTCAGTTTGTAGGTGTTCCGAATGGTTTGATAACTATCTAGCTGAATCCCTGGGACCTGAGGAAATGTAGGTCCCCTACTTGTCCGCCATCTTGAACCGAATTCCTCCTGCGCCACTCCTAAGTCATTTGCCGGGCTCCAGTGAGACCCCCGGTTTAGAACAAAATAGAGATATGGATGTGATGAAGTTTTAGAATTTAAGTGAGGTCCGGAGCTGACGACCAAGAAGGAATTCTTAAGACGTCTCTGGTGCAAAAAGGTGATTTTATAAAAGTACGGAGACAGGACCTGTGGGCAGAAAGAGTTGCTGTCCTGTGATCCCGAGGAGTGGCTGATTATATACTCAGGAGTTGGGGAGGTGAGGACAAAAGGAGGTGTTCAGCAGGGCTGACATATGGTAAAGAAGACTTTGAGGATACCGGAGGCCTGGTTATTGTGAAGCCAAGTTGTAGTTTGTAGTTTGTTTGTTTTTTCTCTAATGAGGTACCAACATGAAGACAGTGGGGGTCTTCTGGAAGTTAGGCTATTGTCAGTCACTGAGACATTTGTAAATGGAGGGAAACTCCTGTCCTGCAGGACTGTGATCTCTTTAGTTAAACATTTGTTCTTCCTGTAGGGCAGCCAGGAGTGCCTGAGGAGTGTCACATATGTCACAAGGGTGGGAGGGTGTGTAGGGTGCCAGCTTCTGCTTTGTTCTTAGCTAGGCTTTTGCTCCCTCCTCATTTCCCCCCTAAACAATTTTGACCCTTAAATCTTTATAAGGTGTTGAAGGTGGAAGGTCTCATCTTCTGTAATTTCTTCTTGTTGAGTAGGAGTGTACAGCTGTCTCTACCTCTGGGTCATGTTGATCAGCTGGGGAATTACGTGTAGGGGAGAGTTAGGAAAGATGGAGGCAGCTGAATCCAATGCTGACAGTAAAGAATTATCTCTGTGAGTGGTTAGAATCATCTATTGATGTGAAGTCATTGTAGCCATGGAGTCTTGGCACCAAGTAGAGAAACTTTGAAGAAGGCAACACATTAAGATTAGTAAGGCTATAAGAATGAGAAGTCCAACAAAGAAAACTTTAATCATTGACTGTAATCCTCATTTAAGCCAGGAACTTAACCAATTACTGAGAGAGAAAGAGGGATTTTGTAGAGCCCCAGTTTGGGCATTCATATCTTTTATTAGTCCTGTGACATTTTTGTGATAATCTGGAATGTACACACAACATTCTCCTTTGATAATGGCACATGTACCACCTTGTGCTGCTGTTACGATGTCTAAGGCCATTCTATTTTGTAGGACCACCTTGTGCATCTGTGTGACTTCAGTATTAAGTAAGGAGATGCTACTTAGTGAATCAATGAGTGCCTTCATGGTGTGTTTATTAAGGGCTTCTACATGCCAAATGACATTCTCTAGCCTTACGGATGGAACAAAAATGGATGTTAAGTGATCATACCATTTAAAACAGATCATGTCCATCTTTGCTTTAAATTGGGGAGATTAGCTAGAGTAGTGGTGGTTATAGCATGGCATCCATGAATCCAGGCAAAACCTAAGGTGACCTATCCATTCCGGAGGAAGCCAGGGCCACAGGTTAGTTCCACGTACCCAGTGGGTTCCATTTGGAGATAGCCATCTGATGCCAGGTCGTCTTACCCAGTCAGTAGCAGAACAGTCAGTAGCCCAGAGTACTATTATTTGGGAACATGTTCTAATGATAGCCATCCTAGATGTTGTGTGTTATTTGCCCAAGTATCATATGTATGATTTCTTTGTTCCCAGCATAAAACTGCCTTTTGACCAGGTACCTGGGTGGCTCAGTGGGTTAAAGCCTCTACCATCAGCTCAGGTCATGATCCTAGGGTCCCGGGATCTAGTCCCGCATCAAGCTCCCTGCTCAGTGGGGAAACTGCTCCCCCTGCCCTTCCCTGTCTGCCTCCCTGCCTACTTGTGATCTCTGTCAAATAAATAAATAAAATCTTTAAAAAAAAAACTGCTTTTTGACTGAGCTGTCCAATAGTGGGTGTGAGGCACAAATATGTATTCCAAATTTGATATAGTCCATCCTTAGTATAGCGATAAGTGGGGTTTTGTAGCTTAGGCACTGATCGATGGGTACTAATTTGTGGGTTTGTAAGGTCAGTTAAGATTTAATAGTTTGAGGTTATGAAAAAGTTTGCTTATGTCCTGGTGACTCCATGTCTTACTGATCATGGGCCAGGAAGAAACATTTTTATTAGTGATAGTTTTATCCCAATACATACTATCTCTATATATTATTTCTGAAATATAATCATGTATTATATTGATTATATTGGCTCACTGAGAGAGCCAATCAGTGCCCTGCAAAGGGGAAACCCACCAAGGTAACCCAGATGTGCTTGACATAGGCAAAATTCCACACATCCAACAACCCATTTGATTTTGTAGTTCAGCATACTGCTGTGCCAACTGTAGAAAGGAACTGTCAGTTCAGATAGTTGAAAGGAAAATAAAGAGAAGATATACAACCTTCATTTTCATTTGAAGAGGAGTTTGAGATCTTCTATGGGTTCACAGGAAGGCATGTTCATTTGCTCATTGGGTTCCTGTGAAGGAGGTACAGGTTTTATTCCAGCCCATGAAGAGTGCCCTTCTAGCTTTACTGCAGTGGAAGTACATAGTATGACCCGGTATAGACCTTTCCACTTTGGATTTAGGTTCTCTGCTGTATCGGACTTCCAATTTTTTAAATAAACCATGTCTCTGGGATTTACATGGGGTAGGTTTTCAGTTATAGTTAAATCAGGTTTTGGGAGTATATGATTAGTATGTTCATTGAGTAACTTATGACGTAAACCAGCTTCCAGTGAGTAATTTGATAAAGCATTATAATCTTCATCTAATAACAGATCTACAAAAAGAAATGGTTTTCCATACAATAACTCAAAAGGGCTGAGTTCTAGAGGTTGTTTTGAAGCAATTCTTATCCTGAGAAGTCCTATTGGCAAGAGAGTAACCCAATTTTCCTGGGTTTGTAGACTAAGTTTAGCAAGGTGGTGTTTTAAAGTATGATTAGCCTTTTCTACTTTCCTGGAGGATTATGGGTGCCAGGCTGAATGCAAGAAATATTTAATTTTTAAGACTTGGACTATTTGTTGAGTTGTTTGAGCTATAAAATAAGGACCATTGTCACTTTGAAGAGATCACAGAAGGCCAAATCTAGGAATCATCTCTCGTGACAAAATCTCAGTTACTTCTATGGCTCTTTCAGTTTTATGTGGAAAGGCCTCGATCCATCCAGTGATGGTACCAACAAACACTAATAGAAACTTATAGCCTTTGCAAGGTGGCATTTGTGTGAAATCAAGTTGCCAGTCCTCTCCTGGATCGGATCCATGCCTTTGGACTGGTTTTAAAATGGGAGGAGGGCGAGGTGCACCTTCTGGATTTACTTGGGCACAGACAATACAGGATTGACAGAACTGTTTTATTGTGGCTGTTAAATTTATTCCATCAAATATATTTTTATTATTTTTTAAAAAGATTTTACTTATTTATTTGACATCCAGAGATCACAAGTAGGCAGAGCAGCAGGCAGAGAGAGAGGAGGAAGCAGGCTCCCGGCTGAGCAGAGAGCCCGATGCGGGGCTCGATCCCAGGACCCTGGGATCATGACCTGAGCTGAAGGCAGAGACTTTAACCCACTGAGCCACCAGGTGCCACCCAGGCGCCCCCATCAAATATATTTTTAATTAAATGTTTTAAAGTGTCTTTGTCCAAATGAGTAGCCTGGTGTGGGCCCTGTATTACTGTCCATTGACTGGGGTATAAAGATTTTTCCTCCATTGTCAACAAGCCAGTCCTATGTATTTTTAGTCTATCCTCCAGAGCAAGGTGAATCTCTTGGTCTGAATAGACTGGCGTTATGGACTCCATTGAGTTAAGAATGGCATAAGGCTTAATATCTGCTTATTTTTTTCTGCCTTTTTAGCTGCACAGTCTGCTCAAATGTTTCCTTTAGATTCTAAGGCCATATCCTTTTGATGTCCTTTGAGGTGAATCATGGCTACTTCTTTGGGCAGGTGTACAGCCCCATGAAGGGTAACGATTTCAGGGCCATATTAGATTAGGGAGTTAGGGCTTGATAATAATCCCCTTTCCTTCCAAAGAGCTCCATGGGCATCTAGTACCAGAAAGGCATATTTGGAGTCAGTATAAATGTTAATTTTTAGACCTTTTACCAATTGAAGAGCACAGGTGAGTGCCATTACTTCAGCTTTTTGGGCAGAGGTATTTATTGGAAGGGGTTTTGCCTCAGTAGTTTTAATTAGACTAACTATAGCATATCCAGCCTTTTGCCCCCCCTCCCTTATCCATGAAGCTACTGCCATCAGTAAACCAATTATCACCTGCACTTTTAACAGGGGAGTCTTTCAAGGCTGGCCTGCTAGAATAGACAAGATTGATGCTCTCTGAACAGTTACATTCTGTAGAAGTATGATGGTCAGGTCCAGGCATAAGAGTAGGTGGATTTATACCATCTGAAGAGAAACCAGAGTATGGGGCGCCTGGGTGGCTCAGTGGGTTAAGCCTCTGCCTTCGGCTCATGTTATGATCTCAGGGTCCTGGGATCGAGCCCCGCATTGGCCTCTCTGCTCAGCAGGGAGCTTGTTTCTCCCTCTCTCTCTGCCTGCCTCTCTGCCTACTTGTGATCTCTCTCTCTGTCAAATAAATAAATAAAATCATAAAAAAAGTGTAGGTGGGTTTAAAGTCTGACAAGTTTTAAGTATTACTTCAGGTGTATCTAAAAGCATAGCCTGGTATCTAGTAGGGCAGCCTCCCATCATCCATTGGTGGCCCTTGGTCTCTAAGAGACTCTGGACCTGATTCAAAGTCATCACTTTGAGGGACTGTCCCATAGTGAGCTTTGAGGCTTCTTCTACCAGGAGGGCTGTGGCAGCCACTCCTTGCAGACAAGCTGGCCACCCTTGGACTATGTTGTCAAGTGACTTTGAAAAATAGCCCACCAATCTTGCTTCATTTCCTAATTTTTGGGTGAGACCTCCCAAAGCTTGGCTCTGCTTTTCTGCTACGTATAGAGGGAAAGGTTTTTCTAAATTTGGTAATGCCAAGCCTAGAGTTGAAAAAAGTTTAGCTTTTAATATTTGAAAGGCTACCTGCTGAGCTTTAGTCCAGAGCAAGTGTTCCTCATCGGGGCCTTTAATTGAGTCATGCAATGGTTTGGCAAAGGGTCCAAATCTGGGAATCCATAGGCAGCAAAAACCTGCCATACCTAGGAAAGTGCGGAGTTGTTTTTTTGTAGTCGGAGGCTCAAGATCTAGTACAGCCTTTTTTTCTATCAGTAGATAGAATACAGTGACCTAGTGTCAGTTTGTATCCTATTTGTGCCTTTTTAGGGGATACACGATGCCTTCTATCTGCTAAGAAATTAAGTCAAGTTATAGAATTTTTATCGGATGTCTCCTTTGTGGGAATACAGATTAGAATGACATCTACATATTGAATCATTGTCCCCCCAGACAAGCATATATCATAGAGATCTTTGCTGAGTGCAGCTCCAAATAGGAGAGGACTGTTTCTAAATCCCTGTGGCGAGGTAATTGAGCAGCCTGTGGGCTTGGAGGTGAGGTCTATCCAAAAGCAAATAGTGGCTGCGTTTCCTCACTTAGTGGGATGCAAAAACTGGCATCTTTTAACTCAAGTGCTGTAAACTAGTTGGTGTCACCAGGGACCTGGGTGAGAATAGTGTATGGATTTGGCACTATGGGATGAATAGGTGTTACTGCTTCATTTATAGCTCTTAAATCTTGTACCATCCGATATTCCCCATTTGGCTTGTTTACTGGTAAAATTGGGTGTTATAAAGAGATTGGCAAGGCTTTAAAATACCATGCCTGAGGGGAACCTGGGTGACTCAGTGGGTTAAGCCTCTGCCTTTAGCTCAGGTCATGATCTCAGGATCCTGGGATCGAGCCCCACATCTGGCTCTCTGCTTAGCAGGGAGCCTGCTCTCCCCCCCCCCCACAGCCCCCGCCTGCCTCTGCCTACTTGTGATCTCTTGCTCTGTCAAATGAATAAATAAAATCTTAAAAAAAAAATACCATGCCTGAGAAACTTATCAATAAGTGATTGCAACCCAGCTTTGGCCTCAGGTTTTACAGGGTCATTTTAAGGTCACTTTAACTGGTTGGGCTGTAAGAACCCGTCCTGGGACATCACAATCCCAGGCCTATAGATTTATTTCCTTCAGGACATTAGAAAGGATAGTAGGGGATGATTTTAGCTCTCCAGATGTTAAAGATAACAAGCTGTCCCCCTCTATAGGAAGAGCACATGAGCTACCCAGTTTATACATTAAGTCACGTGGGAGTAAAGGAGTGAGACAAGACAGAAGGACTAGAAAAACATGAATGACCAATTGGCTTTTCTATTTACAGGTTAAGGGTCCTCTCTGATGGCATGTTTTTGTTTCCCTACTATGCCAACAATTGTAAGGTTAGAAATACAAGTAGGGCCAGAGTGCTGAATAAGGACAGAGTACGTGGCTCCTGCATCAATAAAAAAATTGATAAACTTACCTCCCACATCCAGGGTAACCCAGGGCTTTGTCATCTTGATGTCAAAGGGAGCCAGACCTGCCTCAGGGCCCGCCGTGCCAGTTCCTCCAGCTTCAACTCTTGGGCGGGGAAGTGAGTTCCTGTCTTCCTCTCTCTCTTCCAATGTCCTGTTTCTTTATGGACAGGACACAGTCCTAGTGGAGGGCGCTTGACATTCTCTGCTCCAGTGTCTCATCTGGCCACACGTATTACATGGGGGCTTACCTACTTCTCTGTCTGATACCAGCCTGTTCTTTTGCCCCTTGTTAGTCTGGTGCCGCAGGGAATCTGCAAGAGTGGCAGCCATTATTTGACCCTGTATCTTACCCTGCAATTTAGCTCTTCGGTCCTCTTTTAGCTTTAAGGTCATATCTCTATTATTAAAGACTCCAGTCACTACTTCTAGTAGGCCCTGGATGAGAGTTTGAGGCCTAAAGCCATTTTAGTTAGTTTTCAGCGGCTATCAGTTGCTGACTGGCTTATAAAATGCATATTTAGTATGGTTACTCCCTCGGGTGAGGCTGGGTCCAAATTTGTATATTTATGAATGGCCCTTTGATTTTCTTCAGTTCCTTTCAGTTCAGGAAGTTCTAAACTTCCTGAAGTTTATCAAAATTTACAGATTTACAGAATCCTTTTTTCATTTAAACAAGCGATCATATGGTCTCATTTTTCTCTCCCTGGACTATCCTCCTGATAATTGCAGTGTGGTTCAGTGCTAGGGACAGCTGTACCCCCAGCCGGGTAACGTTCCTTATCTCTCATTGCCAGTTCATCAACGAACTCTTGTGCTCCCTCCCAGATTCATTTCTTCTCCTCAGGAGTGCAACAAGGAGTTTAAAATGTGTGTGTGTGTGTGTGTGTGTGTGTGTGTGTGTATCTCATATCGTGTGTGTATGTATATGTGTACATGTATATGTGTGTGTATCACGTGTGTGTATCTCCTACCAGATCAAACATAATAGATACTTCTTGAAAGCCCTTAGTAAATTGAGAGAATATCATCCTAATTGTTATTTTACCTGAGCCAGGTCTGCCATGGAGAATGGGACATGGACCCTAATTGTGCCCACTTCTCTATTAGCAACTTTCCTAAGAGGATGCATCCCATACTTAGCTAGAGCTCCTGGAAGATAGGGAGTCCCACTTCTGGTATGTCCAGCTGGGCTGGGGCCAGAGGGGTCTTAGGGTTTATAAGGAGGAGGGATAGAAACAGAACTGATGTTCTCTTTCTTTAGACTGGCTGGCCATTCCTCCAATGTCCCATTTTTATTGAGGATTCAGCTTATTTAGACAGTCCTCACCCAATACATCTGGGGAGGGCAGTTGTTAACCTGGTTGAGGGTTAGACACACTCTACAAGAAGCCCACAAGCCCGGATCCCTTTTTAGGACCATAAAGGCTTGGATGTATGGGACTTCAGTCCATTTGCCCTTCTCCTTGTGAAAGAGGTCTAATTGATAGATTCACTTGAAACTGAATGTCCCATTTATGGGCCACTTCTCCTCATCTCCTAAGGAGTACTGAGACCATGCAGTGTTACAGAGATCATTTTGTTCTTTCTTAAATCCTGCAGTCCAAATTGATCCCAATGAGTTAAGAGGCATCCCAAGGGAGAATCCTTGGGAACAGAAGATGAGGATCCCGTGTTCCTAGAATAATAAAGATGGTCCATTACCAAAATCCTCCCCGACTCCTGGCTGGCTCCCCACACAGGATATGTCAGAGGTTCCCGTGTGTCAAAAGCAACCCAAGGTGTCCCTCAACAAAAATCACCATGTTCACCATCCTGCCTTCCCATGAAGGCATTCCTGCCATAAAAGGCCCTCGAGGGGTGCTGGCATCTCTCCCCTGCTGCATCACATCCTATGCTACAGTTGGGTGCCTGGTGAATAGACTAAGCTACTGTTCCATCCTACACTTTGGAAGTCGTGTTATTGCCCTGCCATTTTTAACCCATGGAAAATACTAGAAAAGCTTTACAAGGGGAAATTACCCAATTTTGTAGCTTTAATAGTTAGTAGAGGACACTGACAGAAACCATAAAGACTGAAATCCATTATGGTCTAAGCAACATTCCAACACAGGTGGTCCTTACAGCCAACTTCCATAGGAAACAGTCACCGGTTGGGTTTTAATTCAATCGGGTACTGGCTTTGGCCGCTCCCAGTGGAGGTCCCATGGCCAGAACTGGCTAGGCCAGGAATTTGGAAGGGATCACATTAGATCAATCAAGAGGAAAACTCACACAGGAGTCTTAAGATTGGCAGCCATCCTGGTGACTTAGGTGGCTGTTCCATGCCCAAGACAGACAACTTTGTATAAGAACAGGAAAAAAGAGAGGCCATCAAGTTTCTGGGTCTTATTACCATCCACGCCAGGGTACTAACTTGTAGCCAAAAGACAGACTTTCTCCTCCCCATTGAGTAGCCATGGGCTAGAGGATTACAGCCTGAGCAATCAACATGAAAGTGTTCCAATAAGACCATACACCTTGAAGGGCCCCTGAAATGAGAGTAAAAGAAGAGGAGAGAAAGTACTCATCAAGTTTGCACTGAAGCTCAGAGTCCAAATGTAAGGAAAGACTGAAAGCCCCATGTTCAGGCACCAGATGATGAAGTTTTAAGATATAAGTGTGGTCCAGGGCCAACGACCAAGAAAGAATTCTTAAGACATCTCTGGTGAAAGAGGTGATCTTATTAAAGCATGGGGACAGGACCCGTGGGCAGAAAGAGTTACTGCCCTGTAATCTTGAGGAGTGGCTGATTACATACTCGGGTTGGGGAGGTGAGGACAAAAGGAGGTGTTCAGCAGGGATGACATATGGTAAAGAAGACTTTGAGGATACTGGAGGCCTGGGTATTGTGAAGCCAAGCTGTAGTTTGTAATTTTTTTGTTTTTTCTCTAATGAGGTACCAACATGAAGACAGTGGGGGTCTTCTGGAAGTTAGGCTATTGTCAGTCACTGAGACATTTGTAAACGGAGGGAGACTCCTGTCCCGCAGGACTGTGATCTCTTTAGTTAACCATTTGTCCTTCTTGTAGGGCAGCCAGGAGTGCCTGAGGAGTGTCACATATGTCACAAGTGTGGGAGGGTGTGTAGGGTGCCAACTTCAGCTTTGTCCTTAGCTAGCCTTTTGCTCCCTCATCAGATGTATGGATGCCACCAGCTCCCATCAGTTTGCCCAAAAGTATGATCTTGTCCGTGAAACCACACAAGCCCACTGGCATTCATTCTTTGGCTAAGTTTCCAGTTTTCCCCACCAAGTTTTGCATTCACTCAGTTCTTTAGATTCTTCTTTTAGTTTTATTTTTATTTTTTTTCAAGATTGTATTTATTTATTTGACAGACAGAGATCACAGGTAGGCAGAGAGGCAGGCAGAGAGAGAGGAAAGGGAAGCAGGCTCCCTGCTGAGCAGAGAGCCTGATGCGGGGCTCTATCCCAGGACCCTGGATCACAACCTGAGCCAAAGGCAGAGGCTTTAACCCACTGAGCCACCCAGGCGCCCCATGGATTCTTCTTTTAGAATAATATTTTTGGCCATCTATATTTTCCTATAATATAACCTATCTCATCAAAATTTTCTAATTTTCTAGGCCATATGAAGCTATGCATAATATTTCCTTGCATTTTTCATTTAATTTCCTTCATGGTAACTCTGCTTTCTCTTAATCTTAATGGTGCCTTGTCTCTCTTCCTCTTGATCAGATTAATTAAAGATTTCTTCCTTTTTTATTGACCCCCAACACCCACCCAAGATCCATGTTTGAATTTTTTCTCATCCAGATCATATTTGGGGTAAAGATTTTAAAGTTTCAAATACATGGATGGAAGCCTTCCATAATTGCTAGCACAGATACAGCTTTACCTCTCTTTAAGAAGTAAGTAAATCCATGGGGCGTTTGGGTGGCTCAGTTGGTTAAGCATTGGACTCTTGGTTTTGGCTCGGGCTGTGGTCTCAGGGTCATGAGATCAAGCCCCATGTGGGCTGTGTACTCATCGTTGCTCTCACGTGGGCTCTCTCTCTCTCCTCCTCTGGCCCTTCCTCTCCCCTCTAAAATAAATCTTTTAAAAATCAATAAATCCATATGTAACTATATGTAGTGGGTGTACATATATGGGTATACACATACATATATATTTACATACATATATTATATACATATTCATTTTTTTAAATGGGAATCTGGGAGCGAAGAGGACCAGATGGATATTAGATGCCTGTGATCAAGTGATCAAGTTGCTTTCATCCCCAGAAGTTTGTCTAGATTGTTTATTAGTTTCAATTAGCTTCTAAGTTACTTCATACTCTTTAATCAATGTGGAATTTACATTGATGTATAGTGAGAGATGAAAATTTAATTTTACTTTATTTATTCCTCCCCCAAGTATTAATCAATTGTCCCACTGTCATTTATTGAAGATTTTTTCTCTCTGGCCTTTGGTGGCTGCTTTTATTATCTAATAAAGTAGGGTACATGAAAGATTGTCTCAGCACTATCTGCTCTATTCCATTGATCTATGTTTCAGGACTTACTTGCACTATACTTTTTTCATCTTGGAAACTTTATTGTCCATGTCAGTATCTGTATTCAGTGGGTCCCCTAATTACTCTTCACTTGCAAGTCATTCTTGACTTTTTTATCCATTTATGTATCTGGTTGAAGAAAGAGTTACTAAAGTAATTCTAAAATCCTTTCCCACCAAAGGAAAACAATGCAGCAAATACAAAAGTGGTTGTATAGGGATAGTTATTAGGATTGCATCAAACCTATGTATTAATTGAGGAAGAACCAGCGTTATGAAATAATCCTTCTTTAATTCCATTTGTCTGATCGTGTTTTAAGTTTCCTGGATGACCTTTCTTCAGATACATTCTATAAGAAGCTTCTGGTTCTATTTATCCTCATCTTAAAAGGGAAGAAATTGAGTGTTGCCTGAGGTCATGCAGCCAGTAAGGAGTGGGAGGCTGGATTTGAACCGCACATCCATCTGATGGGGGAGCCCGCACTCTTCATCAGTACGCTACTTTATTTAAGACTATATTATACTTGGAAAGAATGCTAGTAACTGTTTTCCAGAGAAGTGTCGATTTCATCAAGATTTTCCAGTTCACTAACACTGAATTGCGCATTGTATTCCTCATTTCCTTTTCTGATTTCTTGGATGGGATGCCTACCACATGTAATCTTCTTCTTCTTTTTTAAAAAAGATTTAATTAATTAATTTGTCAGAGAGAGAGAGAGAGAGAGCACACACAAGCAGGCAGAATGGCAGGCAGAGGCAGAGAGAGAAGCAGGCTCCCTGCCGAGCAAGGAGCCTAATGCGGGACTCGATCCCAGGACCCTGGGATCATGACCTGAGCCAAAGTCAGTGGCTTAACTGACTGAACCACCCAGGCATCCCTCTTCTCCTTCCTTCTTCCTTTTTTTTTTTTTTTTTTTTTTTTTTGTCGTCTCTTCTTTCTCCTCCTCCTTCTTTTTAATTAATGGAAACTATCATGGCTACACTCTCCCTCCTAGCCCCTGGCCCACTCTCTCATCCTGAATTCAGAACCTTGTCATTTGGGCTCTCCCAAATATTGTGTTGTCAACCTCCTGTTGAGTCAGTAGAGAGAAATATCACTCAGGGTAGAGTGCTCTAGTCAGATTGAGCCGTTCAAGTCCTGGATCCCTGAGGTCTGATGTTCAGTTCAGATCAGGATTATGTAGTTCAAATGTATACTCTTCAGTCAACACTGAGTAGAGTTTCTCTGCCTACCTGTCACCCCATTGGCTTGGACCATGCAACAGCCAGAAATGCCACTTTTTAAAAGATAACCAGATCATGTCACTTAAAAGACAAAAACTTGCAAATTTCCCATGTTTCTTAGAACAGACCTACATTCTTTTTTTTTTTTAAGATTTTTTCTTTATTGGGAAGAGAGAGCACAAGCAGGGGGAGGGGCAGAGGGATAGGGAGAAGCAGGTTCCCCACTGAGCAGGGAGCCTAATGGGAGGCGCAATCCTGGAACCCTGGGATCATGACCTGAGCCCAAGGCAGATGCTCAACTTACTGAGCCATCCAGCTGCCCCAGACCTCCATGCTTTTTTTTTTTTTTTTTAACATATAATGTATTATTTGTTTCAGGGGTACAGGTCTGTGATTCATCAGTCTTACACAATTCACAGAGCTCACCATAGCACATACTGTCCCCAGTGTCCATAACCCAGCCACCCTATCCCTCTCACCCCCTCCCATCCAGCAACCGTCAGTTTCCTGAGATTGAGTCTCTTATGGTTTGTCTCCCTCCCTGGTCCCATTTTGTTGCATTTCTCCCTCCCTTCCCCCCAGGAGTCCCCCCCCCAACCCTGCCTCTCAAATTCCTTGTATCAGAGAGATTATATGATAATTGTCTTTCTCCAATTGACTTATTTTGCTTAGCATAATACCCTCTAGTTCAATCCATGTCCTTGCAAATGTTTTGATGGCTGCATAGTATTCCATTATAGATATATACCACATCTTCTTTATCCATTCATCTGTTGATGGACATCTAGGTTCTTTCCATAGCTTGGCTATTGTGGACATTCCTGCTATAAACATTGGGGTGCACGTGCCCCTTCCGATCACTACATTTTTTATCTTTGGTGTAAATACCCAGTAGTGCAATTGCTGGGTCATAGGGTAACTCTATTTTCAACTTTTTGAGGAACCTCCAGACTATTTTCCAGAGTGGCTGTACCAGCTTGCCTTCCCACCAACAGTGTAGGAGGGTTCCCCTTTCTCTGCATCCTCGCCAACATCTGTCGTTTCCTGACTTGTTAATTTTAGCCTTTCTGACTGGTATGAGGTGGTGTCTCACTGTGGTTTTGATTTGTATTTCCCTGATGCTGAGTGATGCAGAGCACTTTTTCATGTGTCTGTTGGCCATTTGGATGCCTTCTGCCCATTTCTTGATTGGATTATTTGTTCTTTAGGTGTTGAGTTTGATAAGTTCTTTATAGATTTTGGATACTAGCCCTTTACCTGATGTGTCATTTGCAAATATCTTCTCCCATTCTGTTGGTTGTCTTTTGGTTTTGTTGACTGTTTCCTTTGCTGTGAAAAAGCTTTTGATCTTGATGAAGTCCCAATAGTTCCTTTTTGCCCTTGCTTCCCTTGCCTTTGGCGATGTGTCTAGGAAGAAGTTGGTGTGACTGAGGTCAGTGAGGTTGCTGCCTGTGTTCTCCTCTAGGGTTTTGGTGGGTTCCTGTCTCACATGGAGGTCTTTCATCCACTTTGAGCTTACTTTTGTGTATGGTGTAAGGAAATGGTCCAGATCCATTCTTCTACATGTGGCTGTCCAATTTTCCCAAACACCATTTGTTGAAGAGACTCTTTTTTCCACTGAATATTCTTTCTTGCTTTGTCAAAGACTAGCTGATCATAGAGTTGAAGGTCCATTTCTGGGCTCTCTATTCTGTTCCATTGATCTATGTGTCTGTTTTTGTGCCAGCACCACACTGTCTTGATGATTATAGCTTTGTAATGGAGCTTGAAGTTTGGAATTGTGATGCCACCAGCTTTGTTTTTGTTTTTCAACATTCCTCTCGCTATTTGGGGTCTTTTCTGGTCCCATCCAAATTTTAGGATTATTTGTTGCCCTTCTGTGGAAAAAGTTGGTGGTATTTTGATAGGGATTGCACCGAATGTGCAGATTGCTCTAGGTAGCATAGAGACATTTTCATAATATTTGTTCTTCCAATCCATGAGCATGGAATTTTTTTCCATTTCTTTATGTTTTCCTTAATTTCTTTCATGAGCACATTATGGTTTTCTGAATACAGATTCTTTGCCTCAAATTGGTTAGATTTATACCTGGGTACCTTACAGTTTTGGGTGTAACTATAAATGGGATTGACTCCTTAATTTCTCTTTCTTCTGTCTTGTTGTTGGTGTATAGAAATGCAACTGATTTCTGTGCATTGATTTTATATCCTGCCATTTTACTGATTTCCTGCAGGAGTTGTAGCGGTTTTGGAGTGGAGTCTTTTGGGTTTTCCACATAAAGTATAATATCATCTACAAAGAGTGAGAGTTTGGCTCCTTCTTTGCTGATTCAGATGCCTCATATTTCTTTTTGCTGTCTGATTGCTGAGGCTAGCACTTCTAGTACCATGTTGAATAGCTGTGGCAATAGTGGATATCCCTGCTGTGTTCCTGACCTCAGGGGAAAGCTCTCAGTTTTTCCCCATTGAGAATGATATTTGCTGTGGGTTTTTCATAGATGGCTTTGATGATATTGCAAGATGTACCCTCTATCCCTACACTATGAAGAGTTTTGATCAAGAAAGGATGTTATATTTTGTCAAGTGCTTTTTCAGCATCTATCGAGAGCATCATATGGTTCTTGTTCTTTTTTATTATTATTATTAATGTACTGTATCACATTGATTGATTTGCAGATTTGTGGAAGTTGAACCAACCTTGCAGCCCTGGAATAGATCCCACTTGGTTGTGGTGAATCATCCTTCTAATGTACTGTTGGATTGTATTGACTAGTATTTTGATGAGAATTTTTGCATGCATGTTCATCAGGGATTTTGGCCTGTAATTCTTCTTTTTGATAGGGTCTTTGTCTAGTTTTGGGATCAAGGTAATGCTGGCCTCATAAAATGAGTTTGGAAGTTCTCCTTCCATTTCTATTTTTTGGAACAGTTTCAGGAGAATAGGTATTAACTCTTCTTTAAATGTTTGGTAGAATTACCTTGGGAAGCTGTCTGACTCAGGGCCCTTGTTTGTTGGACGATTTCTTTTTTAAGATTTTATTTATTTATTTGACAGACAGAGATCACAAGTAGGCAGAGAAGCAGGCAGAGGGAGAGGAGGAAGGAGGCTCCCTGCTGAGCAGAGACTCAGATTCGGGGCTCCATCCCAGGACCCTGGGATCATGACCCAAGCCGAAGGCAGAGGCTTTAACCCACTGAGCCACCCAGGTGTCCCTGATGGGTGATTTTTGATGACTGCTTCAATCTCCTTATTGGTTATGGGTTGTTAATGTTTACTATTTCTTCCTGGTTTCATTTTGGTAGTTTATATGTCTCTAGGAATGCATCCATTTCTTCCAGATTGTCAAATTTGCTAGTGTATAGTTGCTCATAATATGTTCTTATAATTGTTTGTATTTCTTTGGTATTGGTTCTGATATCTCGTCTTTCATTCATGATTTTATTAATTTGGGTCCTTTCTCTTTTCTTTTTGATAAGTCTGGCCAGGGGTTTATCAACCCTATTAACTCAAAGAACCAGCTCCTAGTTTCATAGATTTGTTCTACTGGTTTGCATTTCATTGATTTCTGCTCTGATCTTTATTATTTCTCTTCTCCTGCTGTGTTTAGGCTTTATTTGCTGTTCTTTTTCCACACCTCTAGGTGTAGGGTTAGGTTGTGAATTTGAGACCTTTCTTATTTCTTCAGAAAGGCTTGCATTGGTATATACTTTCCTCTCAGGACTGCCTTTGCTGTGTCCCAGAGATTTTGAACAGTGTATTTTCATATTCATATGTTTCCATGAATTTTTTAAGTTATGCTTTAATTTCCTGGTTGACCCATTCATTCTTTAGTAGGATGTTCTTTATCCTCCATGTATTTGAGTTCCTTCCAACTTTCCTCTTGTGGTTGACTTCTAGTTTCAAAGCACTGTGGTCTGAAATTATGCAGGGAACGATCCCAGTGTTTTAGTACCAGTTGAGATCTGATTTGTGACCCAGAATGTTGATCTATTCTGGAGAATATTCTATGTGCCCTAGAGAAGAGTGTTTATTCTTTTGCTTTGGGATGGAATGTTCTGAATATATCTGTGATGTCCATTGGGGCCAGTGTGTCATTTAAAGCCTTTATTTCCTTGTTGATCTTTTGTTTAGATGATTTGCCCATTTCAGTGAATGGGGTGTTAAAGTCCTCTACAATTATTATAGTATTGTCAGTGTGTTTCTTTGATTTATTATTAATTGGTTTATATAATTGGCTGCTCCCATGTTAGAGGCATAGATATTTAAAATTGTTAGATCTTCTTGTTGAACAGACCCTTTAAGTCTGATATAGTGTCTTTCCTCATCTCTCATTATAGTCTTTGGTTTAAAATCTAATTTATCTGATATAAGGATTGCCACCCCAGCTTTCTTTTGATGTTCATTAGCATGGTAAATTGTTTTTCAGCCCCTCATTCTAAATCTGGAGGTGTCTTTGGGTCTAAAATGAGTTTCTTGCAGATAGCATATCAATGGGTCTTGTTTTTTAATCCAGTCTGATACCCCTGTCTTTTGATTAAGGCATTTAGCCCATTTATATTCAGGGTAACTATTCAAAGATATGAATTTAGTGCCATTGTATTGCCTGTATGGTGACTGTTACTGTATATTGTCTCTGTTCCTTTCTGGTTTGTGTTACTTTTAGGCTCTCTCTTTGCTTAGAGAACCCCTTTCAATATTTCCTATAGGGCTGGTTCGGTGTTTGCAAATTCTTTTAGTTTCTGTTTGTCCTGGAAGCTTTTAATCTCTCCTTCTATTTTCAATGACAGTCTAGCTGGATCCAGTACTCTTGGCTGCATATTGTCTCCTTAGAGTTCTGAATATATCATGCCAGTCATTTCTGGCCTGCCAGGTCTCTGTGGAGAGGTCTGCTGCCAGTCTAATATTTCTACCATTGTATGTTACAGTCCTCTTGTCCTGAGCTACTTTCAGGATTTTCTCTTTGTCACTGAGACTTGTAAGTTTTACTATTTGATGATGGGATGTTGACCTATTTTTATTGATTTTGAGGGAGGTTCTCTGTGCCTCCTGGATTTTGACGCTTTTTCCCTTCCCCAAATTAGGGCAGTTCTCTATAATTTGCTCTAATATACCTTCTGCCCCTCTCTTTTTTCTTCTTCTGGAATCCCAATTATTCTAATATTGTTTTGTCTTATGGTATCACTTATCTCTCGAATTCTCCCCTCATGATCAAGTAGTTTATCTCTCTTTTTCTCAGCTTCTTTATTCTCCATCATTTGGTCTTTTATATCCCCAATTCTCTCTTCTCCCTCATTTATCCTAGCAGTAAGAGTCTCCATTTTTGCTTGTACATCATTAATAGCATTTTTTTTACAATTGATTAAATTTTAGTTCTTTATTTCTCTAGAAAGAGATTCTCTAGTATCTTCTGTGCTTTTTTTCAAGCCCAGCTAGCATCTTTATAATCATCATTCTAAACTCTAGTTCAGACGTCTTATTAATGTCTGTATTGATTAGGTCCTTAGCCATCAGTACTGTCTCTTGTTCTTTTTTTTTTTTTTTGAGGTCAGTTTTTCTACCTTATCATTTTATCCAGAGAAGAATAGATGAATGAGAGAGCAAAATACTAAAAGGGTAGCAATGAACCCCAGAAAAATATATACTAACCAAATCAGAAGAGGCCCAAAACAGGGGGAGAAGAAAGGGGGACAAAAGCTCGATCTATCTATATCTATATCTAAATCTATATCTATATATTTAGACTGGTGAATAGAATAGAGCCACACACTTGATTTTCGGTGTGTTTTGGTCTGTTAGACAAAAATGCCTCCCAAAATTAAAAAAAAAGAAAAACATACATATACAAAAATAAGGGTAAACACGATGAAGGGATGGAATATGACTGTAAAGATGAAAATTAAAATAGATTTTAAAAAAAGAATTGATAAGAAGTTGGTTGAAAAAAAGGAAAAAAAAAAGAGAATGTGATCATGCTGGAGACTAGAACAAAGCCATATGCTAGATTTAGGGTATACTTTGATCTGTTAAAAGAAACTGTATTCCAAAATTTTAAAGAAAGAAAAATTTACATGTATACAAAAAATAAGGTTCAATACAATGAAGGGAGAGAATATGATTATAACAATGAAAACTTAAAAAGATTTTTTTAAAAGGTATTGATAAGATAAAATAGTTAAAAATATTAAAATAGGAAAGGTGGAAATTTTTTTAAAAAAATAAAAATTTAAAATTTAACTGTCAAAGACTAAAGAATCATGGCGGGGGGAGCCATGAATTTTATGTGCTGTATTCCCCTAGGTCTGGGGATTTGCAGTTCTCATTGATCTATAAACTTGGTTTTGGCTTGATGTTCTTACTGATTTTCTGGGGGAGGGGCCTCTTGCAGTGATTCCAAATGTCTTTGCCCAAGATAGAATTGCACCACCCTTGCCAGGGGCCTGGCTAAGTAATTGGCTCAGGTTCGCTCTTGGGAGCTTTTGTTCCCTGAACATTTTCTGTACAGCTTTGGAGGACAGGAATGAAGATGGTGGCCTCCCAATCTCCAACCCGGAGGAGCTGAGTGCTCAGCCCCCCTCTTCCCTGAGCCCTCAGAGAAACACGTCAATCACACCTGTCTCCCTGGTCTCCAGATGCACTCTGAGCTCACCCAGCCTATGACTGAGTGTTTCTATCTCTGGCACACAGCCCCATTTTGGATTCTCCAAACCCAGCAGATTCCTGCAGCATGATCCTGCACTGCTCCTTCTGGTGGAGGAAGGGGAGGGGGTCTCCCCTGATCTGCCACTTGTGGGGTCCCTGCTTGAAGAGTAGTGGCCCAGCTGTGCTAGAGACCATGGTTTATGGCAACCTCGAGCTAAAAGCTCCCTCCTCGGCTCTGTCTCTGCAGCCAGCTTCCCTGCTCCAATACTTGGGAGCTCTGCCACACTCCAACACCCCCAGTCTTTCTGTGACCCCAAGGATCTCGAGACCACACTCTCCCAGCGAAGGTTCCACCCCCATTTAGTCTCTGGAGTGATGTCCCTCAGTGGAGCAGCCTTCTAAAAGTTCTGATTTTGTGCTCTGCTGCTCTGCTGCTCTACTGCTCCAGGAGCTGGCCCTCCCACCGTGGTCTATTTTTCTGTATATCACCTTGGATTCACTTCTCTGCACATCCTACCTTCCAGAAAGTGGTTGCTTTTCTGTTCCTAGACTTGCTGCTATTCTTTTCTTTGATCTCCTGTTGAGTTTGTAGGTGTTCAGAATGGTTTGATAACTATCTAGCTGAATTCCTGGGACCTGATGAAATAAGTCTCCTTCTCCTCTGCCATCTTGTTCCTCCCCAGACCTCCATTCTTTACCTTGGCCAATAAGGCCATGTGAGGTCTGACCTCACCTCCCTCTTTGTGCTCATCTGTTTCTAATTCTTCACTTCAAGGCTGGCTTCCATAATTTTTTCCTTGAATTTGCCAGGTCCTTTGCCTAATCCTGGCTCCCTTCTGTGTGTTTCTGCTGTCCAGGATGCCATTTCTCCAGGGTCACATGATGTAGAGGCCACGGTGTGTCACTCAAAATCTTCTTCCTCAGAGGCAATTGGAGGCAACTCTTTGGCTCCTACCAGTCTCCTCACTCTTGCCAGCAAGGGTCACCATTGGCTGTGCTGTTATCTATCGACTAGTTTGCTTGTCTCTCTCCTTATCACATGCCACTGCCATGGGGTCCATGTGCACGCAACTCTCCTGGGCTCCCTGCACAGTGTGTGGCACAAAGTAATGAGCTCAGGGCATCCATGCTGGACCCAAGAATCCATGACAACCTGGTCTTGCTGCATCCCAGCTGTGCACCTCTGGAAACTGAACTCTTGAGACAGTTCCAGATCTGAAAAGATGATGATACCATGGGGGTGTTTTGGGGGGGCGGGAGAAGAAGAAGAAAAAAGTAGGTAAAGCCCTTAGCTCTCTATGGGGTACATAGAGAGCTCTCAAGAAGCACAAATCATCATCTCGCTTCATCTCATCATCATCATCACCATCATCATCTTCATCCCAATTATGTAAATTTAAAAGTGCTGTCAGAGAAGCAGGTGGAGGGTTGCCTAGATGAGATTTTGTAGGATTGGAATCTATTCAGTTTGGAGTCAAATCATACAAGTCAGCTCATTTTGGTTTCATTTTATTTTTTGTCAGGATCCAAAGATTGAGCCCTTTTAAAAAAGATTTATTTATTTATTTACTTATTTATTTAAGAAAGTGAGAGAGAGCATGAGAGGGTAGAAGGTCAGAGGGAGAAGCAGACTCCCCGTGGAGCTGCGAACCCAATGCGGGACTCGATCCTGGGACTCCAGGATCATGACTTGAGCCAAAGGCAGTTGCTTAACCAGCTGAGCCACCCAGGCGCCCAAGATCGATCATTTTTTACAGGAGCTAATCTGCACTAACTGTTCCTAGCATCATTTATTATTCTCTCTCATGGTTCTGGGAACAGACCTGGGACCTGCCGTGTAGTGTCTGTTCAAAGTCCTTCCTTGGTAAGTTGGCACTGGGGCTCCTCGCATCCCAGAGGCTTCCCCACTCACATCAGGATGATGGCTGTGGGCTGGGACTTCAGCAGGAGCTCTCAGTGGGAACATCAGTGTGTGGCCTTGGCATGGCCAGGGCATCCTCACAGCATGGCAGCTGGGTCCCAAGAGTGGCACATCCCAGGACATGCAAGCAGGTGGAAGCTCGGTAGCTTTATCTCACCTAGCCTTGGGAATATCAAGGCATTACTTCTGTCGCATTCTAATTGTCAGAAGCAGCCCATATTCAAAGGGAGGGGGAATCAGTCTCTACCTTTTGGTGGATGACGTTCCAAAGAATTTGTGGACGTGTTTAAGACTGGCAGACTGACTAGTCATCATGAGAGGAAACTGATGTACGGATCAGGTGATTCTCTAATAATTTGCAGAGATAAAAACAGTGCTCAAGTGGCTCCAGACATTTGCATCTGCTCTCTCTCCTGGTAGGCATGATGGTTATCACATTGGAGTGCTAGATGTATACCCACCAAGGTTCAAATTCTGGCTCAGCCACGGTTAGCCTCAAGACTCTAGGCAAGTTTGTTAGCCTCTCTGAAAAGCAGAGAGACACATGGGAGGTTCACTCTCTTTACTGTCACAGATGCTCCAACCAGGCAGAGGCACACTCCTTCCAAAAGAGGGGGTCACCTTGCCCTCAGCCAGGTCCCTTGGGGACTTGAGTTCCTTACCATTCATGTGGCTCTCAAGTGAGCCCCTCTAAAGGCTGAGTTCCAGGTGCTGGGGTGGGTGGGCATGGCAACAGCCCCGTCGCAGCCGGCGCGTGGCCAGGCACTCAGATTTGCCAGTGTGGGCGCAAACACTCTCTCCCCAGAAAAGCTGCTTGAAGGCATAGACTAGGGGAAGGGAAGGTTAAAAATAAAGAGTGGCCATGTTCAGTTTTGAAATTAAGGAAAGCCTGGACTCAAAGGCCCCTTGATTCCCTTGCTTTGGGAGAGGCAGGCTGTTGAGGTGGAGGCACCGTGGACCTTCCTTTCCCTAGAGCCGTAATTTATGGAAACATCTAGAACCGGACGACCACACCTCCTAGCTCACAGTTGGGGTCTCCTCGGAAGCATTCATGTGTCAGTTGCTCTGCAAGGTTTGGGAACTAGCAGCTCTCATCCTCATTTTGTTTGTACCCCAGAGAGATTTTAGATGTTAAAGTCTGAATGTTTTTGAATTGGGCACTGGCTCTCCATTTATCCTCTACCCTCCCTGTTATCTCTGTCCAGCCAGCCTGTTTACATCAAATACTTTCTTGGCTCTGATCATCATCCAAGTGTGGTTTTTGCCCTGCTTCCTTTGGCTTTTCCTTTTCCTGCTTTCCCAAAGCCAATAAAACATACACGTATGACGCCCACGTGGCATTCCTGGAACCGTGCTCAGTACTCATCGGCCGTAACCTCAGTTACCATCCTGGAAACCCTGCAAGGGAGATTATCTCCCCTTCACAGAGAAAGCAACTGAGGATCAGAGGGGTTAACCAATTTACCCAAGATAACATGGTTTGTGAAAGGGGCAAAACTGGTATTTGAACCTAGAGAGCAGCAGTTAGGCATTAATTTGTAGTCGCAAGTGACAAGGAAATCCACTTCAGATTGGCTTAATTTAAGGGGAAAAAAATGATGTGATTGATTAGCTAAAATAGGGTATGTCTGAATCTGGGGGCTCAAACTTCCATCTCTCAGTTCTGGTTTCCTCTGTTTGGCATCATTTTCAGACCAGCCCTATCCTTGCAGTGGTGAGACAGCTTCTAGCATCTCCTAGCCAACAACCCTCTCACCAACCCTAGTCAAAGAAGAGCTTTTATCCCTCTCTGATAGGCTTTTTTTTTTTTTAATGCCCAGGACATAACTCATGTAAGAATCAAATCCCATAAGCATCCCAGAACCAATCATGAGGCCAGAGGGCTACGATGGATATTGATCACAGCTTCATGCTTGAAGCCTTGGGTGGATTGGCCTCTCCTGAGTTGTAGTGACTGAGAATGAGGGGTGCAGTGTATCACAAGGAGTATTGGTGTGCTCTTTCCAGAAGGGAAAAGTATCCAGTACCTATGCTAGCAAAGATGTTTATTGTCTTTCTCATAGGCCTCAGAGGTATTGAGAATCTTCTATTAAGAGTAAATTCATAGGCGCACCTGGGTGGCTTAGTAGGTTGGGTGTCCAACTCTTGATTTCAGCTCAGGTCATGATCTCATGGTTGTGGGATTGAGCCCCACATTGAGGAGTCTGCTTGAGGATTCTCTCTCCTTGTGCCCCTAACTCTGCACTCTGTCTCTCTGTCTCTCTCTCTGTCTCTAAAATAAATAAATAACCAAAACAAAACAAAACAAAAAGTGAATACCTAAACAGTAAAGATTAGATGGGTCTGTGCCTATAATCTTAACATCCAGCGGTGACTCCACAAATATGAGCTTTTAGAGGACACCACCTATCTCCTATGTCATCCAAGGGGACTGTCTCTTATCTCCTTACTATTCTAAGGGTAAGCATGTGACCTAGGCTTGAGAAATCTGATCTTTATCTCCCTGGTGATGATAATTAAATTAGAGATGGATACTCACGGCGAGCCAGTAAAACTCCTAAAACTTTCATGGGGACTATTGGAAAAAAATAAATTCTAGAGGTGCCTGGGTGGCTCAGTCTGTTAAGTGTCCAACTCTTGATTTCAGCTCAGGTCATGATCTCAGGGTCATGAGATCAAGTCCTGGGTTGGGCTCCATGCTGGGCTTGGAGACTGCTTAAGATTTTCTGTCTCCCTCTCCCCTAGCCTGCCCCCTCTCCCCTCTTTAAAAAAAAAAAAAGGAAAATATAAATTCTCCTTTCACTCATATTTCATATTGCAAGCAGCTCTGGGGATATTGACTGGAGGTTCTAGGGCCACCCAAGAAAATGAAGCTATAGATTCTATAGAAATGAAGCTACAATTAGGTGAAGGTAGAAAGGGACAGCTTTCTGATACTGTATGAGTCCCTGGATCCATTAGTACCTGAAGCCAGACAACTCAAGGCTTATTTAATTACCTAAACAAAGAGTTAAAAGTTAACTAAAAAAGTTACCTTTGTAACAAAGGTAACTTAGTTACCTAAACAAAAAGTTGCACTTTTTTTCCTTTTAATTACTCCAGTCTTAGGTGGGTTTTGCCACTTGTAAACCTAAGGGCATCCAACATACAAGTGCAGTATCCAGGCAGGAATTCCCCTCCAGGAGGGAACAAGGCAGATGGACACTCTTCACATTTAGTCAAAGGGAAAGGGAGGACATGAGGTCCCCTTGTTTTAGAGTATGGGGTGTCTGAGAGCTAGGCCTCTTGGGGGTCAGAGAGACACTCCCAGTGAAGCTTTAACCCCTCCGACACTTCCTGGTCATGGAGACTTCTCTTTGGGAATTCCCTGGAAGTTACTGCATGGCTGATTAGAAATACCTACAGTAAAACTGTTTCTATTTATCCCACCTCTCTTAGCAGATGCTGTTCTGGAACAAAGAGGCTCCTTAACATTTTCATGAGGGGTTTAAACACATAGGTTGTAGGGGCTGATAGACCTGCATTCAAGCCCTCACTTAATCTCTTACCAGCTGTGTGACTTTACTCAAATTACTCAGCACCTCTGTGACTCAGCCTTCTCACCCATAATATGGGTTTAATAATAATCCAGGGGCACCTGGGTAGCTCAGTCAGCTAAGTGCCTCCCTTCGGCTCAGGTCATGATCCCAGGCTCCTGGGACCGAGCTCCCCATTGGGCTCCCTGCTCATCGGGGAGCCTGCTTCTCTTTCTCCCTCTGCCTCTCCCCTCTGCTCATGTTCTCTCTCAAATAAATAAATGAAATCTTAAAAAATACATAATAACATCCAGCTCCTGCCTTTTATATGAGGCTCACATGGGCTTAACCCTGGTGAGAGCCTAGGAATAACTCAATAAAAGCAAGCTATTGTCATCATTATAAAGCAAACTGCTTCCCTCCCCACCCCAAGATGTTCAGTTTTGTGTGCAGTGTAATTAGAAATCTCTCCCTTGCTTTTTTTTTTTTTCTTGCTTGTGGGCATTTTGGCGGTGGAGGTAGCCACAGGTAATGGACATTATTGAAGATTTATGAAGAGAGAATGCAATTAAGAGCATAGTCTTGGGAACCAGACCACCAGGATTCAAACCCTATCCTCACTCTTGGCTGTGTGGACTTGGACAAATGGCTCCATCTTTTTGTGACTCCGTTTCCCCATAAAATGAGGATGGTAGAAATAGGATCTGTCTCATTCGGATTCAGTAAACGAATATTTGTAGAGTGTTCAGGAGAGTTACTGGAACATGCTTCGTGCTCTGAAAGGGCTGGTCATCCTCTCTGGATTTAACGCGGTATGGCACTGACCACAAACAGCTCAGTGGCAAAGCCCTGACTTCTGCTGGACACAAGCAACTCTGTGCACACGCTAAAGGCTTTGCTGAGTTCTGACAGCCTGGGTTCTCTTGTGGTCTCTCTAAACCTCAGCATCACTCAGCAATGCACATATTGGTGACAGCTCTGGCCATGCCAACACTGTGTGTGGGCTTTCACAAAATTTTGTGTGATTCATCACAAAATTTTTAAAGGCAGCCTGCATTCAAAATCTGGCTCTTCCACCTGCTGTTCTGCCTCGGGCCAGTTCCTTAACCTCTGAGCCTTGGTCTCCTCCACTGTAAAATGGCAAAACTAATAGTCTCTACTTTATAAGGCTGTTGTGAGGAATATGGGAGTTATTACGGTAAAGCCCTAGGATAGGGCCTGACGCATTATAAATGTTAAATGACTGTATTGTGAATAAGAATATCCAGTTAATAGACTCTGCAAATAGAAGACCCCTCAGATACCCTTAGAATTCTCCCAAAAGGGCTGATAAAGTGTGCTCATTGATCTTACACCTTAGAGGTTTCAAGCTTGTCAGCCTGCTTGAAATACATTTCAAACAGACATATTTTATTGGCATAGCCTAGAGTTTCAAAAAATTAGAATTAGTGGCCCATATTTTAAAATCAGGATGTTTTATGTAAAAATCCAGATTTCCAGCTTTTCTTGAGGAATGGGAAAATATGGTCCTGTTGGACTGCCTTCTTGCAGGTTGTCTCTGGGAGAGGACGCCACAGGGGCTACTCATGTTAGATGGGACAAGAATTCTTGGCTCACAGCACTCAGGTTTTTCCACTCCTGTAATGTTTTAGGCACTAGCCTGGCTCCTGTAATAATGCAAATAATAGCTAATACATACACAAAACATACCATATTCCAGACACTGTCTCATTCGATCTCCATAACAATACTAAGGGAGAAGTATTAGTATTGTCCCTCTCATCTTTTTTTTTTTAATTTTAAGATTTTATTTATTTGACAGAGATTACAAGTAGGCAGAGAGGCAGGCAGAGAGAGAGAGAGAGAAGAGGAAGCAGGTTCCCTGCTGAGCAGAGAGCCTGATGCGGAACTCGATCCCAGGACCCCGAGATCATGACCTGAGCTAAAGGCAGAGGCTTAACCCACTGAGCCACCCGGGCACCCCTGTCCCTCTCATCTTAAGGGTGGGAGGGCATGGCTAAGTAATTTCCCAAGGTTATGAGCTGGTTAGTAGCAGACCTGGGAGTTGAACACTCTAGCTTCAGAGTCTGGGTTCTCACCAGTTGCGCCATTCTCTAGAGTAACCCCTTCCTTCTAACCAAGGTGAAGTTTTCTGCAGTTGTATCAGTGAGATGGGAACATGATCCAGAGGGTTGATATTCAGCTTTCATGGTCAGGTTGGCCAAGAGGACATAGTTGTGGATGTCTAGGGTCATAATGTAGGGAATTAACTGCCCTATTTCCCCATTGTCCTCAGTGTCTCCAGACTCATCTCTGATACCCAAGGACAGTCCTACTCAGAATAGAAGCTCCCACCAGAAGCAGTTGCACTTGGAAGTGAGAGTGACCTCCCACCCTAGCGCCTCCCAGCTCAGCCCTGAGCTGCAGGGCACAGAGGACCAAGGCCATCCTCAGGAGCTGGTCCATTCTTCTCATTCTTGAGAGTCACAGACACACCCCTTCCTAGATGGCTGTACTCCCTTTCCAAATGGACTGAGGGTCAAAGGTGTCACCCACCTTTTTTTTTTTTTAACCTGTGTTCCTTTTTGATAAACATAAAAATCCCACCATGGCCAGGAAATATCCATAAGCTCCCATCCCAGAGCCTGTGATTCTCGATTGAGAAATTCCTGTTTTCTACAGTCTTTTCAGCAAGATTTGGTCAAGCTTTTCTTCCTGAAATCTGTATTATAGAAACAAGACATCTTATTTCCCCTTTCTGGTTATAAAATTATGTAATAATATTTGAAGATGTTTTTTTTCAAAATACGACTCTCCCTTCCTTCCAAACCATGGAGAATCACTGATCTATGAGTGATTCTCATGGATTTTTAAGAGGATGTCTTTACCCAAATGGTAGCTTTTGAGATAATGCCTGACAACTGCTATCAGATGCTTAACATTTGAAAATAAATTCACAAAACACAGAAGATGAACAGATGGTCTGTGAGTTTTGTCCATTCTCTGTAGCTTTCCACAACTCTCTGCTGCATCAGACATAAAGGAGTTCGAGCCAGCCCCAGGTGGGTGTATCGCGAGGGGGAGGTGAGCTGCTGTCCCCGGTCCTGAACCATACACAGCAACAGCTGTCTTCAGGGGCCCTGCAGGAGGGCTGCACCCACAGATGGGGTCCTTGCTCCTGGTTCCTGCTGGTGAGGACAGTGCTAGTGGGACAGGGCACTGAAGTCACCTGGGTCCTCTGGCTGGTAGAGCGGCCTTCTTACTATCTTCCCATCTTGTTCCCTGGAACAATTAGGAGTGAGATTTCTTCCCTGCTTGGGTTTGCCTGGTAACACCCCACATCAGAAGGTGTGGTTCCAGAATCCAGCTTGGCCAATTTACCAGCATTTGAGTCAGACCGTAGGCTATGATCTTGTGCATACCTGGTGTAGCAAATGACCACAAACTGGATGGCTTAAGACAATAGACATTTATCCTAATAGAGTCATCCTCTTAAAACTATAGAAACAGATAGTTCTGGAGGTCAGAAGTCTAAAATCAAGGTGTGGGCAGGGCTGCACTCTCTCTGGAAGCCTGAGGGGAGAATCTGTTCCTTATTTCTTTCAGCTACTGGCCCCGTCTTCACCCCAACTTCCTCTGTGCATGTCTTTGTGGTCTCCCTTTGCTTAAAGATACCGGTGATGGCATTATGGCCCACCCCAGTAATATGGGGTTATCTCTTCCTCTCAAGATCCTCAGTGCCCTTACCTCTCCAAAGACCCTTTTCCCAAAGAGTAAAATCTAAAAAAAAAAAAAAAAAAAAAAAAAAGTGACTTTTATAAATTCCAGGATTAGTACTCGAAATCTCAGGCTTAATCCATCAAGCCAAAGTCCTGGCATTTCTGCCACTCCTCCCTTCCAGTCTTGGCCTCTTCCCTTCAGAAAAGTCACACAGCTCTTGCAGGTTCCTGAAGAGACTGATCCTGGGATGACTGGAAGAGCACCCTGCTGGAAATTCATAGAACCACTTGGGCTGGGCAGTCCCCATAAGTCACCTTTCCTCTCTCTGTTCTTCCTCTCTTCAATGATGGTGGTCAAGGCAGACAACCACACTTCTGCTTTCTCGCTGCCCTATTGCAATGGTCTCTATTGGTCTTCCTGCTCTTCCTCCTCCTCCTCCTGCACACGTGTTCTCTAAGGTAGCTTAGATGGCAACCCTTTTGTGGATGGTCTCTGTGGAGAGACAGAGGAAAGGCCCTCCAGAGATGTCCCTGTTCTAATCCCTGAGACCTGTGAATGTGTTCCCTCATGTGGCTAAAGGGACGCTGTGGATGTATCAGGGATTGTGGGCTAAGGCCTTACGCTCTGGCCTTTGCTGTCCCCTCTGCCTGCAGTGCTTTGCTCTGGCTCATTGTTCCTGAGCTCAAACTACAGCCTTCTCAAGGAGGCCTTCCCTGAGCATCTGGGCTAAACAGCGACAGTCCGACCATCCCACCCTTCCCAGTCTTTCTTGTTTTCCATAGTAGATGCTGCCATCTGCGGTTGTGTTCCTCACTATTTAACATGAATCCCTCCTAGAGCTGCCATGTTTTGTTCCCTGTCTGGATCAGTCATTGGCCCTAAAGAGAGATTTCGTGAATGGATGATGAAAGACAGTTATTCATGTTCAGCTCTAATAATTTCTCCCTGCAGTCATGGACTGACAGAGTTTCAATCTTTGTAGCAGAAGAGAAAATCACCCTCAAGCCAGGGTTTGAGTGGGGCGATGACAGAGGGTGGGATCTGGAGGCATTTTCTGCTTGCTCCTCTCTTCAGTCGGAATTTCCTCTCCCTTAACATAATTTTTAAGTATTTCCCCTTTCTCACCGTCTTCCCCCACAAGTTGTCCTCTGGATTCTGTCCCCTTACACCCAGTGGAAATTCCTGAGGGCAGTCTTGGGGTCAGCTATCTTCAGGGGCTCCTTAACTCAAGTTCCCATGGTTGCTCTTGGCTTTCTGCTACTTAATGAGGGCAGTGATGTGAATCTGGTCCTGCCTACGTGTTAGGGGTTCAAGGACACTCCTCTAGTTTGAGACCAAGGGCTTTTAAATCTCAGGGGCTTACATAAATGATGATTTCTGCTCTGTGTGGGCCTTGAGTCTTTTGATCCAAGGAGAAGGTCATTTCCATTTGGATAAATGGTGTTGGTCTGATGGCCCACACCAGCTCAGAAGCTCTGTCAGGGAAAGGATGACTGTAGTGCCCTCATCCCTCTCTACTTCCCCTCAAGGGGGAGGGCTGATCTGGTTGATCAAGGTTGTGCACATACAGGGTGCCCTGAGTACCTCAGTCAACTAAGCATCTGCCTTCGGGTCAGGTCATGATCCTGGGGTCCTGGGATGGAGCTCCACATTGGGTTCCCTGCTGAGTGGAATCTCTGCTTCTCCTTCTGCCTCTCCCCTTGCTCATGTTCTCTCTCTCTCAAATAAATAAATAAATAAGATCTTAATAGAAGATTGTGCACATTCATTAGACACAGCTTAAGACCCCTTTTCTCTCCCATACTCCACCCTGTGTTACATCTCTTGGAGGAAGCCCTTTCCCCCCATGTGGTAGGAAGCTTCTCACAGGGCTCTCAATAAGGTCTGCCTCTCCTGTTTACGCTGCTATATAATCCCTCCTCTTCAAGTGCGGGTTGGACCTAGTGACTTGAATGTGACTTCTATCTCACTGGTGTTCTCGCTCAGCTGCCCTCTTAGCTTGTACGCTTCAATAAAGCATGCTGCCATTTAGGAAAGGTGCACATGGCAGGGAACTGGGGCCAGCCTCCAGCCAAGAGCCACCAAGGAATTGAAGCTTTCAGGTTAATAGCTCCCAGGAAACAAACCTGCCAACAACCATGCGAGAGAGCTTAGAAGTGGATTCTTTCCTAGTTGAACCGTTGGATGAGACCATAGCATGACAGCTCCAGCCAGCATCTTGGCTGTAGTCTATGAGGACTCTGAAACAGAGGACCCAGCTAGACTGTGCCTGGGTTCCCAACCCACGGAAACTGTGAGCCAAGGAATGTGTGTTGTTTTAAGCTGCTAAGTTTTGGGGTTATCTGTTAATAATGATAGATGAGTAATACTGCCTACATGATCTGCAGGAATTCTTCCCACAATCCAGCTCATCTTAGTGTTAGGATCCCTAACTGCATTGGGATATGCAGTCCAGTCTTGAAATAGTAATCAATGCTTTCTTTACTAGGCATTGCCCTTTTTGTATTTATTTCCCTCTTGGACCTTGTGGGGGAGAGTGACTGGTTGAAAACAGAATTGAATGTTCTTGTGTCTCTTGTCCAAACACCATTATAATCTTACCCTGATATCTGGCCTAATTTGGGGAGGTTCTCTGCTAGGGAGACTTGCATTTATGGGACAAAATCCATAGTGGAGAGAGTGTGGTTCAATACTCTTGCAAGGCCTCTAGAATTCAAACTTAGATTGCTTTGGGAAGTTAGGATTCACTCTGGGAGTCAGCGTTGCATGTCTAGGAAGTGATGAACAGCAGAATTCCACGCGGGTCAAAGCAATTTCAGATCAAAACCAGCAAAGATATGGGACCTGCGATATTTGGCTTGAGGGCTTGTAGAGCCAGATGTTGATTGATTGTGCTGGATTGAGTGTCCCAGATTTAGTGCCCACTTATCTTGCTTTGCATTCCTCCGTGATTTCTCTAGCATCTCGGCTCGTGTATGAGGTTAGAGAAAGAACCGTGGCAGAAGTAACATCTGAGGATTTCAGAACTTTGCCCTCATTCACTTAAAAAGCATTTACCACCAGCTCTCAAGTTGGCCCTGGTCATTCAGTGGGCAAGCCCAAGCTCTGCCCCCAGGTCTTTGTATGTTGAGATCGAAGAGGAAGGTAAGACTGACTTCTGCCAGGCCATGTGGCCTGAGCATGGGAAAGCCCAGGTAGTTTCCTGGCAATTTCTTTCCCATCTACCTTATTTTTCTGAAGCTCCCTAAGTTCATGAATAGGTCCATTAATGGACTGGGTAGTAGACACAAAATTGGTTATGGATTATTCTATCCCTATGTCCATTCACCTTTGTAATGTGTTTTTATAATGCCTCCCATCCCAAAGTGGAAGCTCTTTCTCCACCCCTTGACCTTGGCTTATGGGAAAACAGTGAACGAGACATAAACAGAGGCTTGAAAAGTGTTTGTCACTGTAGTTTCTTCCCATTACTGTTCTTTGGAGTCCTCAAAACTACTAGATGAAGAAGCCTATGTTCTAGCTGGGACATATGAAAATATGCAGAGCAAAAACAAGCAGACACAACCAATTTCCTCTATAGCAGTGATGCTGTCAGACACTACACAGGTGAATGAGACCATCCTAGACCATCTGACCATCACCAGTTGACCCTTCAGCTGACTGAAGGTATACAAGCAAGACCATCAGAGAGACACTGGGATGGTCAGACCAGAGAAACCACCACTGCGAACTGAATAAATGGCTGGGTTTTTTAAAAATCTAATTTATTTATTTGAGACAGCGAGTAAAAGAGAGCATGATGGGGAGAAGGTCAGAGGGAGAAGCAGACTCCCCACGGAGCTGGGAGCCCAATGAGGGACTTGATCCTGGGACTCCGGGATCATAACTTGAGCCAAAGGCAGTCGCTTAACCAACTGAGCCACCCAGGCACCCCTAAATGGCTTTTTTTTTTTTTTAAAGATTATTTATTTGACAGGCAGAGATCACAAGTAGGCAGAGAGGCAGGCAGAGAGAGAGGAGGAAGCAGGCTCCCTGCTGAGCAGAGAGCCTGATGCGGGGCTCGATCCCACAACCCTGGAATCATGACCTGAGCCTAAGGCAGAGGCTTTAATCCACTGAGCCACCCAGGCACCCCCTAAATGGCTATTTTTAAATGACACTGAGTTTTGAGGTGGTTTGTTTCTCAGTATTAGTTAATTGGCATAGACTTGTGCATGTGTATGTTCCCACAAACTCTTCTTGGTGAATTTTGAGTCCCTGAAGGCAAAGGACCACAGCTCATTAGAAGGTCAAATTCAGGTCCTTGCCTTTGGTACTGAGGTTGGCAGTGACACAAGGGGACCTCTGTGAACCAAGTGCAATGCCAGCTGACTCTCCCTGAAGTAAGATTCACTTGCGGCTCATCTCTCATACATTACTAAACGTGAGGGATCTTTGGGGTAGACCAAAATTCCCATCTGCAGAGAATCCACCATTATGGTTTGCTTCCTGAGTATATACCCCCCTTGTTCCAAGAACAGCTTCCAATTTTTATTCAGAGCAATCCCTTACTCATTCTCAGTTCATGTGGTTTGGGTGGCAGTCTACCAATGGGTCCAGAAGTCCAGCTCATGATACATGTGGTCGGTAGTCTCTGAGAGGACGCCCAGGGGCCCCCAACTCTGGGGGTGCTCACCTTGGGTAAGGCCTTCCCCTTGAGTGTGGGCTGCATTTATTGACTTGCTTTTTCTTTTTTTAAAGATTATATTTATTTATTTGTCAGAGAGAGAGAGAGCATGAGCAGGGAGAGGGGCAGAGGGAGAGAGAAAAACAGGCCCCCGGCTGAGCAGGGAGCTCGATGCAGGACAAGATCCCAGGACACTGGGATCATGACCTGAGCTGAAGGCAGACACTTAACTGACTGAGCCACCCGATGTCCCTATTGACTTACTTCTAGAGAACAGAAAACAGAAATGGGATGGGATGTTGCCTCTGAGATTAATGGCTTCCAAATTGGACATCTGAATCATTTGCCGCGGGGGAAGCCAGTTGCCATGTCCAGACAGTCTTCTGGAGAAGCCTATCCGATGAGGAACTGGAGCTGCCAACGACCATGTGAGTAAGCTTGGAGGCGAGTCCTGTCTCCTCCCAGTTGATCCTTCATGTTGCTGCAGCCCTGGCCAATAGCTTGATAGCAACCTCATGAGAGCAGTTACAGCAGCTACGCCACACCTAGCTTTCTTGCCTGCGGACACTGAGAGCTAGTGCATGCTGGTTGCTTCAGAGTTGGGGAGTAACTTGTTATATAGAAATGGATAGCTAATACAACCTAGATCTGGCCGATCACAGTACCTCCCCCAGCTCCCTGCTCCACTCCAGCCATAGTGCTGAGTTCAGGAGTGTACATGTGACCAGGCCGAGCCAATCAGAGTAAACTGCAGGACCTTCATAGGAGCTCTCACTCATTTCTCATTGGACATGATCCTAGCAAGATGAGAAGCTGGGACTTCTGCATCTTCTTGTCCCCATGAACAGAAAGTCCTGGGCTGGGGGCACCTAAGTGGCTCAGTCAGTTAAACGTCTGCCTTCAGCTCAGGTCATGATCCCACACAGAAATCAAGCCCCACATCGGGCTCCCTGCTCAGCAGAGGGCCTGTTGCTCCCTCTCCCTCTGCCTCTCCCCCTGCTCCTGCTCTTTCTCTCTCTCAAGTAAATAAAATCTTTAAAAAAAAAAAAAAAAAAGGATAGTCCTGGGCTATCTGATTGGATCTCTATATCCCCAGCACCCAGAATTGTGCCTGGCTCAAAGTAGGTGCTCAACACATAGGAAAGGAAAGAAGGGCTTATATCCAACAGAAGGAGAAAACAGGGGCCAGCATGACATGGGGAAGAAGCAGAAGTAGCAATAGCAAACTCTTCTCTATTGTCATCTTAAATGAAACATGTCATCAAAGGTCTACAGAAAGCACAGTTATTTTTGTTTTCTAAATGCAATGCATGGAACACACAGTTTCTTCCTTATGTTTAAGTTGGCTTTTCCCAATTTTAACTGGCAAGGTTTCTAAAATTCTGCAAAAAATGCACTAGGATCAATGGATTCACTACATCTGCCCAATGCTCCATTTCCTGGGCGTTTTCCAAGGAGGCAGGAGATGAATAAAGGCTGTGGAGTCACAACACACTGGGTGTGACAGGTTTGCTCTTTTCTGCTACCCACTGGCATGAGCAGCTCGGAAGGCATGTGCGATAGATTGGATTAGTTCATCTTTCATAAAGAAAATAGAAGCATGATTTCATTCAGAGAAGATATCAGGCTGACACCCAGTGATTCATTAAGGTGCCACTCTGATCTCCAACAGTGGGCTCCTTATCGTGCTGACAAATTTTATTTTCTTCCTCTTCTGGCCTCCCAGGGCAAGAACGATTGTGGAGAAAAGGGCAAATGCCTTTTTTTTTTTCTTTTGGCAGATGTCAAATTAGGAGAAAACAGTAGAAAGTGAGTGGTTTTACAAATAGTGACATCATCATAGACCACAGAACAGTGTACTCTCAGGATATCTGGGTGGCACAGTTTGTTAAGTGCCTGACTCTTGGTTCCAGCTCAAGTTGTGATCTCAGGGTTGTGAGATTGAGCCCTGCTTTAGCTCCATGCTCTGTGCATGGAGAGTCTGCTTGGGATTCTCTCTCCCTCTCACTCTGCCCCTCCAGGTCTTTCTCTGTCTCTAGAATATATACATCAATTGAAAAGAAAGAAAGAAAAGTGTTCTCTTTGTACTGAGAGCAACTTCCTTGCTGACTTTTGTTACAGGTGGATTGAATGAAACCTTTGGTAAGCACTTCGTGCTTGAGGATTTAATACACGCGAGCCATGCTGAATGGATTACTGAACAGATCCCCTGATTCTGGGCACAGAGAATTTTGAGGTCATGAAATCTGTGATTCCAATGGCAGAAGTTTCAGCATCCAATCTATAGTAGCCAGGTACATGGATAGAGAGTGTAACACAACAGGGCACGGTGGAGACTGGGGCAGGGCTCGAGTCCACCTTGCTTTTAAAGGAGACAGCCATTTTTCAGTTTGGTTGAATTATTTCCACAGGGGAACCAGGGCCAGGGCTGATTTTTTTTTTTTTAAGTGAATCTGAAAACCCTAGAATTTATATAGGATATCCCATTTTTTTAAATGTTGGCAATGAAATAAGATTGTGTGCGTGCAAAACAAAGCTTGTCCATCAGCTGCATCGGCCTGTGGCTCTCAAGTTTATAACCCACCCTTGTCCCAAGGCCTATTTAAAAGCAGACACATTAACAAGAGAGTTTGCATATATTAACTCAGTTTAATCATATCAATTCTTAAACAAAAAATTTCCTCCAAGAGACAATAGTTCACAGTAACTGCAAAGCTTACTCACAATTTTTAAAAATACCAGTCATGCTTAGCATTCAAAGAAGATATGGTAGGATAACTGTAAAAACATTTACCAGGAACATCAGCTTCTGACTTTAAAAATTACAAATACCGAAGCATTTTGGTATCAGACACAGTAGGTTTGACATCATCTGTTCATTTTGATGAGTTTCTGGAAGTTTGGAAAATTGTTCCTTCTAATTGGAGAAAGCGCTTACTCTAAACTAAACATTTTCAAATGTAGAAAACAAACTAGCAAGCTACACATACGAAGAAAAGCCCTCGAGGACAAGCCCTCCACGCGCTGACTGCCAGGCTGCATACGACGCACCATGGATCCTGGAAGACTAGAATTGATACATACACTTGGCCTGAAGTCTAACACTCCAGGGTGGACAACGGAGTCGCATTCGCCTACACATTAATGACAAACTCTGGGTTAGTATAGGAGAAGCCAGCAAATTCATTTTGGTCCAAGTTCATGATGAAGAGTTTATCAGTAGGCGTGAGTTCCACAGGCTGTCTGGTGAACTCTTTGTCGAAGTTGGAGGTGTCTCGCTTGTCTCTCTGCCAAACGGAAAGCAAACACATTAACACAGCGTAAGCAGGAAGCGCGACCCACACCTGCCAGTTAGTGGGAAGCCGATGACACCTGACTGGCCGAGTCAGAAAGAGCCCCCTGCTGAGCTGTTCAGCAGGTGCTGTGCGCACACTATCCCCTGCCTTTCACTTCACGTTGAATGTTGGCTTCGGGAGAGAACACTTGGTGGCGATTGCCTAAGAAAGGAAACGAAACATTGAATTTCTTGAAGGATTGTCCTAAAGGGGACTGGGGGTGTTTCTGTTTTCTTTGGCTTTGAGATGAACTGAACTGGAAACTACTTCTTACCAGTGGAAAATGTCATAGAATTAGTCACGGGGTAGAGCGTCCCGGAGGAAACCATCCCACAGCGACCCCTGTGGCGAGGAGGCTCCTTTTCCTTAAAAGGGAGAGCGGCTGCGGCACAGCCACTCAGTTGCCAAGGAGGTGGAGGGAGTGGCATGTGGGGACATCAGATCGTTGCCTGACGAAAGGAGCTGATCCCTGTCCATCCCACATCCCCTGGTGCCAACTAGGCTTTGAAGGGATGTTCAGAAATCCACCCACAGACTAGAATTTGGGTCTTCAGCAGCCACAGGCTGTCTCCAAGGATGGTTACAGCATAGCGTCGTATCTAGTCAACAAGCTCTAAGAAACAAAACCCAAAGCTTAAAGTGAGGTCTCTAGGGGCAGCCTTAAAACAAAAATTCTATTCTCCTGGTTAGCTTGACATTTCTGTTTCGGGTTGGGGGTCCCAGACTGCTAACTACAGTTTGGGGCAACCGTTTCCAGGGAATGGCAGAGTGTGGGCTCACAGAAACACCTCACGTCTGTATGATGTTCTCACCTGCTCAGGGTCCTGCAGACTCTCGTTCCTTCCCATCCTCACCACCCACCTGAGGGCAGGAGGAGATGGAGTCCTCACTGTCTTTCCCCCCACCCCAACGGTTTGACATAGGAGAAGACAGGTGCAGGAAGATACAGTGACTCGCCCAAGGCTGCACAATGCAGTGGTGATCTCTACCTGACCACGTTGCTCTTAATTAGGGCTAACCTCAGTCCCTTTGATTGGGGGTGTGCGTGTGGGGAGACTGTCTGATGGCTGGTTTAGTACAGGATGGCTGAGGAGAACGCCTGGGTCGGCCTCAATGAAGCCAGAGCTGGGTCAGATTGTAAAGAGGGGAGGCTCGGTGAGTACTGACTGACTTGCTGGAGTCCGGCCAATTGCCATTCATGCCTTAGGTTTAGCTCCTGCTGGGTGCTGACTGGTAGGGTTTCTCATCGCTGGGCTCATTCCCCTTTGCCAAGTACCTCCCACAAGAATTCCGTCATTCAGGCTGCTCCCTCGAGATAGGTAAAATGTCTCTATGGAGTTGCCACTTAATTGTGTTGCATGTGCTGGGGTGTGGGAGTCCGGGGCAGGGGTGGGGGTGGGGATTAGTGTTGCCAGACTGCAGTGGGCTCAAGACGCAGATGGAGCTGTTTTCTAGGTGGTGGGCCATCTCATGCCCGTTCATTCTGCTGTATCTTCTCCTGCCCACTGTCAGCCTGTCCTGTGCTGTCCCAGGCACAGCCTGTGTTGTCTCCTGTATTCAGAGAAAAGCTCAAACATCACCCCTTCCTTTAATATTGCCCATGCATCCCTCCCTGGACCCTACAAGTCATACGTTAGCTTCCTTTTCATTGTCTTCGTGGCACCTACGTACTATCAGACATTGTTTTATTTATTGCTTCTCTCCAGGCAGGGAGGGTCCGTACCTGTTTCTTCACTATTGTATTTCCTGGGCCTAGAATAATGCTTGGCACACAGCAGGCTGTCCGTGACTATTTGCTGAATGAATGACTCAAAGCATGGAGATCGACTAAGGATGAGCCTCCTTGCCTCTTGCTTTTTCTTCCAACATACACTTGTCCTTGGGCCGGAGACCCCACCACTCTCTAGCAAAGCAATGAAATTGTTCCTGTTGACTCTCTGGCTCTCTCACATCGGCTTCTTTCTACTTTGAGCCCCAGTAGGGACCGAAATGTTAGGCCCCTTCAAGGTCTGAGAGCTGCGAGGCTGTGTGTGAGCCCCAGGTAGATTTGGGGCTGGAAGGCAGGCAGTTGCCTCCTTTCAGATCTCCCCCTGGGAACATTGACCTCGTCTGGCCTTCCCTGCCTTTGGGCATCTGTGGAGGTTCCCTTACCACCAGCCCCAGCTCTCATAGCTCTTCCCCATCCATTGTGCCTCAAACAGTCACACGGTCCAGATAAAACCTGCCATTCCGGATATTGTCCTATGGGCAGCTCCCCTTAGGAAATACCCCTGAATTGTACCTCTAGAAGGTGGGAGAGGATAGGCCTCTCTGTTGGGACCATTCTTTTTTGGGGTGGCTGGTATCTGAAGCCACATGAGCAGAGATCACTCAACCAAGGAGGGTTATTAATTCCGCCGGCCTCCTCTTGATTCCCCAAGGTCATTAGGACCATGGCCCTACCCTTTCTTAGAAGAGGAACAGGTCAGTGATGAGTCTAAGAAATACCAAGAGGGATTCTTGGATCCTGGCAGACAATGAGCCATGGCTAACGTGGACTGTGCTTAGGTTTCTTTGGGTTCTCTTATTTAATTTCTTTATTTAAATTCCTTCCCTAATTTAAGTTCTTTCGGAAAATCTCCGCTTGTCTCCTCTGGAAGAACCAGGCAGTATCAAGCTGCGGGCAGTGTGCTGGCAGAACTGCCTCTTCCTGAGGGCTGGAAAGGGTAATGCCTGCAGGAATCCATGTGAGAAAACTCTAAGAAAAATGCAGGACTCAGAACTGAGGGGCAAAACCAATTCCCTCTCTCTCTATGACTATCCATCTCTGCTCAAATCTTGGTGATTCTATGGTCTGTTTGAGCATGGAGACTGTGCCTTTGGCCTTCTAGAAGGAAACCCACCCCACCTACCACGTAACTCCTGTCCTACCCCACCCACTACACTCTAGGATTGTCCCAGAAATCTGGGTCAAGGCGGGGGCACTGCTACATTTCCTCCTTCAGTCTCAAACTGTGGTCTACGTGGTCTACAGAGAAAAAGAGGCACCATGAAGACCCCTGAGGACTTTTTTTTTCTTCTAAGAAGCCTCTCCTGACTAACTCAGAGACTGCTTATCTCCAGGTCACATCATGCTTTTAATTACTTAGTTAATGGCTGCTGCCCCAGACTGCATCGTTGGGGTTTCCCACTGAGCTCTGGTGCCCAACAGAGAGCCTGGCACATAGTTGGTGTTGAATGAATGCTTCCTGGATGAACAAACGGGAGGTGGAATGTGGGGATGACTGCACAGAGAAGTGGAAAATCCTTCTTCCTGGACAAACTTGAAAAGTATGGCCCAGAGATGATATATTCTCAGAGCTCGATTTCTGGGTCTCCTTTGGATTTAAAATGGTGATGGAAAAGGAAACTGTGGGGGAACTCTGGCCAAGGATCCCTCCCTTGCATACAAGCCTTCACTGGCCAACTCTCAGCAAGGTGTGTTAAGGAAATAGAGACTTTGGCTTGAGTACCTCTTCTGCAAATGATTCAACTTCTGAAAAAATAAGGACAGAAATTTGGCAAATATGCGGTGTGTATATACAATATATTCTTCCTATCTATTTATCTATGTCTAACTAGCTAGCTACCTACCTATCTTACGGTGTTCTCTAACGTTGTCTCAAAGAATCTGTCAATGGCCCAATGCTTCTCCATGCTTTTTATCTTCCTGAGAACAGGTCCAAGAGGAGACCTGGTGACCCAACAGCCAGATGAAGGACCTCAAATAATTTGCTTATTGGTGGGCATGGCTCAGAGATGCCAGCTCTAGAGCAGAAACAGTCCTGCCCTGAGTCAGATAACCTGGGTTTGCGCCCTAGCTGGCTGACCTTGGGCAAGTCACTGCCTCTTTCCAGATGCCGGTGTCCCCAGCAACAAAACAGGGGAAGGAGGCTTCTGCCCCGATTTCCCTTCTTCTCTAACTTCCTGAGCTTGCCAGCTGGACTTGGGGTTTGCCCCACATGGGGGTCTCCACTGCTACCATGAGGGAGAAGCCGAGGGAAGACAGGAGTGAGCCAGGGGCCTCTGCCTATGTGGAAATGCCAATCACAGGTTTCTTAAAGATGAGAAGTTCTCCTTCAAGGACATTTGTCAAGCTGGTAAAGTTCTCCTGATGATCTCTTAGAAGCTCTGGTGCTTCTGGAAATCATACGACTTGTGATAAGAATTCTCTGGAAGGTTGCCTAGGAATAGAAGGAGGCAGCAGGCAAGGGGATTTCTCCTGCCCAAGGGGTTTCCTTGGCTTCTGGGGCCTCCCAAAGCTGCTTGCAAGTAAGAATATTTAGTCCAAGCTGGGAGAAGTGGTGATTTTGATAAGAAAATCAAGAGCCCCAGCCATGTTCCTAGCTGGCTCCAAAACTTGACTCTGGCTTTGACCTCTGGTATCGTTGGAAGCCCCGGCCAGCTCATCCCATCCCATTACAGGCTGCCAGGAGTCCCTGAATGGTCCCCAGCCTCTCAGACTGGCAGAACCTGGGGCTGAGGTTAAGCTCTGGGTTTAGCTCCTTTCTGTCTCGTAGACTCAGGAGCCCCACTTGGCAGTTTGGGTCCACATTTTTCAAAGAGAGCCGTGTTTTGTTTTGTTTTGTTTTTTCTTGAAATAGCATTTCTTCTTTCTTTTCTTTTTTTTTTTTTATTGTATCTCGATGCTAGAAAAAGAAATGGCACATAACATGTATCCAGATACAAATGGACATTTCCACAAACATCTTGCAAAACAACATCAAAGTGAAGAGTACACCCGTCTATGTTTCAAGAAATGGTATCTTTCTCAGAGCACTTAATTAGCTTTCCAAAGCCAGCAACAAACCTAGACAAATCCCATCCGTGCGGGCATGGGTCCGCTAGGTCCAGAGCCACCTTGACAAACAGGTCATTGTGGTTAATAACATTTGGACACAGATTTCAAAGCATGTGTAACACAGTTTTTTTTTTTTTTGTTCTTTTTGCGTTTGAACAATAACAGAAATAAAACCCCAAAGCAAATAAAATTTGAAATGTAATGTAAAACCATGGTCCTCTGGGACCTGGCTAGAGTGACCATGTCTTTTCAGGGGGGTGATGCCAAATGCCCTTTTCCAGGAGTTTGAGGATGAAGGTGATCATGATCAGGGACAGAGAGTATCAGGCATTACAGAATGGAGGGGGGCCCAAGCCGGTTGCCTTTTGACTCACCCCTTGAGTTCCTTTTAGATTGAGATTGTCTCAAAGCACCCTCTTGGCATTTTAAAAGGGTTGAGATCATCTCCTTAACTTTGAGTCTAAAAAAATAACAAATACGATTTTATTTTTGGCCTGGGCTCTGCATAGCTCATGGTGCCTCCAAACCAGGCAGAATGGAGGAATTCCCTCTACGTCAAAGCAACCATACCCTTGAATGCAAGCCAAGCTCTGGGTCTAGGAGGGAGAGAATGCTGCTAGCATCCGGTGAACCACTCATTTGGTAAGAACAATCCAGACTGGATGCCTGGAGTTGGGAAATGTGTAAAATGCGAGTGGTGGGAGAAAGGGAGAGAAAGCAGGCATTTTTCTGTCCCCAAGGGATCTCTGCCACATGGCCATGCTGGGGAGAGTCAATGGGAAGAGGTCATTTGCTAATGTGTTAATTAACGCAGCATTTTCGACGAGCCATCCACATCATCGCATCTCATAGAGATGCTCCAAACTACCTGAGGACATTTGGTTTCTGAAACATGGTCACTCTAGTCTCATCAGCAAGTAAAACATGGATGCGACGTGGCAATGAAAAGAAAAGATGTCACCACAACAGCCGTTGAGCTCGAATGACAGAAATGAAGGACGGAGGTCTACACATCTACTTAGCTCTTGACTTCAGGTTTTAAAAATTCAGAGTTAACAAAGGAAAATCCTTCGAATTCTGACTGGTCAATATTCCTGATGACTTCCTGGTCGGGAGGTGTTAGGACTGGTGGATGGCGGGTGAAAAACCGGTCGAAGTTTTCAGCATTTCGCCCACACTATGAGAGGGGAAGAAAAGAACTTGTGGTAGGTGGAAAAAAAACAAAACAAAACAAAAAAAACAAAAAAAACCCAAACAAAACAGAACCAAACACAATGGGGCGTGGCTTGCTCCCCTACCTCAGAGAGGTTTCAATGATCAGAAATGAGAGCAACATAAAATGCAAAATTCTCATGACCTTTGGTTCATGACCTGGGGCTCCTGACTCGCAGTTTCTAGGGCTCATGAGCTGCCCCTGGCATCCTGGTGACACCAGGAGCTGCATGGCAAAGGCATGAGATGGTGGGGCTGGTGGCATGTGGTATGCACCCTCCCCTCACCCCACCCCCCAACCCGGCTCCCAAGGAACTAGCCAAGCCCACCTGCTGAAAGAGATGGGATTAAGGTACCATCGATGTGTCATGCGCCACTGGATGTGAAGGAACAAGTCTGTTACACATCATCTGGGAGATCCTAATATTTAGCAATGGATCCCCCAAAGTGCTCTCCTCTGGCTGCTAGTCAGGAACTACGGACGTGGCCAGTTACGAACTCTAGTCAGTGGACACGGATCCCGAGACCTGGGTGTGGTGCCTGCAATGGCTGGTCACCCGCCAAGCCCTGATTAGCTGGGTAAGTCCTTGACCTTTCATCACAAAGTGCCAGTGGAGGCCGACTCAGCCACTCTCTCTCCGGATGGGAGCGGAGGCTGTGGGAGGAGACCCCAGCCAGTGCTTGGTGGGGCACTTGGGTTCTGGAGAGGAAACCATCTTCATGTCTCACCCTCCTTGGGGTCCTCCTATGTGCAAAGGTCTTGGTCTGAGGCGGGGTTGTAACGTGTATGTGTGTGTGTGCATGCGTGTGTCCATATGCAGGTACATACAAATGTGCACACACTAGTTCCCACCGAATGAGAAGACAGTCACTAAATCTGGCTTTTTTAGTTCACCAGCAAACATGGGCACAGGGCTCTTAGAATCTGAGACACAGTGTCTACCGCAGGCAACCACAAACTAGTAACAGAGCAATGGTAGTACCAGTATTCGGGACGCCTTTGCCACCCGCCAGCTACCCCAGACCGCTCATCTTGCTTTTATCTTATTTCATTCTCCCAGTGACCCCATGACGGGGACATTATCCCCACAGGACAGATGAAGAGACTGAGGCCAGGGGGACGGTGTCATTTGTTTAAGGTCACGCAGCCACTGAGGAGCACAGTTAGTCCCAGAGCTCTGACATCAGAGCCTGAGCTCCTGGCTCCATTCTACATGAGTGGGTCCCAGGCTGAGGAGGACAGGACCAAATGAGGCGGGGCTGGGAAGGGAGGCAGGAGTCAAGGATAGGGATGAAGAGGTCTCGGGTTTGAAGGACAGTGAGAATTAGGTTGCATCAGCCCCCCATACAGAGAAAATGGGAATATTCCAAAAAATGGCTATTTCCGTGTGGATGCCATGACTCTGAGGGGCCAGGGAAGCTCTGGGAGATGACCTTGGGACAGGGGGTTAGTAGGACAGATTATGAGGTGCAGGAGAGAGGTCTTGAAAAAAAGAAAAGAAATAAAAAACACTGAAAGGACAGAACATGGGAAGTGGAAGACAGATAAAGATAACAGTAATAAAAACCGCAGAGCAGTTTCCAGGCAACTGGCGTTTGCTTAGGGTTTCGCATACATTACCTTTTGTTTCACAGAACCACCCCGGGAGTTGGGGGATCTGATTTCTATTTGCCAGTGAGACAATGGCCCCTAAAACCAAGAGCAGGAAGAGGAGACTCAGGATGGAGCATTGTCCCACTCGCTGGGGACTGCGAGGATCCAGGGAGGGGACCGCTGGAGCTGAAGGATCTCCAGGGGGTCGAGCACGAAAGTCCTGGGAAACGGGCCACGGATGAGGAGGTGAGCGCTGCCTCCAAGCCTGAGTCCCCGGCAGAGGGAAGGTGAGTTGAGAAAGGTGAGGAGTGCACACTCCCCCTGGGCTCCTTCAGGCCCCAAGGTCAAGGGAAGCAGAGGTATGGGGGCTGTGTGTATGTGTGCGAGCATATGTGTGTGTGTGTGTGCACCTGCGTGTGGACATGGGCATGGGGCTCAGCTCCCAGAGCGCCTCAGAACTCCGGCTCTGTTCCTGTTTGGGAAAATTCTTTTCGGCCACGTTGATCTCTCTGCTTCGGGTCTCAGAAAACGAGAGGTGACCCCCCACCCCTGCCTGCCCTATAATCAAGACCTGGGGTCTGCCCTGCTGGCCGGCCGGGGAAAACTTCTGCCCACAAAAGGACAGACCCTCAACACAATGGTCAGGATTATAGTCCAGTTTCTTCCATTGCTTATGCATCTTTTTTTTTTTTCATTTGAGCAGTATTTATTGAGTGCCTACTGTGTGCCAGGCCCTGTGCTAAGAGTAAGTTCTAAAAAATCTGTGCCTTATGGGACTGGCATTCTGCAGGGGCTAGAAAGGCAACCAACAGGTGAATAGAAAGGGAACTGTGAATGTGCACAGTAGTGTTCATGCCAGACGGGGGAGGCAAGTGGTATTAAGAAAAATGAAGCCAGGCCAGGGATGCAGAGCGAAGAGAATGCCATTTTCAATAAAATGGTCAACTCTGAGGAGATGAGCTTGGAGCCATTTGAATGGGGGAAAAGCATTCTAGGTGGAGGGAAGTGCGTTTGCAAAGGCCCAGAGATGAGCATGTTTGCTCGGCCAAGGCCCCCTGATAGTGGGGAGGCCACTGTGGCCAGAGTGGTGATCAAGAAAGAGGCAGAGCAGTGGTGATGTGGGGGTGGGGCGAGAGGGAGCCAGGGGCCAGATCACGGGCCTTCCCATCTCTCTACCTGGTGAGGAGTCACTGGAGGGTTCTGTGTGCCCAGCACACTCTTGCTTGGGTTTCTGTGTACAAAGCTGATGAAAGGGCGAGGGGCAGGGGTATCCACTGGGAGGTGAGAGAGGATGGTGGCTCAGAGGAAGATGCCCTTGGGGGGCATGGAAAAGTGCATCTGGACTGAGGGGAGAGGTGGCAAGACATGCTGACGGGTCAGAAGTGGGGTATTCCAGGAAGAGAGGGCCCGTCAGCAGCCCCACAACTTTGCTCCTGAGCTCTGGGGAGAGTGGGGGATGCTCGGGGTAGAGAGCCCTCAGGGGGCCATTGGACACTTGCTTTCCTGTTTGATAGGTCTGAGTGTCCAGTGGGGATGTCGAGGGTGTGGGGACCGAAGAGGGCCGGCAGCTAGACTGATGGCAGAGGCGCCAGGGAAGGTAGAAGCCGGCTGTCACCATCCAGAGCAGAGAGATGGGGAACAGGGCCAAGGGGCAGAAGGGCAGGGGTGGACGCCAACCGGAGCGGCCGGAGCCAGGGACCGGTGGGTGGGACTGAGCAAGAACAGTGTAAGGCACACCTGTGCGTGTTCCTCTTTGGCCTGTGTGCTGGGACCCAAACCAGCCAGCATGGAAAGCATGTGAGTGGAGACCTGGAGTCTTCAGGGGGCATTTTTCTTTAAAAAACCATCAATTTCCAATGCACACCAGAAGGCTGCAGCTTGGCCGGGGCCTCCCCAGGGGCTGTGATAGGAGAGAGAGAAACGGCTCCTGGCAGCTCCGAGCCTCTCCCCCTCCCCTCACCCCCTACCCCGCCTCCGAGAACAATGAAATCTTTAAGTGAGATAGCAGGGAGGAGATGCAAACGCAGGGGTTAACCAAGGGGGCACAATGCAACGGGGAGCGTGATTTCCTTGCTAATAAGCAGCTTACGCGGGGCTGGCAGATCACAGCCTCCCTAAGTGTTTCCGTGTTTTTCAAATGGAGCTGTCACTGCCCATTAGCTTCAGGAGCGCTCCCTAAATGGAGATGTCAGCCCTTGGGAGGCACAGCCCAGATCAGCTCTGCGCCTGTGGTGTCCTTGGAGAACAGGGCAGCTCTGCGGCTGGGATCGAGCGAGCGACACATACACCGCGAGGACCACACCTGCTTCTCTGGTGGTCCTGAGTGGGGGCCGATACCTCCCTGAGCTCTTGAAAGAAACCCCCCACTCCCCTTGTCATCAGGGAATACCACCAGAGCTCCCGCAACAGCGACAGGGACCCACACCCACTCGGTGCCCGCTCGCTTGCTTTTGCCTGGTTACTGAAACCACAAAGCACCTCTTCTCCGGGTGCGGGAGAGGGGAGTGAGGGTTTTGACTTGTTCAATTGCGCCTCCGATTCTGAGAACCTAGACAGTTTGAAAAGCTTATCTGTGAGCTGTTACATGTGAGCTCTTTATTTTTTTTTCTCCCCCTTCTTCTCTTCTAATTTCTGTTTCATTGTGTTAATAACAGCTCCGAGTCTAGCTGTCGAATGTGGAGCTGGCTTAGTCACAGCAGCCATGGGGCTCTTTCACACGCCAACCTGGCTATGTCACTTCTCTGCAGTGCTCCCCGTTGCCCGGGAACACGCTCCTTAGCATGGCTCACCGGGCCCCTTCGGACTTGGCCCTGGGGACCTGGTCACTGGCCCCTTGCTACCCACTCCCCCACCCCCAAAACACCCTCCAGCTGTACTCGGGTCCCTGGGAGTCCCAGGAGGCTTAGGCACTCTGTCACCTCCCAGCCTTTGCAATGAACTGCCTCCTCCTCCAGGAACAGCTGCCTCCCACCCTATCCCTCCACGCCCAGCCCCCACCGGGGCATTGCCTGTGCATCCCGCTGGTCTCCAGACAGATGTCGCTTCCTCCAGGAGCCTTTCCCTGGACCCCTCCTCTATACTCCTGGGTTTAACCCCCCAAGATACAGATGTTCATCAAAAAAATTGTTCGAGAGGGGGCAAAGAAGTTGACATCAACTATCCACCAATAGGGAAAAAAGTTAAATCCTACATCGCTCTGATGTAGTATCATGCAAAACACTTTTAAAAATGAAAAGGAGATTTAGGAGAATAGTGACATAGTCACATACAATTGCCAACGGCGTATGGTGTGTTCCCCTGCTATAAATTATGCGTACAAATGTGTGCGCTCACAGGTCCTGCGGATCGTATACGGGCTTATCAGGATGGGACGAGTTATAGATTGCTTCGTTTTCTCCTTTACCTTTCTGCTTGATTGTGTTTTTGAAAATCTAAATATCAGACTTTTAAAAAATAAGAACCCCCCCCCACCCCGAAAAGCTACTTTACATGACGGAGCTATTGCTATTTGGGTGCTAAGGTGCTTCTCCTGCCCCGTGGTGTACTGGGCACTGAGACTATGATGACACACAAGAGGGTCCCTGTCCTGGTCGTCTTGGAGCTTGCGGTTTAGCAGAGGAGAAGGATGCACACACAGGCCTCTGCATGGTACCATGCTACCACTGGGGCCACAGAGTACAGAAGTGAGGAACCTAAGAAGAGCCAGGAAGACTTCCTGGAGGAGGTGTCATCTAAGCTGAGTGCAACCAGAAAGAAAGACACTGCTTCTTTGGAGGAAGGAAGGATATTGTCCAGGGAATACGAGGAGGTGAAAAGATGGTGGGGACAGAGCAAGATGCTGGAGAAGAGGACAAGAGCTCAGCCCATACTGCTTAGCCAGGCTTGATGGGGGGAGGCTCATGGCACAGGGGAGCTTCCTGCCTTGCCTCTGTCAGCAGGGCATCTTTGGGAACCCAACCTAGAAGGTCACAGTGAAAATATACCTGAACCCCACAGAAAAGGTAAAAAGATAAAAGAGTCTTTCTCTTGGGCTGCCTGGATTGCTCAGTCAGTTAAGCGTCTGCCTTTGGCTCAGATCCTGGGATCAAGTTCCATGTTGGTCTCCCTGCTCAGCGGGGAGTCTGCTTATCCCTCTTGCCCCCACTCCTTCTCTCTCTCGTCAATAAAGATGTTTTATTTATTTTTAAAAAGATTTTATTTGAGAGCTTGAACAGAGGGAGTGGCAGGCAGTGGGAGAAGCAGACTCCCTGTTGCGCAGGGAGCCTGACGCAGGGCTTGATCCCAGGACCCTGGGATCATGACCCCGAGCCAAAGGCAGATGCTTAACTGACTGAGCCCCCCAGGTGTCCCATGATGGATCATTCTGAAAAATGTTTCAAAGGTGTTTCTCTGGAGCACAGTCAGACAACGTGCAGTAGGAAAAGAAAAGAGAGACAAAAGCTCCCTTTTCTGTGACTAGGTCAAGAGTCCTTACAATCAGGGCATTTGATCTCCTGTGTCTGTTCAGTTAGAAGGAAGTCAGCAAGAGAGGGGGCCTGCTGGGTAGCAAGTTTCATGTTTTGTTTGTTTTATCTTAAAATAAGATGCCATGCCTTGTTTTCCTCCAGATTTCGGTCTAAATACCATCTTCTCAGAGAAGCTATCCGGGATCACCTCCAGACAAAGTAATCCTCCCCTCCTGTTATTCTCCCTCAGAACAGCCTGCTCCCTTCGTGCACAGTAAGTAAACCATCCAAAGAGCCCGATCTAATAACATGTTTATTTCTTTGCTTCACTGTTGCTGAACTAGAGTCCCATCTAGACCATAAGTCCCACAACAGCGGAAGTCACTCCACAGCCTTCCCGGGACTCAGGACAGGCTCTGGCACACAGTAGGCACTGGTACACAGTAGGCACTCAGTATTGCAGGGTGTACGGATGACCGTGTGTATTAAGTGCATATTATTAGCCAGACACAGTGTTATGTGCTTCTCGAGGATTATCTCCTTTAATCCATGATGTCTCTGCTGCAGAAGGAATGGGTTTAGCACATTTAAGTACCTGACTAGGATCTGATCCCAGATATGACAATGATCTAGATTCTTCCGCCAGGCTTGTATATGTGTTGCCGAAACAAGTCGTTTGAAAGTACCCAGGAAAATCAACAACCAAGCCCTCTGTTATCTCACCACCTCGGTACCTTCATTATGTAACATTTTGGTGTGTGTCCTGGATGGCAGGGAGAATAGATGGAGGGATGTTTGCTACTCTTTAAACAAAGTATAGAATCATTCCTTTGTTCTGCAGCTGGCTTTGAAGAAACTAGATGAAATATATCCGTGTGAACAAAGTGTCGTATTTTTCTTATCTGTTCCTCACCATTCATCCTAAACCCACGTTGCTGGTTTCAAAGAAACTCATCCTCAGATAACAATCACCCCCCTTATTTGCTTATGTTTTTACAACTTTGATTCTCCCAGGTTTGAGAGACAGGCAGGAAAAGGATTATCTCCACCCAGCAGATAATCTGGAAAGTTAAAAACTGGGTCAGGGCCATGGAAGGGTCAAGGAGGGGAGTGGAGATTCAGAGTTGGATCTGCTGGATTCCAAAGATCACAGGCTTTCTAACTACATCTCGTTGCCTTAGGAATCACATCAGATCATGTGGCTTGAACGTCCACGCTCACCTGGGTACCTCTCCCAGCACCATCCATCCCCAGCTATACAACCTTTAAGCAGGTGAGCTAAATTCCCTAAACCACTCTTTGTGAGGTCAGATGAACCTGCCCTGTAATGTGCGGTAGGATGACTTGATAAAATCTGCAGATAAAATGGTGCAGTAGTCACCGTTGGGATGCTGACAGAGCCAGCTCTGTCCAGGGAGATAGTCTGATGGCTGTGGCCGTCCCCTGGCTACAGATGGGTCCTGCGGGCCTTGCCACACCCCAAGCCTTCCTGGGATATTGCCCAGACAGGTACAGATATTTAAAACATAACAGACTGAAATTTTTCCCGCCAAGACTGGTGGGATAAGGGAGGGAGCCTCAAGGTGATGTCAGGCCCTACCTGAGGCTCCCTGTTAGAAGGGAGGGACAGATGTGCACTTGGGGACCAACGGGACACATTTCTACCCCCCTACCTCCCTAGCCTCCCTGCCTTGGAAATACGTTTTTTGTTTTAAAGATTTATTTGAGAGAGAGAATGAGTGGGAGGAAGGGCAGAGGGAGAGAGACAATCTCCAGCTGACTCCCTGCTGAGCCCAGAACCCCACACGGGGGTTCGATTCCATGATCCCAGTGGAAATCAAGAGACCCATGCTCAACTGACTGAGCCACCCCAGCGCCCTTTGTAAAGACATTTTAATGCAGATTCACATAACCACCTCTGAGTTGTTATTCATACCTCACAGGGGCGGGGGACGCTGTTGTGGTTGTTTTTAAGAAACTGCACTTGTAAATAAAAAATGAACGTTCTTCTTTCCCTTTCTGGGTCACGCACACGTCTCGACATCATGGCACTGGGGTTTTCACGGAGTTGGTATTTCTGGACAATCCGTGAGCTCAGTGCCATATAAATGAGAAGGAAGAGGGGTGTAAAAGAATGGAGGGGGGACTCTGATTTTATCCTACAGACATATACAGAGGAAACCAGGAAGCTATGAAAGAATGAAGCAGATCTCAATGTACTGATAGAAAACAGTCCGCCAGACGGAAGGCACAGAAATCGGACACGGTGGGCAAGCCTCCTTGTGTGATGTGGGGTATTTCTGTGTTTGTACACGGCCCGTCTAGAGGGTCCCGCCAGAACTAAGCAGCCCTGAGTGGCTCTGGAAAGGAGAACCTAGCTGAGGGCCGAGAGGGAGGGGAGGGGAGGGGAGGGGACTTAACTTTATTGTGTAGTTTTTGACGTTGCTTGCCTGTTTCACCCTTTCAGGTTTTTTTGTTTTGTTTTTAAAGGAGGGAAGATCAGAATACCAAATAATACCACGAGGTCAAAAAAGAGAAGACAAGTCTGCAGGAGGAGGTCACCCTGCAGTTACGGACGACGACTCCATGAGACAAATGTCAACAAGGAGTGGTGGGGGCAGAGGCCAGATTGCACCAAGTCGAAGAAAGAACCGATTGTAGCAAGTGGACGCAGGTTTGAGGGAAGGGGTTTTTAAGAGGAGAAAGACTTAGCACGTTTATGTGCCCAGGAGGATAAACCCGGAGTTGGGGCGGACATCTACGGGTCTTGTGTACCGAGCAAGCACTCCCTCTTTTTCTGGGCATCGAGGCTTGACTTTTCTTAGAGGACCTGCCCCTTCTCCTCTCTCTGGATGTCAGACGTGAAAGGGGCCAGGCCTCATTCCAAGGCATGGCGATTGCTTTAGCAATGGGCATGTGGCCCCGTAGCTTCCAATGAGCCTGAATTCTGGGCTGGTGGGAATTTTGGGAAAAAGAAGCTCTTTGGTGGGGGGCAGGAGGGGGCAGAAGATTATGAGATGAACTCTGGAGATGAGATTGAGATGAACTGAGGAACGCTTTCTGAGAATGAAGAATGAAGTCAACAGAGAGGAAAGCTATTGCAGGGGGCATAGGGAGATGGATTCCTTCTGACTTTGTCTGAGACCCGGGATACAGCCACAGGTAACTACCGGAGTTCTCTTGCTGTTGTTTAAAAGTCAGTTTGAGTTGGGCTCTGACGGAGCTGTTTTTTTGTTTTGTTTTGTTTTGTTTGTTTTAAGATAGAACGTGAGAGCAGGGACATGCAGCAGAGAGAGAGGGAGAAGCAGACTCCCCACTGAGCAGGGAGCCCGATGAGGAACTTGATCCCCGGACCCCGGGATCATGACCCAAGACCAAGACAGACTGTTAACTTACTGAACCACATAGGCGCCCCTAATCACAGGAGTTCTAATTAATATTGAGAGAAGCTGTAGGGCACAGAGTGGACAGAGATGTGCAAAGGCGTGGGGAATGGGGGTTTAGTGCAGGAGGGAAGGGGAAGTCTTCCACTGGGGAGGACACCTGTTTGCTGATGCACAGAGGGGAGAAGGTCGAGGTCAAGATGACTACGCAGGCGCAGGGAGGGTGCAGGAAGTTGAAGGCTATCCATCGTGGGCACCCATGGTCCTCAGTTTCTCCCATAACTTAACAGATAAGATTATCAGCTGAGACCAAGGGGATGGACACTTTAGAAGGGAGATCTTCAGAGAAGAGGTTTGGGGACTTCTTTAGGGGACCAGGCTGAGATTGGAGCCTGTGTCTGGGGAGGCCGAGAAGGGTCAAGTTCTTTGCTGCTGGACAGCAAAGCTGGCATTTGCATTTGGGTCTGTTCAATTCTAAGCCCATATTCTCCGTGTTTGACCCAGTCTCCCTGAATCCATTTGCTCATCTTCTCAAGTTTGACCCTTTGGTAAGTACCTTTCTGGGGCACTGTGATAAGTAGTACAATCTGAGCAGAGTTCATGGCAGAATCCAAGAAGTTGGACTTCATCTATATTCGCTCAATAGAGCCCATCCCCCAGAGAAGTGTTCAGACTCAGGATTGGACCAACTCCAGTTCAAATCCCACATCTGTGCCGCTGTGTCTGGGAGGTGAAAGAGGAAACACTGTAAAACCCAAGGATGTGGGCTCTGGAGGTGAAGGAACACCTTTAAATTAAATTGGCACTTTGGCTTACCGGCTGTGTCACCAAGGGCAAGTTACTTAACCTCTCTGAGCCTATTTCCTTACCTATACGAGGGAGTTAACAGTAGTATCTATTTCACAGAGTAGTTGTGAGGGTGAAATGAGATATACAAAGTAGACAGAGGGTTCTGTTCGCTAGTAAAATCGACTAATTTCATAGAACATGCCTGACCCATTTAATTGCTACTGTTGTACATCGTATTAATAAAGTTCTGCATCCATTTAATGGAGGGTCCATCTTCTTGTCCTGGTTCTGTTATACTCCCTGTGTAAGTCACTGAAGCAAATCTCTGAGCCTCTGCTTGCTCCTTTCTAGAATGACGGTATCTATACCCACTTCTAGACTTCTGTTCTCTTCAGTGGTTACTGCCAAACAAGTCCTAATAGTTTTATGCTCTCCCCGAGCACGTGACCTTATCATCTACCCTTCCCAATTCACCCTGTTGGCTGCTGTGCTGAGGGACAGCTCAAAGTCATGCACTTGGCAAGTGATCTAGGAACTTCACTTGGCCCAGGAGTCTGCCAATTCCGACCATCCAAAGGGAGCCTGGTTTGATGTGCAGTTTAAACAGGTTATCTGTGGGGGGGGCGGAGGGAAGGAAAGAGAGAGAAACAGACAGGCTCTGGGCTCTGTGTCCTAAACAGCTCCTGGCTATTTGTCAGGGTCTGAACGTAACCTAATATTTTGATGAGGATCTGTGCAAACTTCACACTCTGGATAGCAGAAAGAACAAACAGAACCGAGTGGGGAGTAGGAGACGTCTACTCCTTAATGAGCCCGCCTGGAGGGGCTCTGATAGGATGCAGCTCCGTACCCTGCTCCCAGAGGTTACTCAACGGCTGCTGTCTCTGTCAGCCTCGAAATCAAAGCCTTAAGGAACGAGCAAGATTTGCATCTTTTAAAATCCTGCCAGTGAAGTGTAAAAGGTGTGAATATGCTTCTTGTTTGTTGCAATATTTTAAAATAAATTTTAAATCATTTGCATTGTTAAGGATCTCTAGTCTCTTTCTATTATGTAACAGATACCATTAGATGGTGGTATCCAGGCTCCTTCCCAGTACTGCAGTTTTGAACTGGAAAAGGGGCTCCCAAATGTCTCTAATAATCTTTCTGAGGATCTCAGGCACTGCAGAGTCCATGGTTCAAGGCCCTGCTCCACCACCTGCTAGCTGCTGGACCTGGGGCAAATGTCCCCACCTTTCCAGGCTCCCTGCCCCCTCACCCGTAATACGGGGACAGTGATACCTACCTCATACAGTGGTTTTGAGAATTAAACGAGGTACTGCCTGGCACCAACAAGAACTCAATATTTTCTCTAATATATCTGACGTGCAAGGGTTTCAGAAGAATGATGTCAAATCCCAATTTTCAAAAGGGTATTGTTCTCCTGAGCGCTTGGTACGTCCTAGGGGAGCCAAGTTCTGTTCTTAAATAGATCATATCAAGTAAAAAGTTCGCCCCCTTTCCTAAGCTTTGCCTTTGGAGTTTTAATCGCAAACATACAAAGGTTACACTTTGTGGCTTCGATTCAGAAATGTCAGCACATCAAACCCACACTCAGACACACACTCGGAGATGCTTACTCATACGGCGGAAAGGGCAATTAGGTCTGGAGAAGAATGTCACATGAACAGAAGTAAAGCTCATTAAAGCAGTACTTGAAGCTTCTGACCTCGGCTACGTAAACAAGGTTTTTGGATGACAGAATTACCGAGAAACCCAGGCCTGTGAGCAAGACTTAGTTCCCAAAGCAGTTTGGCTTCTAGACCTCCCAGAGGATGCAGGCCTCAGTGTGTGACCAGATCACCTATGCGGTGTTTTGGAAAATGCTAATACATGAGAGTGGTAGGGGTAGTGCTGTAGGATGGGGCCTGGGGGCTCTGCCTCTCTCAGCCTGCGAGATCCCCGAGCTTTGTGGATGTGCTGGTGCCTCAAACCGCATGGGGCTTTATGTCAAGTGACGGGGCGCACAGGCAACCAGAGAAAGCGATGGGCATCAGACTCGATCATACGGGAGGGGCTGGAGTCAGTAAGGCCCAACCTCGGGGCTGGAACAGAAGGAGGCAGAGAGCCTGGCTGATCATGTCCGGCTGTTGCCGGATGGCCGCCCGGGATGAATGGCTGAGGGGAAAAGGGGCTCTTCTTGGGGTCTGCCTCCCAACGAGCTGTACTCCTCCAGCCCAGGCCAGAGGGAACGGTCCATCAGATCGCTCCTACCATAGGACAGAAAGAGCCACGTTCCCTGGCGGGCAGTCGCTGTGCCTACACCCTTCAGTAATTAAGACTCCGTGGACAGTAAGGGAGCAGGGCGTTCTTGTGACCTGGTTACTTTTCTCTTCACTCCTCAATTTGCTACATCTCTGCTGACAGCTGGGGAAGCCGGTCCAAGGACTGCCCTCTGGGGGGCAGCTGGAGCCTGGAGCCCCAGGCTTGTGCCTCTACCTAGTTTTCACAGCAAGCTTTGCAGTGGGCATTAGGGACGCTGCCAGATTTCACTAAGGCAGAATTCTTAATAGGCTGGGAAAGCCACCCAAATTGCAATCACGGCTTTTGAGTTAAACATACTACACCCGCATACCTTCTACTGTGCACCACACACCACAACTCTGCAAGCAAACACGCTCACCCTTGCTGTAGCCTCCGTGCCCCCTCTGTTACAACACAGCCAAATTCCAAGCTGCTGGCCCAGACCAAGGGGATATCCCGGCTGTCACCCTCAGCACAAGGAACCTCCCTATAATTCACACTGCTCTATAATTCACACGGACACGAGAGGGAACAACCCGCTGTACAGCCACGCCCTGCTCTGTGCCCTGTAAGCCGGCCCTTGGATCTCCAGAAGCTTCCAGGACAACATATTTCTTTCATTCATCCTGCCTTTCGCCACCACCAGCAACTTGTTTCCACATTCCACTCGAGGAGCAGCTAGGCAGGCAGTCTGAAGGGATTCTCCCTCAACCATTCCTTCATGCCCCCTGGGGTAATTACTGAGCATCCTGCCAGGAACCGGGGAGGGTGAGGGAGGCCAAGACAAACATAGCATGGAGGCCCTCGGCAGCCCCATCCCGTCCAAGTGCCAGCTGCCTCCCGCCTGGATTGCTGCAGGAGCCTCAGACCAGTCTCCTGATCTCGCCCTTGCACATACAATAGTCAGAGTGATGCTTTTAAAACCCGAAGTCAGATCATGTCATTTCTCTGCTCAGGGCCCTCCAAAGGCTGCCCAGCTTAGCACGGAATAAAAGCCGAAGACCCTCCTGTGGCCTAACTGATGTCACCACCTTCCCCCCCCCCCCTCACTCACTAGGCTCAGCACTTGGATTCTATGCTCTTCCTCGACCAATGCCAGGCAAGGTCCTGCCTCAGGGCCTTTGCACCTTTGCTATGGCTCGTACCATTCTCCACCCCCAAGATATTCACACAGCTCCCTCCCTCCCTCACCTTCCTCCCATCTCTGCTGAAATGTCAGTGAGGCTTTCCAATCACCCTGCTTAAAATCAACCTCTCCCCAGCCCAGCTCTCCCCATCCCCAACTCTGCTTTGGTTTCCTCCACAATGCTTGTCTACTTCTAACATATTTGCTGATTTCTGTGTTTATTACTTGCCCACTCCCTCTAAAATATAAGTTCCATGAGAGCAGGAAATTATATTATTTTTACTTCTGTGTCTTCAACACCTGGGAGGGTCCCTAATGTCAATAAATACTGGCTACTGAGATGACCTGGAGCTCCGGATAACATCCCAAAGGGACAGAACCAGAACACATTGCTTTTCCACCCACCGCTCCAGCACGCGCCCAGCCCCAGCCAGAGCCTGCTAGGACACCAACCAGCACCTCCCACCCACTGCACACTGACCCACAGCAGCCTGCCACATGGCCTGCACCACATTCACCAGCACGCTCCGTACTGAGGCTCATGTAGCCCATCAGTATGGCCTTCACCTTCCTGCATGGCACAACAAACATGACAGGGACTGCCGTTCCTCGTGGGACCCTAGCCACGCCGAGCGTCGTCCCTGGCCCAGCAGCATCCCAGCACCTGGGAAAACGAATGCAGGAGACAAACACACCCTGCTCCGAGGCACAGCCCTAAAGAACCCCGTACGTTTCTCTGCACAGAGCCTCAGCCCCATATGTTTCAGCCGTTCATGGTTTCGTTCATTTATTCAGGAAAATTCATTAAGTACCTGCTAGTGCGAAGCCTTCTGCTAAGCACTGGGAGTCAACACTGACAAAGATAGTCACAACCTTTCAATCTAGTCGAGAAGACAGACATCGCACCGAACAAGCAATTACAATAGAGTGTGATGAGTTTGTGGATGGGACACTAGTGGGGGATCCATCCCCAGGAATCAGGAAGAGCCTCGGCGAGGGGGAAGGAGCAAGGCCCCGCGAGGGATGGGGGCTGGAGGCGGGTGTAGCCTGGGGAAGGGCATGGACGTCGCAGGTGCTCCACTGTGCATGGACAGAGCTGGGGAGGGACGAGGACACCCTGTGTGTCTGAGTGACTGGAAGAAATTCAGAACTGCTTGCTCATGGAGGGCGGGAGCCGAAGCTGGGGAGGGGACAGATGCTGGACCCTGGAAGACCCCAAAAACCACCCATGCTCCGGAAGAGTCAGCATTATTCTGCGGGCAGCTGAGAGCCAGCAGGGAAGCTTTGAGCAAGAGGGATGCCATCAGATGCACATGTAGCCAAGTTACTCAGGTAAATTACAACACGCCAATGCTGGTGGGTCTCCGCGGTTCGGAAGAGTGTCCTGCAATCGGCTCCTCGTCATAATAAAAGTCAGCACCGAGAACAGCCTTGAAGCTCATGGTCTGAACCTCCAGTAACAGCACCCTTCACTGATGTTTGAATCGAACCCTCTGTTCTTGCCCATGATTTTTCGCCTGCTGCACTCCAGTTAATAGCACGGGTGAATCAGGAACGCCGACAGATGCACGCAGGCCTTGTAATCACCCGCAAGGCCCATGGCACTCTGCACACCCTTGCCTCGGGCCCTCCAGGATGTGTGTGGAAGGGGAAATGGGAGATCTCTGAGAGGGGGTGAGGACTCTGAGGCCGGCGTCCACAGCTACAAAGGCATATGTGCAGGTTGACTCGAAAGAGGGGGAGGTATATCCATGATTATTCTTTCCTTTTATCTTTTAAGATTTTATTTATTTGAGAGAGAAAGAGAGAGAGAGCACGCAGCAGCAGAGATAGCAAGAGAGAGCACAAGTCGGGAGGAGAGGGAGAAGCAGGCTTCCCGCTGAGCAGGGAGCCCCATGCGGGGCTTGATCCCAGGACCCTGGGATCATGACCTGAGCCAAAGACAGACGCTTAACCCACTAAGCCACTTAGGCACCCCCATAATTATTATTTCTAGCTCAGTCTCAGGGAGCAAGGGCTGTGCCTGCTTTCCCTCATTGCTGGTGGTGGAACGTCTTGAAGAATACAGCCCAGTCCAATCACTGTACTTTGAAAGTCAAAGTTAAACCCACGAGAGGGAATTCAAGACATCGGCTGATTGAAAATCCTATCAAATGCAGAACAGTCGAGGATCTTCTTGATCCTTCCTAATTATTGTGGTATTTTTATAGTATCTAGGATAAGAATAGCTACTTTTTTCTGAGTATCTTCTATGAGCCAGGCACTGGTTAGATCTTTTATACTCATTATCGCTGAGCTGGAAGTTCCAAAATATTTACCCAGTTGGAATGGACGCAGGGGTAAATAACCAGTACTAACAGGAACCAGTTAAATGTCAATCTGACTTTGAGCAATCACTACCCAAAGACTATACACCGAGTCCATGGGCCACATATGACTTGTGGATGTGTTTAATCGGGCCTGAACGGTGTTTAATTTTTAAAGATGTGTTGCTGATTCACCAAAAGATAGAGATCACATACAAAAGTCCTGATGAGGATGGGGGTATGAGGAGCCTGCCTCCTGCAGGACTGACCAGGCCAGCCCAGTGCTTGGCTTGTAGAAGATGCTTGGAGAAAGGCCGCTGTTCTTATGGATGATGTAAAACAGTATTACAATAATTAGTAACGGTCAGTAGGGTCTGCAACCATGCCGCTGGAGATAAGCACCCAGCTCTCGGTCTGCCCCTGTCCCCAGCCACCCCCCTCCCCTCTTTACATGATCTGCCTGGCTTCTAAGGCTCCTGAGCCTGTGACCTGTTCCCAGAATAGTCCTCCCCCGTCACCCAGACTAAATGAGAACCAATGTCTTCCTCTTTAAGAGATTTTTCCCCACTGGGGCGCCTGAGTGGCTGAGTCGGTTAGTCGGTTAGGGCGTCTGCCTTCAGCTCAGGTCATGATCCTGGGGGCCTCGGATTAAGCCCTGCATTGGGCTCCACGTTCAGCATGGAATCTGCTTCTCCCTCTTCCTCTGTGCAACCCCCTCCTATCCAATCTCTCTCTCAAATAAATAAATAAAATCTTAAAAAAAAAAAAAAAAAAGAGGGATTTCCCTCCTTGCCATGTTCCCCTGGCCACAGCAGAGAATATCAGCCTGGGGCACGTCAGATTCCCCTGGAGTGTCCAACCCCCAAGGCTACTGAGCGAGGGTTTCTCAGGGCCTGAGCATTTTAGCCCTTAAATTCCCAGGGGATACTGCTGGTCTGGGGAGCCACCCTTTGAAAACCACCGGTCTACAACTAAAGAATGAACTGCCCCTGTCATGGCAATGGGTTCAACGCACGTGAAGACAGGGTATTTGCAACCCTCCTCTGGCCAAGTGAGGAGGGGGGGGGAGGTACCCATTCTGAGACCTCATGAACAGCCCCACGAAACCCAAGTCAGTTTTGTGTCCCGTCTCTGAGCTCCCAGTTTCCTGAACAGACAACCTGTTCTTGTCTCCCAGGCTGCCATTTTGATCTTCTCCCAAATGGTTCATTAGAAGAGATGACACTGCCTGGCATAGTCCCTCTCTGGCCCCAAGTGCACACATGAACACACCATCTCACGGAAGAGCATCAGTAGGCCTCAACACTGTTCAACCCCTCAAACACCCCACACCCAAGACATCGATCAACATGTGACCCCACTAATGAAAATAATAATCAACAGTCCCACTCAGTGTGCCAGCTACGGCAGCTACGGCAGTGAGGGCATCATGCATCACGATGGTCCTCTGATGTAGGGACTGTTAATGTCGCCACATCACAGAGGATGAAACAGGGGAGCAGAGAGGCGACCGGACTCCTCCAAGTTCACCAGCTCCAGAATGATCAAGAGATTGTCAGTGGGACCCGCTGTATTCATTTGAGGGCCAGACACTATTAAAAATATTGTGCTGATGGCCTGGAAGACACTAGGCATCTGGAGGTGACGTCACCTGGGACATGCTTGCAGGTGGAAGGTGTGTGTGTGCGGGGGCGGGGGGGGAGGCGTGGGGTGTTTGGCCTGGAGAGCACAGGATTCAGGAGTGTAAGACCAGCATCTTCAAAGGTCCAGAGGACGTGCTGCAGAGAAAGGCTCAGGGGGATAGCGGTCTGGGGAAGCTGAGTTGACACTAGCTTGTATGCCTGCAACAGCTGGAAGGGCTGGGTGCAACTGGCTGTCTCCAGGTTTCCTGACCCCAGGGAGTGCCCAGAGAGACACAGGACACATTGGGGTGCTGGGAAGGCAGAAGCTAACGGTGCGGGGTGGAGGGGAAGGTGCGACACCAGGAAGATGTAAGAATCAACAGCTGGGGGTGGGGGGACTTTCTCCATCCTGCGTGCCCTTTGCTCCCTGGGCACTGTGATCCCCCTCAAACAGAGTGGGACTGTGTGAGGTCTGGATCCCTGCTTCATCACACCGGGGCTGAATGACCCAGGACAGAGCGCTTAACCTCTCTGAGCCTCCCTCCCCTCTCCCCTCTGCCAAAGCTTGTGGTGAGGATCTCATCAGAAGCCACACACGGCGCGCTTCACGTGGTGCCTGGCACAGAATAAGGGACCAAGAATTCCTAATAGCAAAATCACTACCCTTGTCATCACGGAGCTCACGAGGTTGGGTTTCGAGGACGACATTTACGTTCACAGTTCAGCCTCCAGAGGACGCTTCACAGCTCATCATGAAGTCACGGGGTCTCCCTTCTTAATCTAACCAAGAAACAGCCTGTCTGGGGAATTGCAGCTCGGTAAAATTCAGTGTGAACTCCTCCTCCCCGGGGGCTGACAAGGACTCCCGCTGAGTCTTTGGGGAAGGGAAACCCTCCTGGGTGCACACGACTGGGAAGAAGGCTTTTCCTCTTGTCCTCAAAGCCGGGTCAACACTCAGAGCCTCCAAGAGGGCTAGGAGCACGCCAGCTTTTGCTTCCTTCTGTTTTGCCTCGGGTGGGAGCTGGCCGGTGGGGCCGTCTGATTTACTGACTCAGACGCGGTGTACGTTTCAGGATTACATTTAAATCCCGCGGAGGTAAACAACATGACCTTTTCAATGTCAGGATGAGGAGAAAGCGACACAGTCGAACCAAGGAAAGAACAAGGGCAAAATGAGACTCCGCGTCCCTGTCCAAAACTGGATCTGAACTCCGTTTACCAAAGGACCCTCTCCAAAAAAAAACCATCAGCGAAGACAATTAACCATAACTGAACCGATTACACAGAAGCCTGGGGGCGACCGTCCTTCCCGCTTTCTTAGAGGCGGGGCTGCGTGGATGGAGAGCTCCGGTTTTGTACCCGGTGACGGTGTGCCTCAACTTACAGACATACTCGGGTAGAAGCATCGATGTCTCAGAGCACCGCGGGCGCACACGACGGGAGAGGACAGAGCGTGTCATGCGTGTGCATCCAAGAGTCCGAGAGGACAGTTTACTTACGGCTTTTGGCTTGTACGGGGGCTGGATCTCTTTGCGCTCCAGTTTCTCCCAATCAATATACCGGAAAAACGCGTGCTCCTTGATGTCGCGTTCACCTTCGGGTCCGCACCCCAGGCGTTTGCCCGGGTGTTTGGTCATCAGCTTCAAGAGAAGAGAAAGGCTGAATTTAATGAACTTTGGGGGAGGATGCATAAGCTGCCCAGAGGGGATGACTCCCGGGAATTAGGGAGGAAAGCACCATGAGAGTCTCCATTTTTATTGCCCACTTTCCATCCCAGACAATAATTTCCCAGGGAGGTCTTTGGTTTTTGGGTTTTTTTTTTTTATCTGTTTTATCATTTTATCTGTCTGTCAAATAAATAAAATCTTTTAAAAAAAAGATTTTATTTATTTATTTGACAGAGATCACAAGTAGGCAGAGAGGCAGGCAGAGAGAGAGGGCGGGGGGAAGCAGGCTCCCTGCTGAGCAGAGAGCCCGATGCGGGGCTCGATCCCAGGACCCTGAGATCATGACCTGAGCCAAAGGCAGAGGCTTTAACCCACTGAGCCACCCAGGCGCCCCATCAGTGACGTCTTTGTAATCGGAGGACCCAACAACACTGCTGCTTGTTCCAAAACAAGATCGCTTATGGTTAATCGAACCTGAGCCTCAATGTGGTCCTGAACTTTAAGTGAGAAATGTCACCAGATGCATTCTTGTTGAAGAATGAGTTTTACGCAATTACTGGGGCATTTAATGAGAACAGTTTCAATATCTTCAAATTCCCCCACCTCCCACACCAAGGAAGCTGGAATGTGACCAAGGCAAAGGCCACATTCATTCTGATAATATTTGCATTTCTCAGTAAAGCACTTGTGAAAAGGACAAAACAGAAGAAAAAAAATATTAGTCGAATGGGCCCAAGTTTCAAGTAATTACTTTCTGAAAGCTCATTAAATAGTCAAAACCTAGCCCAGCTCATTTTGCTTGTATCACACATTACACAAAACTCCGCTGAGGTTTCTTTGGTGTTCCATTTAAATTACTTAATTATCAAAACCCTCCATCTTTGGGTCTCTGAGCCGGTGCTAAATAACAAGACGTATAAAGGCTCCAAGAGGAAACCAGACAGACCTCCTCTCGTCAATGAATCCAAAGCAGCATGAAAATCTCTCTGATCTCGAGACTCGAGCAAATGCACCAAGAGCAAAGACGGAGGGGTTGTGATTAAAAAAACTAACAGGCAAACAAAAAACAAAACCCAAAACCAACAAGAAGGCCTCAAAGAGGAAAAACAAACAACTGGACCACACGAGACCAAGAAGCTTCCCAGAGCTGACCAGACACCATGATGCCAGAGACCTTAGACTGTGCCCAGGATCTGTGGATCACGGCAAGGAGATGAACACTGTAAGGATTCCTGCTTCCAGGTAACTTGTCATCGGAAACTATCCCCCTATATTCACACAAACACACATATTCTCCATATACGCTTTACATGCCAGGGGGAAGATCACCAGGCACTTATATTCCGAGGTGTTATGTGATCTGCACGCACGATCTTACCTAATTCTCACAATAACCCAACGAGGTGGGCATATTATTTTTCCAATTCCAATGACAAGGCAATTGACACTCAGAGATATGAAACAGCTAGCAAGGACATGGAGAGACAGGGAGTGGCAGAGGTGGGACTCGATCTCATGTCTGCCCACTCCCGAACTTGGGTTTTTAACGAGAGAGCCCTTCCGGGGTGGGCTTCCCAGGGATATCTGTGGCTTGGCTCGGTCAGGAAGGGTTTATAGAGGGCAAGCACATTGGACCAAGCCCTGACATTTGTGTAGGATTAGGATAGGAGGAAAAAAAGGGCTACGAGGGTCTGGTTAGCACTACCACTAACATTAGGGCATCACTGGATGCCCTCTGTGTACGGAGTACTTCCTATGTGCTGAGGCTCTGCACTTGAGGCTTCCTAGGCATTACTCTTCCATCTTTATTTTCATTTTACAACAATTATCCTCATTTCCCAGATAAGAAACTGGGTCCAGAGAAGAAGTCATTTGCCTAGAGGCACACAGCTAAGTAGCAGACCGAGCTTTGAAGCAGATCTGCCTGACCCAGAGCTCTTGTTGCTCTGTGCCGTGTGGTCTGCTTGTTTTCATGCTAACGTGCGGCCAACTGGGGCTTCTGTCTGCTTTAAGTTTGTTCAAAGTGGGAGTGCCAATCTGAGCAAACTCATATTAAATTTTTTTTTTCTGGTAGCAAATACGTTCTTTAATGGGATGGATATATAAAGGACCTTTCAATCAGAATGGAACGGGTTTCAAAAGCCCAGCTCCATTTCCCTGCAAGGACGAGGATGCCAAGTGAAGAAAAGCCACTGCAAAGTCACCCGGCACTCCTAACGCGAGTCTCTGCTCAGTTGCCGCGCTCTGCTCGGAGCTGATACGCCCGAAGCCATGCAGACAGCTGGATTTAATCACTGTTCCATCTCTGATCACCTCCCAGACGCACTCCCTGGGGCCCGCTGCTCGGGAGGAAGCATTTGCCATTGGCTCGAGTAACCCTTCTTCTTTGGAGCCTCAGCCTTGAGGAAAGAGCCCACACTGGACTCAGCCCGCTCAACTCAGAAAAGTCCTCGAACCCACGGGTAAGAAAGTCACACCAGTTAATCCTGAAGGTTATGGGTCCTAAATTAATAGAAATCTGTTCTACCAGGGAAACCGCTAATTGGAGCTGAAGCTGAATGCAACTGACCTGGAAAATCCTCTCTCCTCCATGACCCACTTAGATCCCCCAGCTGTCCGGGCAGGACAGAGTGGGGAGGGGGAAGGTCTTGAGCACATATTAATTAAGCACCTACTATGCGCCGATACCACACAAGGAGCTTTCTGTTACCTGATTTAGTGCTCTCAAAAACCTCTGTTCCATGAGTAGTAGTATTCCATTCTTAAAGATAAAGAAACAGAAGCCCAGAGGTACAAAGTAGGACCACACACCAAGGAAGTACAAGTGTCGAGATGTGCAGAGGGTCTAGATCTCCCAAAACCCCCCACTTAAAAAATTCCTATTGTAGGGAGCACCTGGGTGGCTCAGTGGGTTAAAGCCTCTGCCTTCGGCTCAGGTCATGATCCCAGGGTCCTGGGATCAAGCCCCATGTCGGGCTTTCTGCTCAGCGGGGAGCCTGCTTCCCCCTCCCTCTCTGCCTGCCTCTCTGCCTACTTGTGATCTCTCTCTCTCTCTGTGTCAAATAAATAAATAAAATCTTTAAAAAATAAAAAATTCCTATTGCTGTGTATGCATATTTAAATGCCAAGAGAAGCCTGGCAGGTAACATAGTGGTACACAGTATTAGTAATAAAAATCACAATGGCCCATGCTCTGTTGTAAGAACCAGGCTCTGTTGTAAGGGGTTCACTTGCATTGACTCATTCAATCCGTACTATCATTAGCCTCGGTCCACAGACAAAGTTGAGGGACTTACCCACAACTATAGGGCTAATAATGCCGGAACCAGGATTTGAACCCAGATGGAACCGGGCCAGATGGAGAGTTCTGCAAATTGGAGAGGACATGCCCTATCTAAAGGGTACATGGGCTTCCCACCCAGCTGGCTGATGCTTTCTCTATAGGAATGACAGACCAGCATGGTGAGATCAGATTTTTCAAGAGAAACTGGAAAGTTAATGTTTATGGGAAATGCCCTGCTCTTAAAATGCTGGCCATTATTAAACAAACTAAAAGCTCAGTGTATGACCTCCACCCACTCTTCCTCCCCCACGAGACTATGTCTAGGGGGGTTCTGCACTGACCTTACACTGGGCTAGTGATTCACCAGGAGTGAGGATCCAGGTGGTGTTGATGAGGTGCTCTAGATGGAGACGTTGGCCCAGCTTTTACAAACTGCTTGAATATTCCAGCTTTTCTGCACCTAGCCTAGTTCATGGGGCATCTGACTCGGGCCAGGAAGAGTAGGGCTGGATTGGGCAGTGGGAAATCTACAAATACCCCGAGGATCTAGGACCAGCAGCCCTGGTTTCTTCAGACGCACAGGTGGGAACCCACTGGGAAGGCATGGCCATGCCCTAACCTTGAGAATGCACCTGTGCCCCCCAGCTGGTGGGAGACTGAATACTTCATAAAGGCAGTCTCCGAGGGCCATATTCTCTGGGGCTCTCCCAGCATTGCCTGTTCACCTGCATCAGAGCTGAAATGCTACCACATCTGGATAACCAGTTTAAAGGGAGTGGTTTTTAAGCCACCCAGGGACTTCTGCAAAATACTGATGTCCAGACCATCTCCAGGGTGAGCCTGAGGTTTTGTACGATCTGAAGAAATACTTCAGGTCATTGTGATGGCACGAAAGGTGAGGACAGCTGATCTCCAGGGACTCAGCCAGGTCACTATGAGCACTTCGTGGCCCAGGGCCAGGTGCATAACAAAGCAATCCTCACTGGCAAACACAGGCCCTGTCTTGTCTTCAACCACTGCCATGTACAAAATGCATGTGATTTTCAGCCATTTGTGGGGTGGTGGGGGGAGACGAGGGGTTCTGAAGGCACTACATTTGGGTCAGCTTATCCAGAGAATCCCTCAAACTCAGTCTTTCGTGATATTCTCATAAGACAGACGTTACACGCTGTTCATATTAGCCACGCACATAAGCCGCAGAGAAGGGCAAGGTTGTCAGATAGGCACTGCCGGCCTCTCGTATCCTTTCCCATGGGTTCCAGCTCTTTGGCAAGGTCTCTGCGTTTCCTATCTCATTCATCCAATATGCATTCCCCTGTGTGGGCTAGCGCCTGGAGCCCAGCCAGCGGCAAGATACAGCTGTCAGCAGACCTCTCCAGTGCTTGTGTGCAGACTGGAAAAAAGCTCCTTTTGCTCCAGGAGGTACCAGGTGCACGCCAGGCTCACAGGCAGGCAAGTGGGGGGAGGGGCAGAGTTCAGTCTCCATCTCCCCACCCCCACCCTCCCCCAGGTGAGGTGTCCTTTTGCAGGGCACAGCCTGCCTTCTCCGCATGCGGTGGTCCTGGCCGCAAGCTTACAGGGGCTCACTCACCCCTTTGCAGATGGCCACAGCTTCCTTGGACATGGACTTGGGGTAAGCCACGTTGTGTTCCATGATGGACTGGAAGAGCTCATCCTCATCCTCGCCTTCAAAGGGTGCCTGTGGGACAGAGGACAGTGTGGGAGGACAAGGATCCTGCCTAAAACCCTCCCCATTTGCCCCGAACCACTGGGCCCTTTTCCCTGGGAAAAGATTCTCCTTTCACTCAGAAGCTTCCAGGGAAAAGATTAGGAAAAACGTTCTAAAAGACTTGGGTAACCCCAAGGCCGTGGAAGTCACAGGGCTTCCAACCTAGACACTGGTATCAAGTGGACACCCTTCTTCTAGAGAAACTGCGCAGATGGGGGTAGGGGAGGACTTTTCCTGCAAATCACTTAAAATTCAATTACCTGCCCAGCCAACATTTCATACAGCAGGACTCCGAAGGCCCACCAATCCACAGACTTCCCGTAGGGCTGGTAGGCAATGATCTGGAAAACAGAAGCCATTCCATCAGGGAGGCGGGCAGGTTCTGGCCAAGGCTGGAGACCGAACGCTCACTCCTTTTAGTAAGCGCGGAGCATCCTGGGGCTGGGAGGAGGAGGGGGAGCTCTTCCTTGGCCTGTCATCTGCCTACTGTGAAGGATTAAATCAGCTCTTACAGTCCCAGATGTGGGCCACTGTCAAAAAGAGTGACTAAGGAGCCCAGTGTCCACTTACCCACCTTAGGAAGATAGATCACCTTTACCGGGGGGCCTGCAGGTACAGGGAAAACATCTGTGGATGCTACATCGCCTTTCCAAAACACTTAGCACAGTGTGTTCTTGTTAATTTCCATACGGTGAGTGTGGCATCCTTAAGAAGGAAAACCGTCTTTGATTCTTGGGACAAAAGTAATAACCTTTACACAACCACAGGAATGCGCTTCGCACTACTGAACTGTATACTTCGGGAAGGTTACGAAGGTAAATCTTTTTTTTTTTTTTCCAAAGATTTTATTTATTTATTTGTCAGAGAGATAGAGAGAGTACAGGCAGGCAGAGTGGCAGGCAGAGGCAGAGGGAGAAGAAGGCTACCTGCAGAGCAAGGAGCCTGATGTGGGACTGGATCCCAGGACCCTGGGACATGACCTGAGCTGAAGGCAGCCGCTTAACCAACTGAGCCACCCAGGCATCCCAGTAAATCTTATTTTTATTCTTTTTACCACAATTAAAGAATCTTAAGTTAAAAAGTTGTAAGAGTACTCGTACTGTTTCACTATGTATTTGAAAATACCAATAAGCAATAAATAAATAAATAAAAAGACAAGCTAAGAGAACACAACTAAAATTACCCATAATCATTCATCAAGAGAAAAATGATGATAGCTCTTTTGGTCTATTTCCTCTTAGAGTCTTTTTTATTAATATATAGTAGTGCGCATATGCATGTGTTTTACATGAACACAAACACGTTAATATGTGGAATTTTAATGAAGTAACCCATTCTGGCCTCTGCCCGGCATTCCATTGGATGGATATACCAAAATCTACTTTGCCAGTTCCCAACTGATCAGGTTTCTTCTGATGCTCCGATACAGATTCTTATAACTGGGTATATGGACATTTGTCCAATTATTTCCTTCGGAAAAATTCCTCAAAATAGCATTAGTGGATCAAATGGTAGTTTTTAAAAATTTTTAAATTTAAAAACTTTTTAAAAATCTGTAGTTTTTAGAAGTTATTTTTATTTTTCATCATGATAGGTGTTCTTCACTTTAATCCCCAACACCTCTTTCACTCATCCCCCTAACCAACCTCCCCCATCTGTTTTTTCTCTATAATTAAGAGCCTGTTTCTTGGTTTGTCACCCTTTTTTCCCCTTTGCTCCTTTGTTTTGTTCCTTAAATTCCACATACGTGTGAGATCATATGATAATTGTCTTTCTCTGACTTATTTCGCTTAGCGTTATCCTCTATAACTCCATCCATGTCATTGCAAAGGGCAAGATTTCATTCTTTTTATGGCTGAATCACATTCTAGAGAGAGAGAGAGCGCGCACAAGAGCACACGTCTTATTGATCTATTCATCTACTGATGGACACTTGGGCTACGTCCTTTGTTTGCCTATTTTTTTTTTAAATATTTAATTTATTTATTTATTTGACAGAGAGACACATGGTGAGAGAGGGAACACAGGCAGGGGGAGTGGGAGAGGGAGAAGCAGGCTTCCCGCAGGGCAGGGAGCCCAATGTGGGACTCGATCCCAGAACCCTGGGATCATGACCTGAGCCGAAGGCAGACGCTTAACGACTGAGCCACCCAGGTGCCCCTGTCTGGCTATTTTAAATAATGTTGCAATAAACACAGAAGTACACGTATCCCTTTGAATTAGTGTTTTGGTATCTTTGGGGTAAATATCCATTAGTGCAATGACTGCATCATAGGGTAGTTCTATTTTTAAGTTTTTGGTGAACCTCCACACTGTTTTCCGCAGTGGCTGCACCCATCTGCACTCCCACCAACAGGGGAAGAGGGTTCCCCTTTCTCCACATCCTCACCAGCACCTGTTGTTTCTTGTGTCATTGCTTTTAGCCGTTCTGACAGGTGTGAGGTGGCATCTCATCATGGTTTTGATTTGTATTTCCCTGATGCTGAGTGATGCTGCGTACCTTTTCATGGGTCTGTTAGTCATCTGGTTGTCTTCTTTGCAGAGGTCTGCTCACATCTTCCGCAATGGTTTTAAGGTTTTCCATATTTATTACCAAATTGCCAGAGCACGGCAAAGTCTAGAATAGACATGTGGCCATCCTTCTTTCAAGTCAACTGTGTCAAGGGGTTTAAAAGGTGATCTATAGCAAAGCTTCAGGGAGGAGGCAAGAGGGTCGGACCACACCGACTTTGAATCCTGATTGCTGTTTCGACTTGTGTGACCCTGGGGGAGGTTAGGCAACTTCTTGATGTCTCAGTTTCCTCCCTGACAAAAGGAATTTTATAATATCCATGTCATAGGGTTTTGTGAGGATGAAAGAGAAATGTGTGCTTCTCACACATTATGTCCTCAAAATGTTATCTGTAACTAAAAGGTTCTCTCATTCAGTGGTTGTTTTACTCAAGGAATGTGTCCGAGCAAACTTGGCTATAAAACGAATGTCCGTTTGTTGAACTCTATCTGCTTCCACCCTAACGTCAGAAACACCCTCTGAGGAGAATTAAACCGTAAGAGACCGAAGGGACGCTTTCTGTGAGAACACTTATTGAAAGTGTTTCCACACCTTTAAAGTACTTCCTGTCTTATTTGATCCTCAGGACAACCTCACAAGTTAATCCTTTTACAAAGGAAAATAGAGCCTGGGAGGTGAAAGAAATTGCCAGAAGGTGAGGTGGTTAGTTAATGGCAAAGGCAGGGTGAAAGCTGGACCCCAGCTTATTTCTTCCATCGGGGGTTTGTCAGAGGGAACGGCTTCCCCAGGAACAAAACTCCACGTGTCTAGTGCATCGAAACCCCCAGGAGTTCTGGAAAATCACAGCTATGGGGTCCTCCCCACAGAGACGTGGATTCAGCTGATATTGGGTAATGCCTGGGCAGCCTACAGTTGAAAAGCACCCCTGGTGACAGTGAACTCATGGCAGATCAAGGAATTGTCTGATGCCCTAACTATTTAACAAAATGGTAATAAACTGAGGTAGGACCTGTTGGGGAAACACCACTGCCTTCTAATACGAGCGTTGCCTGCTCTTCGGAAGTTTGCCTTCTACTACATAGCTTTTATGAAAGACCTATATTAGGACCTGTTTGTGTTAACCAAAGGAAATCTGGAGAGGACTTTTCCTTTTTAGATAAAGGCAAAAGTGAAAATAGAGTTCTGCGTTTGGTTTGCCAGGAGTCCCTGTGGCGTCCCTAAGGCCCCGAGAGTGGCGCCACCAAGCTCCTTCCCAGGGAACAACACCCAGTATGGAGCTGCCATAGCTCTGAGTGGTGTGAACATCTGTGTTTGATTTCAGTTTATTTTATGCATCCGCTAGCCAGATGTGTCCTCGGGTATCAGAAAAGCCCAAGAGGTTATTTCTTGGGTCTGAGAGCGCTAAATATTTTTTTCCCCCATATAAAACTGCTATTGCTATAAAACGCTTCTTCAGGGGCACCTGGGTGGCTCAGTTGGTTAAGCGGCTGCCTTCAGCTCAGGTCATGATCCCAGGGTCCTGGGATCCTGCCCTACATTAGGCTCTCTGCTCAGCAGAGAGCCTGCTTCCCTCCCTCTCCCTCTGCCTGCCACTCTGCTTACTTGTGCTCTCTCTCTATCTCTCTGTCAAACAAATAAAATCCTAAAAAACAGAACAAAAACAAAACTGCTTCTTCACTTCACACCATTTTGGCTCACAAAAGTTTTCGCAGGAATGCTCTATGGTCGATAGTAGGGGAAATCTATAAAGGATTTTTTAAAAAGATCACTTTTAATTAGTCAAGTAATACACAAATATGTTTACCTTGTGAAAAATGTACACAGCAAACAGATTTGGCTAAATTTCTCTTTACCATGCTCTTACCCTCAGAAATAACCACTGTTATCAAATCAGTCTAGAACCTTCCAGATTTTCTATGCTTTTACATGTATTTTTCCACACTCACAGGAAACATATAGCAGTGTTCTATGTATTGTCATTGTTTCCATATATGGTATCCTATTGTATTGAATATTTTGTACCTTGAATCCCCCCACCACACCCAGGTTTACGGAGAAAAAGTCGACACACATCACTGTACAAGTTTAAGGCATACAGCAAGATGGTATGATTTACATATATTGTGAAAATGATTAAAATCAGCTCAACTAACATCCACTTTCTCATATAGATACAATAAAAAGAAAAGAAAGGGGAAAAAAAGAAAAAAGCTTTCTCCCTTGTGATGAGAACTCAGTATTTATTCTCTTAACATTCTTATATATCACAGAGCAGTGTTCGCTATAGGCATCATGTTGGACATTATATCCTTACCCCTTATTTCTCTTACAACTAGAAGTTTATACCTCTTGACCCCCCTCCCGCAACCCGCTCTCCATCTTCCACCTTGGGGAACCACAAGTCTGATCTCTTTTTCTCTGAGTTTGGTTTTCTATTTTCTTTTTTCAAGATTCCACATGTAAGTGAGATCATACAGTATTTGTCTTTCTCTGACTTACTGCACTTAGCATAATGCCTTCAAGGTCCATCTGTTTTCTATGGCTGAATTATAGTCCATTGTGTATATACACCACAACTTCTTTATCCATTCATGGACACCTAGGTTGTTTCCAAGTCTTATAAATAATGCCACAATAAACATGGGAGTGCTGATACCTTTTTGAATTAGTATGTGTGTATGTTTTTCCCCCTTTGGATATAGTCCCAAAAGTGGAATCACTGGGTCATAGGGTAGCTCTATTTTGAATTTATTTTTATTTTTATTTTTTGAAGATCCTGCACACTGTTTTCCAGAGCAGCTGCACCCATTAACAGTCCCACCAACAATCACAAACGTTGTCTCTTTTCCACACCCTCGCCAGTATGTGTTATCTTTTGTCTTTTTGACAATGGCCATCCTAACAGGTGTGAGGGGATCATCTCATTGTGGTTTTAATCTGCATTTCCCTAATGATGAATGATGCTGGGTATCTCTTCCTGTACCTGTTGGACTTTTGTATTTATTTATTTATTTATTATTTTTTTTGGAGAAATGTCTATTTGGGTCCTTTGTTCATTTTTTAACTGGGGTATTTGTTCTGTTTTGTTTGCTGTTGAGTTGTATGAGTTCTTTACATAGTTTGGATATCAATGCCTTACCAGATATATGGTTTACAAATGCTTTTTCCCATTCCATAGGTTCTTCTCTCACTTTGTTGGTGATTTCCTTTGGTGCGCAGAAGGCTTTTTGTTTGATGTGGTCATACTTGTTTTGATTTTGTTGCTTATGCTTCAGGTGTTATATCCTAATATCATGACCAAGACCCACGTTGGGGAGTTTTGCTCTATGTTTTCTTCTAGGAGTTTCATAGTTTCAGGTCTTACATTTAGGTCATTAGTCGATTTTGAGTTAATTGTTGAGTGGTATAAGATACGTCCAGTCTCATTCTTTTGCATATGAATACCCAAATATCTCAGCACCGTTTATTAAAGAGACTGTCTTCTTCATTGAGTATTCTTGGCTTCCTTGTCAAACATTAGTTGACCACATATGCTTAGGTTTTGTTCTGTGTTTTTTTTTTAAAGATTTTATTTATTTATTTGACAGACAGAGATCACAAATAGGCAGAGAGGCAGGCAGAGAAAGGGCGGGGGGAAGCAGACTCCTTGCTGAGCAGAGAGCCCGACGCGGGGCTTGATCCCAGGACCCCAGGACTAAGACCTGAGCGGAAGGCAGAGGCTTTAACCCACTGAGCTGCCCAGGTGCCCCTAGGGTTCTTGATTCTGTTCCATTCTTCTACTTAACCTGTTTTTAGGCCAATACCATATTGTTTAATGACTATAGCTTTATAGTATAGCTTCAAATCAATAGTATAATGCCTCCTGCTTTGTTCTTTTTTTTATCATTTTTTTCTTTCCTTTTCTTTTCAGAGAACAAGATAGAATGCACATGAGTGGGGAAGAAGGTGGGGCAGAGGGAGAGGGAGAGAGAGAATCTTAAGAAGGCTCCTGAGGAGCCTGACAATGGGCTCGATCTCACAACCCTAAGATCATGACCTGAGCCAAAATCAAGAGTCTGACACTTAACTGTCTGAGCCACTCGGGCACCCCTTTCTTTCTCAAATCTTTGGCTATTCAGTATCTTTTGTGATTCCACATAAATATGGACAGTGTTTTTTTACCTCTGTCAAAAATGCAGTTGAAATCCTGGTAGAGATTATACTGGATCTATTGATGGCTTTTGGTAGTATTGACATTTTAGCAAAATTAATTCTTCTAATTCATGAACATGGGATGTCTTTCCATTTATTTGTATCTTCTTCAATTTCTTCTGGCAATGTCTTGTAGTTTTCAGAGTAGAAATATTTCATCTCCTTAGTTAAATTTATTCTTAAGTATATTATTGATTTTGAGGTATTATAAATGGGATCCATTTCTTTATTTCATTTTCAGAAAATCTGTTGTCAGTTTATAAAAATGCTACTGATATTTGCATACTAATATTGTATCTTGTGACTTTACTGAATTCATTGATTAGATCTAACACTTTTGGTTGAGTCTTTAGGATCTTCTACATATAGAATCATGTCATATGCAAACATGACTTCTTCCTTTCCAATTCTGATACTTTTATTTATTTTTCTTGCCTGATTTCTCTGGCTAGGGCTTCTGGTTCTATGTTGCATGGGAGTTGTGAGAATGGACACCATTGTCTTATCCCTATTTTTTTCTGCATCTATTAAAATGATGTGATTCTTTTCTTTTATTCTATTAGTGATGTATTACAGTGACTGATTTGCATATATTGAGTCATCCTTGCATCCCAGGAATAAATCCCACTTGATCATGGTGAATGATCCTTTTAATGTGCTCCTGAATTCAGTCTACTAATTTTGTATCTATATCCATCAGGGATATTGGTCTGTGGTTTCTTTTCTAGTAATATACTCTTCTGCTTTTGGTATTAGAATAATGCTAGCCTTGTAAAAATAGTTTGGGAGTCTTCTCTCCTCTGATTTTTCAGAAAAAAAAATTGAGAAAAATTGGTGTTAATTTTTCTTTGAATACTTAGTAAAATTCACCAGTGAAGCTATCTAGTCCTAGACTTCTCTTCATTGGGAGAATTTTTATTCCTTATTCTATCTCCTTACCAGTAATTGGTCTATTCAGATTTTCTATTTCTTCCTGATTCAGTTTTATTAAATTGCATCTTTCTAAAAATTTTTCCATTTCTTCAAGGTTGTCCAGCTTGTTGGCATATAGTTGTTCACTTACCTTGACTTTTTTCTCTTAACAATATGTTTCAAAGATCTTTCCATATCTCACTCTATATCTCTAACTCAGTCTTTTTTGAATTAAATTGATGTCATATTTCATGCTATAAATAATTCAGTCTATTATCCATTCCTTGATTAACAGACATCGTTCCAGTTAGTACATAAGAGCTGCATGGTACTTTTTAATGTGAATGTACCATATTTTAGCTAACCTTTTTCTTATTGGTAGTCATTGAGGCTGTTTCCTACTTTTCGTTATTTAAAAATAACACTGTAATGAAGAATGGATTTTGAACACATATCATTTCAGCCATGTGTATGTGTGTGTGTGTGTGTGTGTGTGTGTGTGTGTGTGTGTGTTGTGTGTTACAAGCTAAGTTCCTAGAAGAACTGCTTTGGTAAAAGAGTATGCAGGTTTTAAATTTTGTGGCAAGTTATTTAGTTACATGGTGGCCTCCCATTACCATTGTTCCAAATAAGTGACTGACAGTCAAGAAAAGAATTCTAGAATACCCATTTCCAAAACTCTGTGCCACATCCTCAGTTCCTTTCCTTAAAAATCTAGTAACAGATTGCAAAATGCCACTTCTCTAAGCACCAATTCAGAGAAAAGGGAAGGCTATCATCTGGCACAAATTCGGTACCATGACATGTTGGGGAAATCCATTCTGCAACTGACCGTTTCCTTTGGGAAGGGAGGGGGAGGCACCAGAATTAAATCTTTTCCCTTTCATTTATATCTTACTCACAGAAAGAAAAATTCCAAGTCTTTCAGGGTTTAGTATCAGTACATAGATCCTGTGTCATATGTCAGCTCAGGAAAGCCCTCTCTCTCTTTCCCTCCTCTTAACAAACATTTCAATGTCAAAATGAGGCAGTATCATATGGCCATGAGCCATAGCAGCTTGAAGAATTTTCCTGATGTGTGGTGGATGGTTCTTTTTGAGTTTTATTTAAATTTTCCCCCAAACCTTGATGTATTTTGGGCCTGAGCTTCTGGATGCGTGCAAAGTTAATTTGCATGTGTGATATCCAAGGAACGATTTAGAGTATAGGAGAAGGACTAGCCTGAGGTTTGCTTGCCAGGTACCCCCCTGGCCCTTTCCCAGCTCTGATATGGTCATTGAGGGTATAGGGGAGACATCAATGCAACAGAGACATGTGTTAGGGGTCCCATCAGCTCTTACCTCAGGGGCGATGTAGTCTGGAGTTCCACAGAATGTCTTAGTGGTCACCCCATCCCAGATGTTTTCCTTACACATGCCAAAATCAGCAATCTTGATGTGGCCCTCTGAATCCAGCATCACATTGTCAAGTTTGAGGTCACTGCAGCAGACATAAAAATTTAAGGATTTAACAAATGCTATTTATTTCAAGTCAACCACCAGCCAGCCACTCAGGACGTGCAAAACACTGTGCTAGGTGTCGGGGAAGATCAGAGGTGAGTCTGAGCTGGCCCTTGCCCTCTGATAGTTTATTATCCGGCCGGTAAAGAGGGGTCCACAAACTTGTCTGTTTCTCTTTTTCTATAGACCCAACTGTGCCAAGCGTCTCACGAGGACACAATGAGACAGCAGCTCTGAGAGGAGAGAGCCACAAGAAGCTCAGTAAAGAGCAGAACATCCACAGAGGCCTCTTGTAGCCAGGAGCATTTCAAGAGTCAGTCCTTGTACTTTAAGGACCCCTTATATTCCATAGTAAGATACATTTTTCACAAAATTATTTTTTGAAAATATCTCTGAAGATCAAGGAGGGAAAAAAAGCAACTGATGGAAAGTAGCTTATTTAGTTTCGAGTGCTCCAGGCTCTCCTAGGCTGATTCCTAGGACATGACCCCAAGAGTTCCCATAGATTCTCTCACTCAAAAAAAAAAAAAAAAAGGGTTGCACACCTACTATGTGACAGGCATTATGCTTGGAGCTGGGTATATAAGGTGAACAAGGTAAACAAACATTTTGCTCTTATTCAGATTAAATTCCAGTATAGGGAAAAAGATAATTAACAGGTGTCCAAATCTATAATTATTACATGATTATTAATTATAATTATTATATATTATCTAATTATTACATGATTATTGATTTTATGACTACTATTGATTTTGATGGGCAGTGTGAAGAAAATGAAGAAGATGATGAATTAGTAACTGGGGAAGGTTTCTGTAAACAGGATGCCAGAAAGGTGTCATCTCCATGGAGGTAACATTTGAACTTTAACCTAAAGGACATCTGCTACACTCACATTCTTCCATTCTATCTGTGTTGATGAGGAGAGCCTGATTATTTTTAGCAATGCCTGCACATTCCCAGCATATTGGATTACTTCAATATCAACACACTTTCCTCCTCCCTAAACATCTACTCCAGTGCCAACACTTGGTGTTTCAGTTATCAATGAGCAGTGGTGATCCATGGGCCAGTCTTTCTCAATCTCAGTAGAGTCCAGTAGAGTCACCTCCTGAGAGGTAAGGGGGTCTACTATTTAATTCAGATCCCTATCTTAAATCACCTTCATTTTGTGGTGGACATCTGTGGTCCCTGCCTAATTTAGCATCTCGTGATGACGGCCTCCGCATATTCCTTTGAAGGACCATCCTTCCCTGATTCTCAAGCCATGTAATGTTGGTGGTAGTGATCCTAGCTTCTGGCTCCACGAGTGGTCATGGGGGCCTATCCTGGCCATTGGAAACACCTCATTCTTTTTTTTTTTTTTTTAAGATTTTATTTATTTATTTGACAGAGATCACAAACAGGCAGAGAGGCAGGCAGAGAGAGAGAGGAGGAAGCAGGCTCCCTGCTGAGCAGAGAGCCCGATGCGGGGCTCGATCCCAGGACCCTGAGATCATGACCTGAGCCGAAGGCAGAGGCTTAACCCACTGAGCCACCCAGGCGCCCGGAAACACCTCATTCTTCTGGTCACAGTGACTGTGCCAGGAATGGCCATGTGACCTAATATGAGTTAATCAAAGCCATTGAGCAACGGCTCTGGCACTATTGTTAGGAAAGAGATGAGCTCTTTTTACATTGGGGCTGCTCGGGTGGTAGAACGTAAGTCTGGAAGTGCCAGCGGTCACCGGATAAAGAAGAAAGCTAGTAGAGATAAAGCAGAACTTGGAAGGAAGGTGATAAAGTGAGCACTCATAACATTTGAGCCCCCAGATCCATCCTGGCATAAAGTTAGATCTGTCCCCCGGACTTTTGTTATGTCAGCTAAAAAATATCTCTTTTAACAAGTTAGTTTGAATTGAGTTGCTGTCGTCACCTTCGACTAAAAGAATACAATGCAAAAAAAGACATTGGCATTTCCTACCAGTGTCTGTGAGGTCTGGTCATCCAAGGGGAGGCCCACTTGCACCCCACTTGCCAACAGCAACATACAGTGATCTTTGGTGCTGTCCATGGTACCACCCACATCCAGCCTTCGTCCTTCTACAAGCCACAGTGGTCTCTGAATGCCAGTTCTGAGCTTACACTGGACTTTAGAGCAACTTGTTTCACCTAAAACATGCCAGATCTACATGTGATTTGATTAACAGAGACCCATGACACTGCCCTCAGTTTGACCACATACCCCCAAACGGGCAGCTGGGCAAACTAGAAAAGTGGTGACAGCTTCATGTGTTATAGAAAAGGAGCTTCAGGGGGTGCCTGGGTGGCTCAGTTGGTTAAGCATCTGAGTCATTATTCCAGGTCAGGTCAGGGTCTCAGGGCCGTGAGATTAAGCCCCATGTCGGGCTCTGTGCTCAGCATGGAGTCTGCTTGAGATTCTCTCTTTCCCTCTCCCTCTGCGCCTCCCCCAACTTCCTCCCTCCCTCTCTCACACATTTTATAAATAAATAAATAAAACCTGAAAAAAAGAAAAAAAAAAAGGAGCTTCAGGTGCCAATGGCCAGCAGGTTATGCAGCTGGGGGACAACCAGTCATATTCATCATCACATATGTCTTTTGATCGTCTACTGCATTATTTTGCTCAATGGAATGATCCTGCAGAAAGGGGTTGGAACAATTGTTTTCATTTCAGAAATCCATCAAGGGCAAAACCATCACACATTCTAGGGATAGTGATCCATAAATAAGACATGAAACTTGGAAGGATCTTTGTCTCCCCTGTACCCAACATCTCCAGCTACAGTCCTCAAAGAGGGCAAGTCTAACATAATTCTTCATCCTCTTAACTTAAGAATTCTCCAGTTAACTAGAGATCTAAATGAAAGAGGGAGAGATGTGCAGCATTTTTAAAGACCTTACCACATGAAGGTCATCTCAATGAAGTTAAGAAACCATGTTTCTTCTGCCATGTAATTTTTTTTTTTTTACTGGTTTTCATTTGATTATCAATTTCACAAACTCTGCCTCAATCAAGGTTTTTGATTGTGAGTGATAAAAATCAACTCTAACCATGTCAACCTGGAAAGGGATTGTTAAAAAAGGTCTTGGGAGTCCACAGAATTTCCTAGAAGGCTGGAGAATCAGATTTAGAGGGGAGGCAGCCAGGAACAATGCTTAGTTGCGATGCAGAGCTGGTCCAGTGAAGGTGTCACAGATGCCACCACTGGGTACAGCCATCCTGTTCCATGAACCCTAATGCTGGACTCTGGATATTGTTGCTAAGAACTGCTTCTCCTCATGCCTCTAGAAACTAGATGTAGCTGATTTCTATGGCCACTCTCGATTCTATAGTCTCTGCCTTTCTTGGCCACTACTTCTGGTTCATGGTGTTGTGTCAGTGTGACAAGTGTCAGAGCCTGGGTTGTGTGTCTGCCTTTGATGCAGGGAGGCTGTGATAGTACCTGGCATTTCCCTTCTATATAGCAGGAGATGGACTTTGTTCCTTCACATGAATGAAAGGGATTCAGATGCTGAATGCCTTAAAAGAGAGACTAGTGCCCCCTAAAAAGTATGAATAGTTGAGGAAGGATTGAAGAATGTGTTAGTAGAGAGAGCTCTGAGGTAGGCAAAGTCTTAGCACTGAAATCTAATCTTTTATTTTATGACTGGAATGGTGAAGGTCCTGGATCCCAGACCAATCCACAACCCTACTAGACAGGAAACCCAACGCTGAATCCCACCCCAGCTGTCAAAGAAATTCTATGTCCTCTCCCGGCCCCTCCCCTGGGACTGGATTTTCTTCCACTTAACCTGCAGTCCCACATTAATCTCCTCAGCAATCCTCAGTGGCCAGTTCTATTATAGCCAAGACCCATCCTGCCCAAGAGGAAGGTTCTAATGTCAGCACATAAAGTAAAAATCAAGTAGAGTGAATGATTACCCACAATGCCCATTCTTCAGCTAAGCCCCTGCTGAAGTTACTGGCTTGAACGAGGAGTCACGTCATACGGAAGATGATGTGTACCCTTCAACACCAGAGTGCCATTTGGCACAAGATGCCCCCACTTGGGGCAAGAGGAAACAGAATCAGAGGTTTCCCAAGTGCGTCTCTTGCACACACAGTGGTACGGGTTCATTGAGGGCAAGCATGGCCAGAATGAGCATGCAATTTATAGTTTAAAATTCTTCTTTTTCTTTCTCTTTCTGTTTCTTCACTGACCTCGCCCACGTGGCAGGTGAAACCAGTCCTCTTCCTGACCTTCATCCCTCCGCTCTTAGGGACAACGAAGCAGAGTAGGGACTCTATATCCCCAGGATGATTGTCCCTTCCCCCACTAGATGCATATCACCACTTCAAGGGGTTCAAAAAAAGCCCCTGGACTTTGAAGGCTTCTGGCAAGATGCTCACCTCCCATGTCTCCATTCCACCAGTGCCCACGGCCTCCACTCCACTATCTGCCTTGAGACCGCCAGGGCTCATCTTTTTACGCTTTTTGGCCCCACGACCTTCGGCTGCAGCAAGACGTCGATCCCGTGCCCTCCACAGGGTGACAGGTGTCCCTGTCACTACCTGGCACATGCCGGCCCCCCTCCCTTGCTCCGCTTTTCTCCCTAGTGCTTATTGCTACGTGACAGACTGTATCTCTGTGACCTAATATCCGTCTCCCTCCACTACAGCTGAAGTCTTACAAGGTAGGAGGTTTTGCCTGTTTTCTTCTCAGAGCTGCACCCGAACCATCTAGAAGAGCTCCTCGCACATAGTAGGCTTTTAGTAAATGTCCGTCAGCTACGTGAGTGGCATGGAATTTTATGGCTCTTCACGATCTCTTAGATAGACCTTCGCCTGTGCCAAGTGCCCTCTGGAAGCCCCAGGCCCCTGTCAGCCTCTCTTGCGTGACCAACCAGCCCGAGCCTGCACTGCCTCTGCCGTTTGCATCCATGTGGTGAGAGAAGGAGACTCGTACAGCCAGACCACTGACAAAGAGCCGCCTCAGGCTCAGTTGCCTGCCTTGCGTGAAATATGAAACGGTATGACTCATACAGCTATGATCGTACACTTGCTCCTCCAAAAACGGGCAAATGCCAAGTCCTGAACTTAATCCTGTCTTTCAGGGCAAGCATTTTAGAGATCCATTTCTACATTTTAGTTATGTAGCAAAAAAAAAAAAAAAAAAAAAAAAAAATCATCTCATAATAATAGGATCCACCATATCCTGCCAGGCGAGATTCTCTGCTTGCTCCCCAGATTTGGGGTCCCAAGGCAAGAGAAGGAAGCGCTGGGCCCCCACTGGTGAGCCTTCCCTCCTTCAAGCAAAGGGTCTCCCATCGGAGGCTCCGAACCATCACTGGCGGCAGGGTCCATAGCGATCTTCCATCACCATCTAGAGCTGCCCAAACTCTGCCAGGGCAGTGGGCGATGCGAACACATGCCCAAGTCAGGACTGGAGGATTCCTCCCCCACCAGGGATTCTAATTTTAAAAAGCAGTTAAAGAAAGAGGCAGGGAAGGGAGGAGCTGAGGGAGAAGAGGGGATGGAAGGGGTTTGGTGCTCACTTACCGGTAAATGATGCCCTTGCTCTGCAAGAAGAACAGACCGATGGCAATTTCTGCAGCGTAAAATCTGAAATTAGGGGGAAAAAAAAAAAGCAATGGAGAGATTCAAGGACACCGTATGCCTGGCAAAACCTCAGAATTCAATACAGAATTGAACGAGGCGTGGGGCAGCCACGTCCCACCTTGGACGGTCAGCCGCACATCTCGTAACACGATGTGCAGGGGGGTGTGGGTGAGTGAACAGGGTTGAGAGACTCACAAGGCTGCCTTCAGGATGAACCGGGGTGGGCAGAGAGGTGGGGAGGAGGCCGTGGGAGAAGGCAGACTGGCTGGAGAATGAGTTTCAGTCCAAGGCAAGTTCTTGAAGTACCTGAATACTACCAGCTAATCTGCTGAAGACTTACCATCTACCTACCGAAACTGTAGATAATTATCTGATTAAATTCTAACAACCATCCTGTGAGGTAGGTCCTACTAGTACCTCCCTCTTTCCTTAAAGGAGGAATTGAGGCTCAGTGAGAAAAAAATGACCTGACCAAGTTATATTGCGAAGGAATGGCCCAACCTCTGCCCATGTAAGCCCTTAATAATGGTGCCCACATAATTAAGTAAAATTAATAATTAATAATGCCCCCAGTGTCTGCCTTTGTAAGCTCTTAATGGAGGCCCAGAAGGAAAGAGATTTTGAGAGAAGGAGAAAGTCCCAGTGATAGCACAGGGTCAGGTGGGGCTTTAGGGAACTCTGTTAAGTGTCCTGACAATTTGTTTTATGTGATGATGGGATGAGGGTCTGTGGTCCGCTAGGTTTTAGAAGTCAAGGAAGAGCCAAGCCCAGGGTCCCCTTAGAACCGTGGCAAGACCTAGGCATGGCGCAAGGAGCTATCTAGAAGGCAAACCCTAGAGGAATACGGTGCTCATCACCGCGGCCGGCGGGAGGGGAGAGGGCAGAGCTGAGCTGAACAGGAGTCGGCAAGCCTCTGGAGTGGCCAGATGGGCCCTAGGTGAGTCCTGAAGGGCTTTCTAGAGGGACAATGAGATCGTAGCCAACTGCTCAGGAGAGGTCGTCTCTGCTAATGCCCTGACTTGCTGCTCCTGGTCACCACAGGGGAAGTCCATGATGAGGTCTGTGTTCTCAAAAGAAAAGCCTGGCTGCCTTGGGGACTGACAGGGACAGAATGGACTCAGCAGGGGAAACACATTTCCAAAAACCCTAATCAGTCTCCCCACCCAAGAGCCTCAGGGCACAGCCACAAAGCAACTTGATCTGTCATTCTCCGGGGAAGGAGGGCATCCAAGAGAGTGAGCCATGGTGTAGGGCAAAGTACAAGAGCAAAAATCTGGGTCAGAGTGGGGATCTGTCTCACACGCCCCAGCTCTGTGATCTTGAGCAAGTTTCTACAAACTCTCTGGGCCTGGCACAGAGTAAGCGCTCAAGAAAGACTGGCGAATGAACACACGAACGCTACCATGACATCCCCCCACAAAACCTCCGGGGCCTTTCCTTCGGAGGCAGGGGCAAACATCTGAGATAAATAAATGGCTGTGGTTTTCAAGCTTCACATTCTTAGCTGGTGTCAAGGAAAGAAAGAAGTATATCCTTATTCAGCAGAACACCTTCTTCCCCGGCCACAGACTTCTCATGAAGAAGCAGCCCAAGATGCGAAGAATCCCTATTCAGCTGAAAACCCAAGGTAACTCATAGCCCACCCAGGTATCCCAAGGGAAAAGTTTGTACTTACACAGCATGAGGCTCCTTAAACCGGCCAACTTGCTGGATGTGGTACATGAGGTCACCCCCGTTCACGTACTCCATCACAAAGTACAGGCGGTCCTAGGAGAAGGGAGCCAACCATATCGTCAACATCCCGTGTTTCTCAGGTTCCGCGTGGAGAGCAGGGAAGAGGTGGGATTTAGGATCAAAATCCCTAGGACTCGATGCCAGGTCCCCATCTTCAGGCCCATTATTCCCCCAAAGGCCACTGCATATATGCAACTGGGCATAGGCGGTACATGCATTTTTTTTTAATTAATAACTGTCAATTTTATTTGTTTGTCCTGGAAAATGTAATTAGCACATTAATATTGTGACTTCATGGATATTATGGTTTAGGATAAAGCTAATTGTTATAAAGAATGGAAAAGAAACACATAGATCATATTACAGATAATAGGTAGCTATGGTAATCACCCCCCCATGACGGCCCCCTGTGACATTCCCCTCCTGGTATTCATGTCCTTGCGCAGCCTCTTCCCACAAGGAACAGGACTGACTTGTGTAACCAGTAGAATAGTGTAAAAAATGACGGGTGTGATTTCCATGGCTAGGTCACAAAAGATACTGTGGCTTCCACTTTGCTCTCTCTTGGATCCCTTGTTTGGGGAAGCCAGCCGCCAGTCCCAGGAACGCTTAAGCGGCACCTCAGGAAGGTACGTCTGGCAAAGAACCAAGGCCTCCTACCAACAGCCAACACCACCTCCCCAGCCACCAGAGGGAGCCAGCCTGGAAACAGACCCTCCAGCCTCAGTCAAGCCTTCTGATGACCGCAGCCCAGATGACAGCTTGATGACAACTTTCAGGTGGGACACCCAAGCTAGAACCACCCAGGTTAGCCTCTGTTGAGTTCCTGACCCACAGAAACTGTGAGATAATAAATGCTTATCATGGTTCTAAGCCCCTGAGGTTTGAGGTATTGTAGTAGATATCTAACACAGGGACTATAGGGGGGGGATGAATTAATAGAATTTGAGAAATAGTGGCCTCAGAGGGCATATCCAGAAGGAAAAGAATTTGGGCCAGAAAAAGAAATCTATACCCCATTGAGGGAAAACTTTAAACGTGTCTTTCAAGGGAGATGGGAACTCTCTTAGAGTCAGGGGCTGTGTACTGCTCAGCTGTGTAAGCCCTGTTCTTGTCCCAAGACCTGCTCATAGGAGGTGCTAGAGAATGGAGAACAGTGCCAAACAGACTTTATTTGGAACCCAGCTTTGCTTCATGACAGCTGGATGATTTGGAAAGATTATTAAACATCTGAGTCTCTTCATCTGTGGCATGGATATTAATAATAGTAAAAATAATAGTAATAACTGAACCACAGGGTTGTTGCTGGGACTCAGTGAAACACATGAATGTTGTGGTCCTTGGGGGACACTTTCATGAAATTTGCCACTTCTCCTTCCATCAGGGGGGTGTCCGCTAAATGAAAAAACGACTTCACCTCTTCTCAGAGATGCCCACTTGGGTCAAGTCATTCCTTGATGCCACATGATCAACTTAATAAAAAAAAAAAAAGCATCAAAGAGAACAGGATGGAAATGATCAGAGCACCCCACACAAAGTACCCGTAGGTGTTACGTTGTGAAATGTGTGTTTTGGTTCTATTTATAGGTTGGTACGGTTGGGTCACAATGTAAAAGGAGGTTTGCTGCCCAAAGTCACAAGGCTGTCGTGTGGGCCTGTGAGGCCAGGAGCCCAGAGAGAACGATGAGGACGTGTGTGGAGAGCTCGAACGTGCTGCTGGCCCTATCACGAATGTTCCATCCACTGTCAGCAGAATCCTTCTTACAGTGCACAGAGCTGTGTCGTCTACCTAACAATCATAGCTGCATTTGTCCAACGTGTCTTGAGTGTCTAATGATAGGAATGATACCTTTTACGAAATAAAGCTACCATCTTGTAAGCATTTATCATGGGACTGAGCCAACCACTGTATCGATTTTGCCTCACTTCTCTCTCTGAACAATCCAACAGGACAGTATGACCCTTCTCCTCCATTTAAAGATGTGAACTAAAGCCCAGGAAAGGGTAAGAAACTTGCCTCAGTTCCCTTAGCTGCTGGACGGCCCAGCTGGGATTTGAACCCAGGCAGGTCCGTTCCAGGCTGCTCTTGTGGAAGGTACTGAGCTAGATGCTGTATGGATGCATGGGCATGTCCTCGCCTCTAACTGCTTCCCGTCCAGGAGGGGAGGGAAGGGGTACAGAGTTCCAGCCGCAAAGCACGACAAAAACTGGCAGGTCACAGGCAAGAAGTAAAGGGTAATCGATAATTTTTGAAAAGTCAAGAGATTTCCTCAGGCCAACACTACTTGACCCTTATGACATCTTTAGAGAGGTAGAATTATCGCTTCTGTTTCTCAGTGTCCAAGGCCTATGTGATTTGAAAAAAAAAAAAAAAAAAAAAAAAGGTCACATCCAAGTTAGTGGCAGAGTGGAGACAGCCAGAAGAACTGCCAGCACCCAGCCCCTGGTTCTTTGGGTTTTTTTTGATAGAAAACAAGCCTTAAAAATAGCATCTGTCTTTGCTGCACATTGAAGGGAACCAAAACACTTGCTTTTAAAAATTATTTTTAAAACTAGCAGATGGCATTGGCCACAGAGAGAAAAGTAAGTGAGGGAGAGATTTCAGTTGCTTGCTTTCTGCTTGGAAGAACTCAGCTTGCCCCCCAAACTCATTAGTTAGAATCCCAACATCAGGGAGCTCTCCACTGTGGATAATGCCACATTCTGTGGTTTGTTTCTAACACGAACTGCATGCGGGGAAACCCTGAGACCCATCGTCTTTGAACTGTACGGAGTCGGGCTTCGGCACCCTGGTACTTTGCACATTAAAAACCCTGTGGCTGGCGTCCTGCTCACCTTCCATTTTCCGAACAAACACGTAATGATGCCCTCTTAGGCTAGGCATAACTGCACCACCAAAGATGCTGTTGTGAAGAAATCCGTGGTGCCCAATGTTAAGAACTCCCCCGAGGAGTGGGGAGACCAGATAAGTTTCCAAACAGCAACGTTTCCCAGAATGTGGTGGGAGAGAACTCCAGGTGGGCTATGGATGCGTATGGCTTTAGTTCTTTGGTTTTGTGTTCATTTTAATGTATATTTTGAACACCGTAACTACGTCTGAAGTCCCTGATTTTACGGCTATGACTGCTGAGAGGGAGAGAGAGGCACGTAAGGAGGTACAAAGGAGAAGGAAGCCAGCTAGGGGAGGACCAGATTCTGATACACTGCATAAGACCATCACCCTTCCAGCTTCGGTTTTCTCACATACCAGCTTCTAGATTTTACTGTTTGTCTGCCTCATCGACTAAAATTTACTTATTTTAAAAATATTTCCATGAACTCACTTTTTCACTGGAACATACTGTTTAAAAAATTTTAGAACTTGATACTAAAGTCATAAATGGAAATTCATTGTCTCTGTAAAACAATAAAGGCATATCTGGAGTCTATCAACTCCAGGCGACATCCAGCCTGGCTTGGCTACACCAATCCTTCAACCGTCTTACATTTAAAACAAATACATTTTGTCCAGAGGCCACCAAGTTCATCTCCCACCCCAAGGTAAGGAACATCAAAATGTGAAAAACACTGCCGGTGGCGGTCGAGAGCCAACCTTGAGCAAAGTGAATTTTATTTTATTTTATTTTATTTTAAGATTTTATTTGTTTGTTTGGCAGAGTGAGAGAGACAGCACAAGCAGGGGGAGAGGCAGGCAGAGGGAAAGGGAGAAGCAGACTCCCCAGTGAGCAGGGAGCCTGATGCGGGGCTCGATCCCAGGACCCTGGGATCAAGACGCGACCTGAAGGCAGACACTTAACCGATTGAGCCACCCAGGCGCCCTTGCAAAGTGAATTTTAGAACTTTCCTTGGGCGTTTATTTTTGCAAGTCATGTATTAGGTATTAAAGGGACAAAAATGATGAATAAGATACAGACCTTGCCCTCAGAGAATTCAGAGTCTTTGTGAAAACAAATATGCAACTAACTCAAGCCATAATCTAAAATAAAATGTGATAAGAGAAATTGCGTGACAGGCACAAAGAGGGAGCTCCGGGGGCGTCAGCTAACTAAATGGCCCTCACCCACTGCCTCCAATTCTTACATAATTATTCCTGCCTATAGTGCCCTGAAGTTTGACTTTGCTCCCCACTCTTGTTTTTTTAATTTATTAATAATATTACTATTATTACTATAATAATAATTATTATTATTATTTTAGTAATCTCTACACCCATCAGGGGGCTCAAACTTACAACCCCGAGATCAAGAGTGTTGTGATCTTCTGAATGAGCCAGTCAGGAGCCCCTATGTTCCCCACTCTTCGGATAAAATTACTTCAAGACCTCAAAAGATCTTTCTTCTGGTCACATGCACTAGTTTTCGATTAGGACCTATTTGCTGTACCTACTACGTGAAAATCAGAAAGTATACATTGAGTATATCCTCAATATCTCCAACTTGTTTAATTTTCCAAAGAGGACATATCACAGCTCAAAGTTTCAACCCTCGTCTCTCTGGGCTGATGAAAATCTTGACTTATATTTCCATCCTCCTTCTTTCTCCTGAGCTCTAGTCAGCTCCAGCTGGCTACAGGACTTCTCTACGTGGGTGTCCCACTGTCAACTCCAATTAAAAGCTCAGAAAGGCAAGCTCACCATCTTTCTCTTCAACCTAGCCAGTCTGCTCAACTTCCAAAGTGTTTTTCCCAGATTGCCATTGTTATTGGTGTTTTTCTTCCTTATCCGCTGCCCTTGTCCCCTCGGCAGGAAACGCCTTCATCAGTTTTAAATCTCCTTTCCCCGTTATCTCCCATATTTGATCAGTAAGTAAATGGAACTAAATGTCTCTCTGTCACAGTGCATCATGCAAAATGGTTGGACAGGATGTCTCCCATCTGGAGCGTGAGTGTAAGGGTCATTTGATTTAAAACACTGACTGCAAGGCATGTGCCGAATTTATTTGGGGGGCCCGGGATAGGGCAGAGAATTCAAAGAAATCATCATTTTTTTTTTCTCCAAGACAGCTGAAAGTGGGATGTGACAGGATGTCCATGTGACTGCCGGGGGGAGTGGGGGGGACACGCCTGCCACTTTTAATAAGACACCGCAGACAGAGAAGATCAACAGTGTGGGCAACTCTAACCGCAGGCCCCCACACTTTCAAGGGAGTGTCAGTAAGCATTTACCTATTGAGTGATCTTTAATGATTTTCTAAGCTGGCCAATGAATTAATCCTGTCTGTAAGCTGTTCTTATGGCTCAGATGGATCTGCTCCTCTGGAGAAGCTGTACGGTGCCGTGGGTAAGAGTCCTAGCTTTAGCAAGCGCTAGTCCTTGGTTTAATCCCAATTATACCGCTTACCCACTCTGAGACCTTGTAACAGACACTAAACCTTCCCTGCTTTCAAAAAGAGGCAGGAATCGCTTCTCCTTCAGAGGGTTTTGCAAAGACGTATCAGATGATGCATCTCGCATCTATGCAAACTCACAGAGCCTCCCTCAAATCAGCGTGTGGTCAAGGACACACATCACACACAATTCGTCTTTCCTCTGTATTCTGTAGTCTTAGAATCACCATCAGAATCAAGCAATGGATGCTCCTCTTCTCCTCCCCCGCCCCGCCCCTAGGTTTCCAAGCTTTGCCCTTTCACATGTTCTCAAGGGTTACGACCATTCCTCCTCTTCCTTGGATTTCTACGGACCTTTGATTGCTAAATAGATGTGCAAAGGCCACTGTTAAGAAGGCAGAGAGAAGCAGACTTTGTCTCTTCCTACCCAATGCCCATTTTATAGGCCTGGCTTGCACTCCTGAGTCCTTTCCTGAGCTCGGGATCCTCTGATGCTTCCACTGCCTCAAGCCCTGTTACTGGTGAAGCTCTCACCGGCCTCCTTGCAGGCACTCAGCACCATGTTTGTACCACCAGCAGCTGGCTATGTCCTGCCCCAAGACAGTTCGTTGCCTTGCTCTCAAGATGGCACCTGATGTGAGCACCATCATCCCTCCCCTGTAGACACAGCTCCATCCTAAAGGTTCCAGCTAAGTTAGTAGTAGCCAAATCCCAGCTGACTGGGCCAGGAATCAAACGTCTGACCTAGGCTGAACCGATTGGATTCTCTTCTCTACAGGTATGAATTAGGACCCAGGGAGGTGGGCAGATAGAAAACCAGCAAGGGGCCAGGGAAGCTACGTCACCATGATCGGGGAGAGACAAGGAAAACAAGGAGAAAGAAACAAGAGATCTATTCTAGAAAGCCTTGAAGTTTTAGTTCTTCACAAGGCCCAGGTACCTCTTTGCCTTTGGGTTGTCTCCTTCCAATAAAATTCTGTCTCTCTTTTTTTCCCAACATGTGATAGTTTGGAGGAGCAACCCAACCATTGCCAAATGAGACTATGCCAAGGCTTCCTACAGCCATGCCCTTACATCAAACCACCTCCTTGGGTACTGCTGCCAGCCCTGAGCCAATCCCGAGTTACCAGGACCCCTCGGATGCTCTTGGTGCTCGACGGACACACCATCAGGGGCCAGCCCTACAAGTGGAATCATCCCCACCCCCGTCCCCGTCCCCCAGTGCATTCTGGGTTGACGTCCTTCCCAGCGTGCCTTGCAACTGAGTTCTTGCTGGACCACGACGACAGCAAATTTGGGGAGGAAGTAACTTCTGTCCTTCAATGACTCATAAAATCTAATTCTATTTAAAAAAAAAAAAAGAAGTGCATATGTTCAATTGAAAAGAAAACATTTAAAATAGATGTTTTGCTAAGGAGACGTAACTGCCTGTGCCCACTGGCAGTTGGGAAATTGCATGAATGTGCCAGGCTGACAATTGTCCCTGGGAAAAACTGCAGAAGGACTGGAAGGAACATAATCCTTTGAGCCCATGAGCCAGGCGCCCCTCAAACCCAGCTCTATTGGTACAGGTCGCCTCCATTCATTGTTTATCTGCACGTGGTACATCATCTTTTTAGACCCTCTCTTATTATGCTCACTTTAAAGATGATGAAATCAATAGAGCTGTTGAGTGCCTTTCTACAGGTCACACAGCCACTAACCACAGACCCAGATTTCTCTGACGGAGGCGCTCATGCTTATCCCTTTGTGCTTCTAGATCAATTTGCCTAAACCCCGGCTCATCTAGTGAGCAATTTTTAAAATTCAGCTTCTTTCTGATGGATTTTCCATCTCCTTGGGTATTACCTTTGGCCATCTTGTGGCACATTCAACACCTTTAAATTGTTTTATGATAGACATTTCTGAAATCCTATAAATTCAAAATGAAGACAATTATCTATGGACCTCTCCCTAAATCGATGTTTTGATTCGTCTGTGCCTCTGTCTGATTCTTTTCCATGTACATACTCAGTTATAACATGTTTAGAATCATCTCTTAAATAAAATTGAATACCTTTCATTTTCGGGAACGTTGTGCCATGAAAAGAATCAGAGATTCTTTTCATCCAATTTTTTTTAATCCAATTTTTGGAGAATGCTTCCGATGGAACTTTGCTTTTTCTAAATAAGTTTTTTGGAAATAAAATTTGCATCATTCTAAGAATGACAAAAGTTGTTTTGCATAGCGGTGGGTGTCTTTTTCCCTTTTATCTATTTTGACCACCTTCAGGATTTTTTTTTTTTTTAATTCTATTAGGGATCTTTCATCTTCAAAACTCGAAGTTGCTCACAAGGAAAACATATCAGATTTGCAGCACGTTAGACTAGATTTGTCATTTTTTTAAAAAGTAGCTGATTCATAAAGGGATTCTGGGTCACAAGATGCAAAATGACAGTCAACTTGGGCTTCACAGGCCTCCTCTCTCTCCTCAAACACGCTGAGCATATTCCCCCCTCAGGCCCTTACACTCACTCTTCCTCCTCCTGTCTCGAACACTCTACCTCCAGATAGCCACGTGCCTTGCCCCTGCACTTGTTCTGGTCTCCGCTCAAATGTCATCCTTATCAGAAAGACTTCTCTTTGATCATCCGATCAAAAACAGCATCTCTCCCACGCCATCTCTTTAGCCCTAATAGTTCTTGTGGTTTATTATCTGTCTCCACCATGGGAATGTAAATTCTGAAGGAACAGGGACTTTATCTCCTTTGTTCCCTGATGCACCCTTCACAAGGAGGCAGCTGGGTCCTGACACATAGTTTATTTCAACAAATAAATATTTGCTAACAGAATCAATAAGCCTGAGTAGCCTCCGTCTACTGGTGGGAATGATCTGACTTTTCAGATCAGAGGCTGTCTGTTCCAGCCCAGCCTGCCTTCTCCCCTGTACCCCCAATCAGGAGTCGGGGGCTGTGCAATTCTAGAAGGGGAGTGTGAGCCAGAGGACCAGCTCCATGGGCCATCCCTGAAAAGGAGCTATGCTGCTCACCTGAGCCACGCTGACAATGGTTTGCCTCATACAAATGCAGCACTCCCTACATCTTAAAATCCCTCTCACCATAGAACCTTCCAATCATGGCCAGATCTTTGCAGGATAAGGAGGTGATCCTTGCATGGTAGAAAGAACACCTTCAAGGGGCATTAAAAACCCGCCACTTAGCAACTGTACGCCAGCCGACTCATCTCTCTGAGGATTGGTTTCTTTTGTACCGAAATGGGAACAGCCCTTGCTTACCACGTTCTTGTGAAAGTCGGATGTAATCATGACTTAATGGAAAAATGGCTTAAACACTCAGAAAAGGAACCTGGAGTTAAGGCAGGGGCAGGAGAGCAAGCCTGGGGTTCTGGAGTCTTGTAGAACGGATCCCAGTGCTGGCGCTTATCTACCGCGTGACATCGCACAAGTGACTGAACATCTCTGGGTGCCGGTGTCCTCACCTACAAAGCAGGGAGAGTCACGGCGTCTGCCGGGAGAGGTGCTGGGAGGACACGGTGGGAGAGTCGCTGCTGAGTGGCCCATGCGGAAGCATTCACAATGCTAGCCGATGCTTCTTGTTGCTGTTTTTATCAACCCTAGTAAGGCCAGTCGGTAACTCCACATCATGTACTAGCAAAAGCCTGGGCTCTGGGTTTAGTGGGCCTGGGACGCTGTGCTGTGTCTAGGGAAAACCACCCAACATCCCAGAGCCTCCAGGTTTCTCCTGCAATGTGAGATGACAGCTAATCCCTTCCGTTGCAAGATTTGTCTGGCAAGGCTAGAAAGGAAACGAAGTGCTCCAAGTCCACCCATGGTAGATGGTCGGATGGAAAGTCAGTTCCGTACCAGAGAGGGAAAAGCTGAGGGGCACCAGGAGCCTTCACTGAGCAGGTGCGAGGTGAGCCGGGGGGCGGGAGGGAGGTTAGGGTTCAGGCCCTCCGCTGGAGCCCGCACACAGGCCGGCTGCTGGTGGCTCTGCCCCCAGGGTTGTGAGATGGACTAGAAGCCCAGTGAGTCACACTCAACACATTCAGAAGACCTCACGCTGCAGGGGTTGAGTGTAAAGCTCAGGGGAGCCGGGCCGCCTGGGTTCAAATCCTGACCCTGAAATGACTTGCTTGTGGCCTCAGTCTGCTTGTCCTAGAGGCTGAAGACAGGACCCATCCAAAGGCTGTCATGTGGCTTAAGAGTGTAACCCTGTGCCTCATGTGTCACAGGCATTACTGTGTCTCTGACGTATATTTAATTTATGTAAAATCAAAATATAGGTGCTCGAAAACGCTATCTGCAGCTGGGGGAAGGGGGAACAGGAGGGGCACCTGCTCGGTCCCCAGTGGCCTCTGACTCTGGCGGCGGGCCACTGAGGGCGTCTCCTCAAGCCAAGCACACTTGACATTTGAAGGTACATTTTCCCCACACAACAGGGTAGCGACTTAGAGACGAGGTAGCGACTTCATCTGATCTGCACCAGCAAGATGGCGACCTGTTCCATCCTTGGCCTTGCGGGATCAGGAGACTGTGGGTTGACCGCCAACATGGGGCTTCTGTCCGCATACAAGACTCGAAGCCACTGAACCCCTCGAGGGGACCCCGGGCACTGCACAATTCCCAGGTGAACCTCATCCCCGCTGTTGAATGCCAGAAAGCATACTGAAATACAAGTGAGTGGGGGAGGGGAAGATGAAGAGAATCACCTCAAATCCACTCTGCTCTCATTTTTTTAAGCGGTTAATTACTAACAAAGGTATTGCTTACTAATGAATTAATATTAGTCACACATGATGAATCCTCCCCATCTCGATCCATTCAGTTGAAATTGAAATTGTGCTCTAAGTTGTTCCAGCCCCTTGCTTGAGAACAAGATCTCTTCTTGATCTACTGATGTCAGTCAGTGACCCTGGGGAACCCCAATGGGAAGAAGAGAAGATGTGGGATGAACAAGGCTAGAGGTTTGAGAATCCGGTTTGGTCTGGTCTCTGCCAACCCCTAAGTGCCTTTAGCACCTAATTCCCTAAAACTCCAGTTCTGGAGTGACCTTCACCACCTGTGCCAAGACCCCGTAGGATGCGACCTTTAGCTCACTTCATGTTTTTCTTTACCTTGATGAGCTTCTTCTAGGAAACAGTTTTATGTTAAAAGCAAATGTTAGTCACCTTGGAAGCATAATCATGAACCAATTCATGACAAACTGTCCAATAACAGGAAAGAATCAAGTATTGATCCCGCCTTTCCTACAAGAATGGTGCCACCAGGGGGGCGTCTGGGTGGCTCAGTGGGTTAAAGCCTCTGCCTTTGGCTCGGGTCATAATCCCAGAGTCCTGGGATCGAGTCCCGCATCGGGCTCTCTGCTCAGCAGGGAGCCTGCTTCCTCCTCTCTCTGCCTGTCTCTCTGCCTACTTGTGATCTCTATCAAATAAATAAATAAAAATCTTAAAAAAAGAATGGTGCCCACCAGGACCAGGCAACAGAGGAGGGGCAGCCCGCCTTCCTAGAGGCACTCCAACCAACACCCAGCAAAGAAACAGCAGAAGACAATACCAGCCATTAAGGGACCGAGGCACCATGTGTTAGTGGTTGGCAACAAATTCTCAGTGGTTGCCAACATCCCAGAAAGAGGGACACGAGACATTACACGCCTTTGATTGAAAGAGCGCACCTTCTCCATTCTTACCAAAGGGATCGGACCTGAGTCTGGCCAAGTCTCTAGGTCTGGCTACCAATTTGCAGGAAAACACCAAGGATGGTGGCGGGGTGGGAGGTGGGTGGGCACGTGCAGGAGCCCCACGACTGTGTAGTCAACCAAATCCAGACTGAAAATGCTCCGGATCAAACAGCCCACCATCTTCAGCAGATGAGGGGACAGATAAAAGGAGGGGATGGAAGGGAGAAATCACTGTATTAAAAGGCTTAGAAGACACAGCCGGTTTCTAAAAACGGGAAAGATTAAACTATCATATTAAGAGACTGATAAGACTCAAGTGATCAAACTGTAAAGACACAAGGAAATCAAGCTAGGCAGTTGGCCGCTGGCTGCGAGATAGAGATTCAAACGTGAAGAAGATTCCAGAGTGGCTGGCCAAAGTTCTGCTTCTCAACCGGGCTGGCGGTTGGTTTGAGGAACTTAATCTTATAATAACTCATCACTAAGACATCTACTTTGTATGGTTTTCTGTATTTGCTTTATAATACCTCAACATTTAAAAATTTAAAGACTTTACCGTGCTATCATAAACGGAAGAAATCTGTAAAAAGAAAAAAATATATAGATATCAAATAAAAGCAAACCAATGACCTAGAAACTGGTGTTTGCCAAAGCTCAGAGCCTGAAGCCTGGTACTCTGTGTTAAAAAAGGTGGTACAGGTGGGCTGACACCAAACGAAGCATCTCCCTTGAGGCACTCAGAATTAAAGCGGATTAAAAGGTAAATGTAATTTAACATCCGTGCACCAGCCAAAGTCACCCTTCGTACCCAGGACCATTTTGCACAGGGATGCACGCACCGTACTTTGGCAAACACGACCCCGGCTCTTGGTGCCTGCAGTGGTGTGAAGGACGTTCTAGGAGGCCCAGCCCCCAGGAAAGCCCAGCGTGATGCTGGCAAACCAAGTCCCTGCAGGTAATACTATACACACTTGCCTAAAATGTGCCCTCCCCCGATGGCCTGCTGTAGGGAGACTCTCTGGGAATGGGAACTTGACCCCCTAGAAAATCATATCGCTGAGAGCATGGAAGCCATATTGCCAATGAGGGGACAATCTAGGGACCCACTTGCTTCTCCAGGTTCTACCGTATCCCCTACTGCACTGTTTGGTGACTGTCCCATGTCTGTTGCCTCTGCTCCAAGACCATAAACTTCTCAAGAACAGGACCTGGTTTGCTTGGCTCTATCCCTGAACACTTGGTCAAAGCCAAAACGTATGCGGTCTGTCTGTGAGATGCGCAAGGTACATCCACGGAGCATCAGCCCGGCAACAAGCACTGTGTCAAAGGCTTCTCATGTCGAATCTCATTCCCTCCTCACAACCACCTCGGGATGCAGCTTCATTCAGTTTGTCCATTTTACAGATGAGCAAACTGAGGCCAGACGGGTTTTAGAATTTGCTGAAGGCCACCCAGTGGTAAGTGACAGGGCCAGGATCTGAACCAAGGTCCCTCTGACCCCAAAATGCATCAAGAAACTTCTCAGAACAGGGAAGGAGCCAACCTCCAGCTCTGCCCCTTTCACATACAGCAGTTCTAAGCCCAATGAGTGGTCTGCACTGATAAAACCCACCCCAGGGCCAGATTTGGATCTTTCTAGGCTGGGAGTGTAGAATCTAACCTAGTAGAGGACAGGACTTGGTGATGTTGGAGGAGAGAGGAAGTCCCAAGCTTTAAATTATATGCAACATACAAAAGCATCCCATCTCACATAGGGGGTGGGCTCTAAAATTAGCATGCGTAGTGAGAACTGCACAGAATCGAAATAATCTTCAAGAATCCCTTAAAGCATCTTTAAGTCACTGGGCCACTGGCCCTTAGAAGCCCCAGAGGCAAGAATGAACTTTGTACCTTTTTGCACTGGGGAGCTGGCCACCCCCTTCCCTTGGTATGGAGGCCAGGGTCTCATTTGAACAGGTAAAAGGTAAAAGGTTCCTTAAAGGGATGGCCACTGCTCTCGCAGATAGAGCTGAAATCAGCCAACAGCAGATCGCACACACACGTCCCCTTCTCTTCCTGCGAGTCACAGTTCTGTGCTCACGAGCCCCTGTATCCCCGCCTTGGGGGTCCTCGGAAGGCTGTGTTCTCAGACAACGCCCCCCTCAGGAAGTCCGCACAACTGGCAGAATGCACGAGAGCATTGACCGCAGGGTCTAAAGGGCAGACAGTAACCACCTAAGCACACGCACCCTTTCCTTTCCTTCCCACTCGTTCCCCTCCACAAGCTCTGCCATAACATCGCATATGTGAGACTGAAAGTTCTCAGTTGTTGTCCCTGAGTCACCTCTGGCTGTCTGAGAAAGACCCTGCTTTGTTGGTTATTAAACCGATGGCCCGAGTTCCTTTATCTTCATTGTGATAGCGTCTGCCTAGGGGAATAGCTTCTCAGTGGCCGCCTCGGAAACTCTCAGCAGCCTCCCCCCGGGCACCCCATCTTCCTGTCTCTAGAGTGGAAAAATGGGGGTGGGTGCTGCTGGGAGGGCTTAGGCGGAAGGCCGGTGAAGCACCCGGGACGGGATGGCCAGACCCCACGCCCCCGAGGGGGAAGTTACCATGGTCTGGAAGCAGGAATGCAGCTGGGTCAGGAACGGCGGCTTCCCTGGCAGGGCCAGCACCCGCTTCTCCACCATCGTGCACTCCACGTCGTCGTCCTGGATCACCACGTCCTTCTTCAGGATCTTCACGGCGTAGAGCTCGTCCGTGCCTTTCCGCTCGGAGAGCATGACCTGGGAAAGAGAGGAAGACTGTCAGGGTGGTTGGAAGGGCCCGGGGGATTGGCAGGGAAGGATGCGATCACTCAAATCCACTCTAAGCTCTGCCCAGATGCTGTCTGCGGACACCAACTCATGGGATGGCGTTGTCCACAGACCTCATGCCTTGAACGGCTGAACCCAGTCAACAAGCAGGGTCCCAACAGCAACACACGAATACTGATCCCTTGGGGGTGCGCACCAATGCCCAGCCCCCAGGGCTAGAATACAAACCACCTGAGGGAAAGTGTCTTTGCTTGTTTTCTTCACTGGTGTAGTAGTGCCTGCGACATAGTAGATGTTCGATAAATAGTTGTTGAAGGAGGGCGCGAGTGCGTTCCTGAGAACACTGAATGTGGAACACTCGTTCCCTTATTCACTCAATTATTTAATATTCATTAAGAGCCTGCAAAGTACTGGGAATATGGCCATAAATAGGCAGGCATGTTCTCCGACCCTGCCATCCAGAGGAAGAAAGACTTCAGATATTAATCACAGAGATGATTAGCATAATATTTGAACATCCTCTCCTGCTGTCCTGCAACTTCCTTCTATGCAGCTGTGGTCCCCACCCCAGCATGTTAACCGGTGTGGCTCAGGACATATCATGTCAGACGCCACAGTGGCCAGTAGGTACTGTTACCAAATAGCTTCTTAGAAGAAGCACAGGGCAGTACCATATTGCATGAGGCTTGATCAGGTCTGGGGGCTTCTGGGAAGACTTCCTGGAGGAAGAAGCAATCAAACTGAAAAAAGCATTTACTGCAAGCACTGTGTCGGGCATTTGGCAGGTGATCACCTCAGTGATCTCAGCCACTCAGCCACTACATTTCTGAGCACTTATCAACGTGCCCGGCAAGGAGTGGTTTTCATTTGTTACTTCTCATCCCATTGTGTAAGAATCAAGAAGGCAGGTGCCATTAAGAAACCTATCTTACAGGAAAGCAAGGCTCACGGGGGGTGAGAAACCTGTAGCACAGCAAACTCAATTAGAGAGGGGACCAGATTTGAACTCAGGTCTGTCCAACTCTAAAGTCTCTGCCTTTAAACGCTGTACTTGCCCAGAGCTCTAGAAAAATCCTCAAGGAGTTTAGGTGGTCAAGCAAATAAAATGCTTCTACCTGACAAGCTGGGGGACCAGAGAACACGACAGAGCCCTAAGGCCAGAGGGAGGGATGCCTGGAAGGCTCTCCGAGGTAGGAGGGCAGCTGGGCACCCTCCATTCAGCTCTTATCCTCATGGTAAGAGTCTGACTGCATGGAAGCTTCGAGGCTGAGCCAACCAGCTCATACAGAGGCCCTGTCTCCTGCTCTCACCACGGTCAGGGTAGCCATGGGCAATGCAAAGCCAGGAATTCAGAGCCTTTAGCACGGAAGTTCCCAGCACACACTTCTCTACCACAGGACAGCTCTCAACTTCTCCCCTCTGGCCCCACCACAGAAAGGGCTGCCAAGCTGAGCAAATCCTACCTGCTGGGCATTTATTCAGTGCCCATGCAGATGCATAGAGAGAGTGGAGCTTAATGGGCCAGGCTGTGTGTCCTCAGCATGTTTCCCATCTCCCCCGGTCTCTCGTTGACCCCCAAGGGCTGTTTCCCCTCGCCCAGCCCTCACAGAGGCAGAAACACGACTCTAGGAGGTCAGTATTCTAAGATGTGAAGAGTCGCGTAGAGACAGGGGCTTTCTGCTCCCAGATTCCAGAGAATGCTGGGCATGGGGCAAGTGCAGGGAGGAGGCAGGGAAGTGACTTGGCCAGAAGACACAGGGGCAGCGGGGCTGATGGTAGAAAGAAGAGCTTTTAGCTGAGGAGCCTCCCCTCCCCCACCTCCCAAGTGCAGTAGGGGGGCTCCATGCTGAGTCAGCTTCGAGTGTGGACAGCCCCACTGACCTGTCACCACCGGTCAAGGCATCATCTAACAAACCTACACACTTGTAAACATCCACTCCTAGACTGCCCAAGACAGAGGGGAGGGGGCCCAGACACCCCCGAATGCCAACGGGGTCATGATGGGACATCTTAGCCTCCTGCCTAGAGGAGAAGCAGGACAGAGGGCTGGGAATTCCCCAGGCACCAGGGGCAGGGCGGACATCCTACAGCTGTTTCAATTATCCCCACTCTACAGATAAATAAACAGAGGCTCAGAGACATTAACCTGCTCCAGCTAACAACTGTTACAAAAATGCAGCCCTGCCCATGCTGCTCGAGTGTGTACAGTCCTTCGGGGACTCCCATAAGCCACACAGTTCCAGGACTACATCATTTTCTTTCTTTTCCTTTGAGTCTTCTATCCCACTGTCTCCAGTGTCCTTCCACGCTCTCTCACTGCCCAGAAAATCAAAGATTCAGCTTGGATGTCACTTTCTTCTCTATCCCTCAGCGATGCACTGAGACCAAATGGGTCACTCCCCGCTCTGGGCCCCAGGACTGTTTTGTGCCTATGTCAGTTACTTTAACACAAGTTTCCCAAACTTCGATCAGTCATTCATGTGCCTTTTTTTTTTTTTTTTAACATCTTCTCCTATCACCTAAACTGGTATTTGCTTCATATTTTAAAAACCTAGTCACATTTTTACTGAACTAAATTTATCTGAGAAAGGAAACTGTGGATCACCACTATTAATGGCAAGCCAGTATCACTAGCCATAAATGGAAGATCAGCATAAAAATAAATAAAAGCGAAGCCGCGCTAGGAAATTCCAGCTAGCTATCGCTAGCTGCTGAAGGTTCCAAGCCAGCCCCTGCATGTTCTCCTTGTTAAAGGAAAAAACAGTGTTAGCAAATGTTAGAAAACTATTAACGGCATGCATATTGTCTTCAGATGAGATCTTCTTGTTCAAGTCATTAGAAAGGATGATAGAAAACAGAAAGAGAGAATAAACTTATCACGATGTGATTTCCTTTTATTTAGTACCACATCTATGTACCACCTCCAAACAATCTCAGGCACGAACCTCAAATCACTTTACAAATCACCAGTGCAATGTGCTTCACACCTTAGGAAATACTGTGGCATCTGTAGAAATTTTTTAAGTCAATCGACAAGGACGTGTAAAGACTTTGGTGCCTTGCCCTGTCCTAAGAACACGGGTAGAAGGAAGAATAAACCAATGCCACGTAGCACCTCTGACATCAGGGGAGTGGTATGCAAATGAGCCAAGGTCCGGAAATGCCCCCGTGCTGGCTGGAGGAGAGTGGAAATGACCCACATGGAACACTGGAGAACAGTTTAGATACGGAACTGAATGAGATTCTAAGGCAGGGGTTGGGAAGCGTTTCCTGAAGGGCCACACAGAAAATACTGCAGGCTTTGCAAGGCAGCTTCTGTATCGGTTACTCAACTCTGCTATTGTAGTGGGAGAGCAGCCACTGACAACACAGAAATGAATGGGTATGGCTGTGCTCCAATACAATGTTTTTTGTAGGGGCACCTGGGTGGCTCAGTCAGTTGAGTGTCTGCCTCTGGATTTGGGCTCAGGTTATGATCTCCGGGTCGTGAGATCGAGCCCCGCATTGGGCTCTGCGCTGGGCATGGTACCTGCTTAAGACTGTTTCTCCCTCTGCGCCTCCACATTCTCTCTTAAAAAACAAAACAAAACACACTTTTTTTTTTAAATAAAATTAAGTGATGGCTAAAAGTCCACCGACAGATGAATGGATGAATAGATAAAGAAAATGGTGTGTGCGTGTGTGTGTGTGTGTGTGAGCGCGCGCGCGTGTGTACACAGTGGAAAATCACTCAGCCACAGAGAAAGAATGAGATCTTGCCATGGGTGACACCATGGATGGACCTATAAGGTAATGCACTAAGTGAAGTACGTCAAAAAAAGACAAATCCCATATGATTTCATTTGTACCAGTAATCTAAAAACCAAACCAAATAAACAAAGCAGAAATACACCCATAAATACAGAGAACAAACTGGTAGTTGCCAGAGGGGCAGGGGTACTGGGATGGATGAAATAAATGAAGGGGATAAAGAGATACACGCTTCCGGACACAAAATAAATACGTCAGGAGGATGAAAAGTACAACGTAGGGAATATAGTCAACCATGTTGTAATAACGTTGTGTGGTGATGGATGGTAACACTGCGGTGAGCAGAGCATAATGTGTACAATCGTCAAATCACTATGTTGTACACCTGAAACCAGCAGAATATTGTGTGCCATCTATACCTCAATAGGAATGAATGAATGAATGAATGAATGAATGAATCAACCAGTTAATGGCAATGAGCTGGGCACCAGTTGTTTGCTAGAACACGTGTTTCAAGTCAGATTAGAAAAATAAAAGTTCCTACATAATCACAGTGGCATCAGTTTCATTTGGAAGCTAATCCTAGCATGCCTCTCCATTCTTCCAACTCTTTATTAGAAGAACCTTCTGATTGGACAGTGGGCCCACCTGGCCACAGCTGATTGGATCAGAGTTAGCTCCTGACCTAAGCTGAGCCAATCAGATTCTCTTCCCAGAGAATTTGCAATTTATTAGAAGAACCTTCTGATTGGGCAGTGGACCCACCTGGCCACAGCTGATTGGATCAGAGTTAGCTCCTGACCTAAGCTGAGCCAATCAGATTCTCTCTCCAAAGAACTTGCAGTAGGATTCCGGGCCCAGTCAGCCCTGCGCCCCTAAAGAGAGAACCACACAGATCTGCCTGCAGTGGTGCTTCTCTACCACATGCAGGAAAGAAGAAACTGAAGTTTTGGGGAATGAGCAGAGGCCTTGCTTTCCAGTGCCTGGATCCAATTTCTCACAAGGCTTGGCTGTTTCCCACTGAAAACCTCCATCTCTCCAACAGACTGATCATTTTTACTGATAATAGTTGGACCAGGTTTCTGCTACTGATGGATCCTGTAAGACAAAATTGCTGTTTGGGTGGCTCAAATTCTTAATAAAAATTAAAATGTCAGGCAGTCCAATAGTAGCAGCAGGTCGGTCTGTAACCAAAAACAAGGCAGGTTCCATTCTCTATACAGGACGGTGCCCCTTGCCTCTCTCAGGTCCCTTAGGGGTACTTCTTGATGACACAGATCCCAAGCCCTAGGAACCCCACAGTATGGCCTGGGAGTCTGCATTTTAACAAGCATCTGTCTTCCCCATGATTCTAATCACCAAATTCATTGATCTGTGGAACACTGAGGTACTATCAAAATTGATTCATTGACTATGGAGTTCAGGAGGTATCCATAGGCCCCACAGACTCCTTCTGTCTTGATCTTCCTAACACCTTCTCCACAGTCATTAATGGGGTTAAGAAGGAAACTTCTCTTTGTTCCATGATATTCTCATCAAGCTCTCCTTGTCAATAGGAACCTCTAGGCCCCTCTTGGAGGCCTTTTTGAGAGCTTCTTTCCTCATGTCATGAAGGAAGTGATGTTTGGCCGTCCTTAGAAAGATCGGATACCCCTCAGTCAAGAGACTGAGTCTCTTCCCTCTCCCCTCAATGAACAGAACAGAGTAAAAGTTGTCCCCTGTGAGTTCTGAGGCCATAGCTTCTTAGCGTCTCTTGGGACACCTACCTTTGGAGCCCTGGCTCCTCCGTGCTAGGGAGGCCAAGGAAGGCGACCCCGTGGAGAAGTCCTGGGACTCCAAGCCCACCAGCCCCAGAGGCTCCAGCCTCAGCTGTCCCTGCAGCCCCCACAGGAGAGCCCCTAAACCACAATCCACCAGCGAGCATTCCCAATTCCCAATCCCCGGCCCACAGAAACCACGAGAGATTATAAGTGGTCAGTGGTGTTGTCAACATCTGAGTTTCGGGATGATTTCTCATGCAGAGATAGATGACTGAACAGATTCTTCTAAGTTCATATGTGCACGAACGTAACCACTTGCGCGTGCGGCCCTGTTCCCCTTGCCTTGTTTAATCCTTGGGTTTGGTTGTGCACACTCTCTTCAATCAATTTCTTTTTTTAAGGCTTCAATTAAAAGAAGCAACAGAGATGGAATTCATTCTGCCTTCCAAATGTGTCATCTCTTCCAGTCTTTTCCAGGACTTGGAAGGCGGGCCAATTCACCCGTTCATTCAGTAAACATGTCGTGTCTAGGATGTGCCAGGCACTGAGATGGGCACTGGGGATGCGGAGAAACAAGCTCCTGAAGCTCGCCCTCCTGCACAAGTAATTACCAAATTCAGTTACGCCTTAACTCCAGCAAGAGAAGTGCATGGTGCCCCTTGAGTGTTTGAGTGGAGGATCTAACCCGATCGCGTGGGTCAGCGAAAGACGTTCTGGGGAAGTGAGAGCTGAGCGTGGATCTGAACGACCAGGAGAACCAACCAGGCGCATTCCAGGCAGAGGGGAGAGAACTGTGCTTCCTCAGAATTAAACTATTCAAATCCACAAACCTGGGTCTAGAATTATCATAGGAAGGGAGCACCCAAGCTCTAGAACTCAGATTCTGGATTCCAATTACCACCCGAGATGCAGCAGAACTAGAGAGCCCCAGCAAAGAGGGCAGCACTGGCACCAAGCCAGGAGACTGGACGGGCACGGGGTGGTGTTCAGAGGCAATGGTGCAGGGTTTAGAGGCAACCACAAAGAAGGTGATGCTGGAGGGAGGGTCAGCCTGGGAAGGGGTTGGGTTGTCTGTGGTTGGTCATGATAACCATGCCCACTTCTGGCTCTCGCCCCTGCGGGATCAACTTCTACTATCCCCACTTTGCAGACTAGGAAGCCAGGGTTTAGGGAGCGCGGTGACTAGTCCAAAGTCCAGGAAGTGAAACTTCCCATGTCACCCATCTCCAAAACCCTTGCTCTTAACCATATTCCAATTCTCTGGCCCTCAAGTACCCAGTGCTCTGCTACAGTAGTTCTTGTTGTTTTGTTTGTTTGGAGGAAGAGAGAGAGCTGGAGAGAGAGAATCTTAAGCAGGCTCCAAGCTCAGTGCAGAGCCCGACACGGGACTCGATCTCAAGACCCTGAGATCATGATCTGAGCCAGAATCAAGAGCTGGACCCTTAACTGACTGAGCCACCTAGGGACCCCGCCTATGGGGAATTATTTAAATTATTTACTTATTGAAATTATTTATTAAGTTATTATTGTCAGAGTGTTTCAAATTCGGCTCCAGATCCCTGCCCTGTTCCTCCCTTTCCTACCCCCCACCACCACTTCCTGTGAGGCTTGGGACCTCACAGGCTAATTTGTGGCCATAGACAGGCGGGTCATTTCCTTTTTCCATTTCTTATACAACCACTAACAAACCACTCATTTACTCGGCGAGAGGGGCTTGGCCTGAGTTGGTGCCATGGTCCCAGCTCCTCCACCCACAAGTTCTTTTGGGGACTCTGTCCCAGGCACAGTGCTAGGCATGGCTGATGCGACCACAAATGGGACGGGCATGGCCCTGCTCCTAAGCATAAAGCAGCTTGGGAAGAGCTTCCTCTCCCTGTGCCACGAGGCACTGGCATGGGAGAGGAAAATGGCAGAGAGACAGCCACTGCCACGGCCACGGGCACAGCCGCATTCTAAAATGTTCCTTTAAGCACCAGCGAGCTTTTGCTTTTCATTAATCGTCTCATGAAGTTTCTGGAGTTTCCACTTCAGTGAATACCAACACAGAGGGCGTGGGCTGTTTGTTCAGCTGTCCCACCGTCTTCAGGGTGAGGATTCCAAACAGACTGAAAGGATGTGTTGAAGTGACTCTCTTATCAAACTCCAAGCCACATCTGTTACCCAAGAATCTTCTGGGAGAGACGTGATAAATAACAACACTCCAGCAGCAGCAGAGAAAATGTGGGAAAGTCGCCCAGGGACTCCTGGCTGCAGACTTTGTTGCACTGAACTTTACTGGTGAATCCAAATGGCAGAACGTGGCCAGAGTCTTGACCTCTGGCCACGGGATGGAGTCGCAGAATGGTTAGGGCATGGGATTTCACGTCAGAGGACCTGGGAGCTGTCCCAGTGTGGCCACAGGCTAGCCGCATGACCTTGGGAAATTCACGTAACTCTTCCTCTGCTGGTAACACAGGAACAACAACGACACTTCACTTCTGGTGGTAGTGGCGTACCTTGGGGGGATTAAAAGCAGTGCGCACACCTTCACTCAGCTGGGCACCATGCTGGGCAAAGGAGGGGTGCTTATCCCTGGTGGTTGTCCTAGTTTCTTGGGGCTGTCGTAACAAAGAACCAGAAACTGGGAGGCTTAGCACCAAGGGATTTTATTCTTTCCGAGTTCTGGAGGCCAGAAGTCCAACGTCAAGGTGTTGGCAAAGATGCTTCCTTCTAGAGGCTTCCGTCTAGATTGTCATGGAGAATCTGCTCTATGCCTCTCTCCTAGCTTCTAGCGGTTGCCAATAATCCTTGGCTTACACATGTATCTCTGTCTGTTTTCATGTGGCATTCCTTCCCAGGCCCCTGTGTCTGTGTCCAGATTGACTCTTCTTTTGAGGACACCGGCCATTAGATTAGGGTCCCCCCTACTCAACTAGATTACATCTGTAAAGCCCTTCTGTCCAAATACGGTCACCGTCACACGGATTGTAGTTAGGACTTGAACATATGTTTTGGGGGAAGACAATTTTATCCACTACAGTGGTTGTCATCAATGTCACCTTTTCAGAGAATGACTTGGGGAGGAGGGGGACTGCTTATGTCCTTGTCTACTGGCACCTGTGTCCCGTTCTCAACTGGCTAAGGAGATTTGCCCTGCAGGACTGTGGGTCCAAATGCTTACCAACATGAGAAGGTAGCCATAGCCAGGGACAAAAGACCCTATTCCCCATTCCCCAGGCTTCAAGGGACACCTGCCAAAAGTCCAAAGTCAAATGGAGTCTCTCTTAACTCCTCTCGGTTACATCTCTTGTTCAACACAGCAACAAGTTCTGTCAGCTATTCTTTCAAAATGTATGTCCTATCCAGCCTCCTTCCTGATCTAAGCCACCACGATCCTGAGCCGGTTACCTGCAAGTGTCTCTTAATTATTCCTCGTGTCCCCCCTACTTGTGCCCCACCAACACACGTACTCTGCTCCATGTACCCCAACAAAGCTTTAAAACTCAAGTGGGTCCCTGTTCACCCCACCTTCCTACGATCTTCTTCTCTTCCCACTGCACTGAGGACTCCTCCCCCCGACATGCCCCGGTTTGCTCCCACATCTGCTTGCAGAGGTCCTCCCTGACCACCTCCCTGACCACCTCTAAAGTCACAGCCCTGTTTGTCACTCCCCTTCTCCTACTTGGTTTTCTTTGGTAACACTCACCACACCTGACATGATAGCAATCTTTTTATCTTCCTCCCTCCCTAGATGTAAGTTCTAGGAGAGCAGGTCTTTTGTTAGACTCGTTCACTGGCGTATCCCCAACACCTAGTATCTAGTAGCCGCTCAAAGAATATCTGTTGGATAAATGAATGAAAAAGTCTGCGCGGAGGGAAAGTAGCTTAAAAAAAAAAAAGCCCTAGATCTGGGTCACTAGAGATCTCCGATGACTTAGGTCTCAGCATTGTTTAATTTGCATATGACTATTTTCAACCCATATCTCACAAAGAACTCGAGGTAGCATTCAAGTCTGTATAACAAACATCTGGATTTTACGGTATGGAAATTACACTTCAATAAAGGTGTTTAAAAATGATTATACACCATATAGTGCGTGTGTGTATTTCCTCTCTTCCATTCTCTTTCTCCCTCCCTCCCTCAGTTTCCTGGAGGCCAAGGGAACCAGAGACACATGAAACATAACAAAAGCTCGTATTTCCTTTAAGGGAAAATCATTTTTTGAGGAGGAAAAGCAGCTTTCCCTAGAACAGGGGTCTAAAAGGAACGTCTCGCATGGATCTTGAACACGTAGTACTACGGAGGATGGCGTCCCTAACAACGTCCCTCCCAGTCCCTCCCACTGGGGCCGGAAGGGAGGGCGGGGAGGCAGCAAGCATCCAGCACCATCAGAAGCTGCGAGCTCAGCTCACACACTGGGCTTGGGAAAAGACTCTCACTGGAACTCGAATGGCACACTGGAAAGAGAAAAAGAGAGAAACTCGGGGCTTGTAGGGTCCCCAAACTCCAATCTGGGAGAAGAGGATGGGGAAGGTGCTTGAGCTGAGGTTGGCATGGGACAGGGAGACAGAAGCAAGTTAAAAAACCCAGTGCGTACACTGTGGGCCCACAGCAGACCCCTGGACTCCCCCCCTCCCCCCCGCATGCGACACCCACCCCACGAGGCGGTGGGCTTGTGCACCAGACTGGGGGCAGGCATTGGGGGGCTGGTCTGCTGCAACGTATGCTCCAACTTTATTTTAGGGTTCCATGTTTTTGAGGGTCCTCCCTGCTGTCTGGGCTGTCTCTTGTGGGTTGCACCCAGCCCTCAGAGGCCAGCAGAGGGGACTTTAGATCCGCTCAGCTGTAAGTTTTGTTTTTTTGTTTTTTTTTTTTTTAGATTTTACTTATTTATTTGACAGAGATCACAAGTAGGCAAAGAGGCAGGCAAAGAGAGAGGAAGGGAAGCAGGCTCCCTGCTGAGCAGAGAGACGGATGTGGGGCTCGATCCCAGAACCCTGAGATCACGACCCGAGCCAAAGGCAGAGGCTTTAACCTACTGAGCCACCCAGGCGCCCCAACTCAGCTCTAAGTTTTAAGTTCGGTGTGCCCCCGTCCCCCATCTTTGGCTGCGGTTTGCCTCCCGTGCTTACAGCAAGCTCTTGTTTCTCTGGGACGCACATCAGAATTCCCTGTGGAGCTTTTAGAAGCTGGTGTCTGGGCTGCACTGGAGACGCATTAAGTCAGAACCTTCTAAATACTGGGGGCCTTCTCGTGCCAGGCCTGGTCTGCCCTGGGGAGGACGCAGTGGCGACTTGGCAGGCCGTCAGGACGGTGGTGGCATCCGGGGCTGGAGCCCCGGGCACACGCCATTCCCCTGCTCTTCCAAGGGTGTTCACCCACTTGGCAGTAGGATTTTGAGAGAAATCTGGGTGTAGCCGAGTTACAAAATGAAGGGGAGCTTCAGCACCCTCATCTTGACAGCATGACAGGTACCCTGACAAGCTCTTCGAGGGAAGCATAAGACTGTGATGGCAACAGAGTCTGACGAGCTAGAAGTCTGCGTCTAATGAGAACGGTAACATCACAGCGGTCCAGGCCCGGCTCTGTCATCGTGAATTCAAAGCCTGACTCTGTCATGTGCGTGCTGTGTGATCGTGGGCAAATTACTCAGTCTCTCTGAGTCTCAGTTCCCTTACCCATTAAAGGGGCAAAAATGACAGCTGCTCCCTCACAGGGCCCTTGGGAGAGCCAGTGACGGAATGCAGGGAAAACTCGGTGCCCAGCCCGCAGCCAGCCATGCTGGGAAAGAGACAGCGGACTCGGGGAGCACGAAAGGGATGTTCCAGTGCCCTCGGTGGCTATGGTGGCTCTCCCTCACCCTCTCCAGAAGAGACAAATCGAAAGGCACAAAGTGAGATGAAGCCATAGACCAAAATTTCTGCAAAATCGATTTCCCAGGAGATGTGATGCAATGTCGGGGATCAAACCAAGGTCCTGTGGTCTGTGCTTAGAGGTGGGACTGGCACAACCTGCTAGAGGCTAAGAGGACCTCCCTCGGTGGGCTGCATGCTCAGTGCAGACAGGGCTTTCCTGAGGAATCAGCAGAACACCTATTATCCTCTACAGTCCACGAGGGGGCGGAGTGATATATGCCCGGTTCCTAGGTCCTCACAGACCTGTCAGTTGTGTGCAGATTTGCCAAAGCCCTCCCTCGGACCAGGCCAGGGATAAAAAGTCGGCTCAAGGCCACTCAACCCTGGGTAACCCGAGGCCTGGAATGGGGGGCAGATCCCTCCTAACCCAGAAATCTTACAGCACGTTGGATGTGGGAGTAAAATGTAGACAAGCACCCGTCAATCCATGGGGCTGTAACGAGGACTCAAGGCATAAGGCATGTGAAAAGCTGCTCAGACAGAAAGAACTGAAGGTGCTGTGTTTGCCGTGGCCGAGGAACTGGGAGCCTTTACGGGGCTTTCCCAAAGTTCAACTTTCACCAGATGCAAAGATGTCCTAACATGCTCTAGGTTATCTTAAAGGCCCCATATTGACTCGCCAAAGCATATTCTTTTTTTTTTTTTTTAAAGATTTTATTCATTTATGTGTGAGAGAGAGAGAATGCTCACAAGCAGGAAGAGTGGGAAAGAGAGAAGCAGGCTCCCCACTGAGTAGGGATCCTGATGCGGGGCTCCATCCCAGGACCCCAAGATCATGACCAGAGCCAAAGGCAGACAGACACCTAACCGACTGAGCCACCCAGGCGCCCCTCCAAAGTATATTCTTATTATTAAAACTTCAGATCAAATATCCTAAGAGCATATGTGTGTACGTATGTGTGTTTAGGTTTTATTTTTGATGGTGGTTACATTAATTGAATATGTAGTCATGTGATTGGGGGGGGGATTCAAATGCCTTTGCCTCCAGCAGCAAACTGGAAGTTAACAGTCTAGAAATGATTTCTGGCAACTGGGGAGACTTGCTAATTGAAGAAGTACTTCAGGAAAAATTGAAAAGTGATACAGTGGGGAAAAGATGTTAATTGGGAGTTAATAGTGTGGAGCGTGCAGATCAACTGAGATGATACAACTTGGTTATTTCATGATTTATTATGTAAGGCTTTCCGTATTTAAAATAAAATCTCTTTATATGGTTACATATGTATGATTCCAACTATATGACATTCTGGAAAAGGCAAAACCATGGAGACAGTAAAAAGATCAGTGGTTGCTAGGGGGTGGGGGGGCGGGAGGGATGAACAGGCGGAACGCAGAGGATTTTTAGGGCAGGGAAACTTATTCCGTGTGATACTATAATGGTGAATACATGTCATTATACATTTGTCCAAACCCACGGAATGAACAGTACCAAGGGTGAATCCTAATGTAAACTGTGAGTCTCCTGGGGATAATGATGTGTCGGCTCAGGCTCATCAATTGTAAGGAACACACGACTCTAGCGGTGGTTGCGGGAGGTGGGGGTAGTAGACGCTGATAATGGGAGAGATTAGCTGAAATTTCAGATCAGGGGTCGGGTTAACAGGTGCTAAGATTTAAGTCTTTTTAAATGCCCCATGACACCTCCAATTTAATCAAGCTGAACTCTGGCCCTTACCAGCAAGGAGAGCCTAAGGAAGAGTGAAAGGAAGTTTAGAATGAAGGTCCTTTTTAACCCAGTCAGCTCAGGGCGCGCTGTTGTCAAGCAAATGTCACTACACCGGGAAGAAATGACTCACAGCCACTGCTGGGGGGGGGGGGGGGGGCGGGAGGGAGGAGTGGGGAATAAAGAGACAGAAACCTGAAATGCCTAGCTCCTGTGTTTTCAATGAAGATGTTTAGTTGGATTTAATTTAAAAAATTTTTTAAATTGTTTGATTGGGTTGTAATGAGAAATGCAAAAATTTCCAAACCCTGGGCTGTCTTCCTTCTAATTACTGATATCATAGAAACGGTAATGATAATTGATATGTATCAACTCTAGTTATTATAGCGTTCCTTTGAGCCAAAATCAATGCTCCTGACATGTATGCTCCGTCAATTGTCTTTGAATCAGATGTTATATTTGACTGCTAGATGGTTAAAATAAAAGCAGATTTAATCTGTTTTTTGGTTTTTTGTTTTTGTTTTTGTTTTCAGATGGTTCCTGGGAAAACAAACCAATAATTGATGCCTTTTACCGAAAGAAATGCAGTGAAACCCTTAAGGGTCTGTCATTGATTTGAACAATTAGGTTGCACAAAGGAAGCCTGTTGCTCTGTAATCTGATCTGCCCTGGGTGCACAAGCCTCCCTTTGCTGCTAGTGTCCCAGGCTAACAGAGAACGGGGCTTCTCTGAGGCAGAAATGGGGCACATTGAAGGCAGGTGTCTGAGTGGCTCAGTGGTTGGGCACTCGGGAGCCAGACTCCCTGGGTTTGAGCCTGCATCCCCCGCTGCATGAATCTGCAAGTCTCTTGTCTCTCTCTGCCTCTACTTCCTCATCTGTAAAATGGAACCAACAATAGTACCCCCCCCCCCCAAGATGGTTGTGAAGTTTCCCTGAGCAACGCATACAAAACATTTAGACAAGTTCTCAGGGCTCAAACCATATCATCTGTCTCTGCAGTGGTTTTTGATGAGGTCAGGACATAGGTCAGGACATCAAGTGGCACTGGGCAGGAGTGGGGGGAGGTGCAGGTGAGGGGTGGGGGGATTGAGACAAACTATGTTTAATCTTATTAACTACCCATATTTGTGTACCCACATGTTTTACCATGGGTGTTGGGTGATGACAACCCACAGGTTTCTGCTATGATGTTTGTGGTAGAAAAAATTACGGGTTTTGCTGTTAGAAACCAGGAATTCATCTTAAGAGGATGATGCATTTCCAAACGAGCACGGAAAGATGTGGTCTAGATGGATATGCGGAGGGTGGCAGGGACTGTGACAGCACAGTAATTGGACCAATAGCCATGAATTATCGCCCTAGACAGAGTTTCCATGCTAATGGGCTCTAGCTGGCCCTTCAGTAGCAGGACGCGATTTAACTTTGTATTATTTTTCCCAAACCATCAGGCAACGTGTTCAAGAAAATGCAGACTTAAAAAACACCTACTTGGGCCGGTGCACCAAACAGGCCAGCGGGTTCCCTCCTTCTCTTTGAGAAACGGCCCATACCACCATGTTGCCCTTCCTGATGGATGGCTGAAAAAGCCACCTCGCTCCCTGTGGCCACACCCCTCACTGGATCACAGGGACCCTGAGCCATACCGGCCGATCAGCTTCTCTTTCCTGGGACCATTAGTTTCTCTTAAAATTCCAGGAGAGTCTACATTTGGGAACTACATTTGGAATTCTACATTTGGAGAATTGAGCGAGACAGTAGCAGGAAGCAGGGATGGCAGCCAGATGGGGGGGCTCCCTAGATGGAGGCCAGGGCCGTTGGTTTCCTGGAAGCTTCCTTGTCCTGGCTGCACTTTCTGCCTTTGGGTGCCGATGAGATACACAGAAACACACCACGTCTTCCTAATGAAGACTCCTTTGCTTGCTCTGGCTTGACAAGCTGCTCGCAGCAGGGCAGAGGCTTAGAAAACTTGACTTCCAGATAGTTCCTTTTCCTCAATATCATTAATTTTGCCGGGGAGAACGGAGCCTTGTCATGTCTTGTTTGCTAATGCTCTCTCTTCTGAGGAGTGAAGGTAGGGACTGCGGAAGAACAGCAAGTCATTGCGCTGAGGAGAGTTGTGGAAACATCGGGAAGGTGGAAGGGCCTTGCCTGGATCCATGAGTTGGCAAAAACACGCCGCAATCAGCATTGCATATGAAAAACTAGGGGCTGGGAGGAAGGTGCCATCATCGGGGAGCGAACCAAAGAGAAGGCAGGGATCCAAGATCAGACAGCAAATGTCTAAAGGTTCCCTGGAAGAGGATTAAGGGAACAGGTAGCAAAGACTGTGAGCTGTCTGTGAACCGTAAGATAAAGGAACTCACCATATGGTGCAAGAAGATAGCAAAGCAGGTTCAAGAAAAGGAAAGCACTTTTGTCTGTAGGATTATATAACCACGTCTAATGTATGGACGGTAGGTGAACGTGCAACTCCACACCACTAATGAGATTAAAATTGGGAGAGACTCCCACATCAGGAGCTCCAAAAGACTTAGGAAAGGCCTTTGTTATGGGTTTGAAGAAACTGTTTTTTTCATTTCCTCAGGCAATTTCTTCCTGTCTCAACTCAGGGCTGCACAGGCTTCCAGCGGAAGATGCCGTAGTCTGGGGCTCGGAGCTCTGGATTGCTCTCTTGTGCACAAACCTGGGCTCGTGCGAGTTAGGCACACTTCTGGCTTTTGGGGAGACAAGGCCGGGGGTCGCTGAGGATACACGGCTGGGTTGCTCATGCTGGCAGCCGGTGCCCACTTTAGCAGACACTGGAATCACAGCCGGGGGGTGGGGCTGGGGCACAATCTTTTTAGGGGCTCATGAAAGCGTTTCAATTTCTTTTAAAACCACAAGAAAAAATGGGCTTTTAGGTGGAAGAAAATGCCTTAATGTATTATATTAATATATTTGCCCTTATCCCAACGCAGTCACATTAAGATACCATTTTTACCTTTTTTTCCCACAGCAGGAGAAGGGACCCACAAATGCCATTAAAGCGGCTCTGTAGCAGTTCTGAAATTGCTGTTTCAAAGAACACTCGACTAGCCGTGGGGTGGAGATGAGTGGACCCCAAAGCAGAGACAAATGTTGCCAGAGATAGAAAGAGGCAACAGGAATCACAAAACCTACTCTCAAGTGCTGGTCCTGCCCCCTTCCCACAGTCTGGCCTGGGGGAGGCTAGTCAACCTCTGGGACTTAGGATTTCCATCTAAATATAATAGGGTTAATGTCAGTAAGTCCCCTGCAGGGTTGAGCTAAAATTCATATGATGAAATGCAGGAAAACCCATAGTCTAGTCCCAGGCAATGCCTATGAGCTCCATCAGAACTGGAGACAAAGGGGAAACGGTGTGTGGAATTAGAGAGGGAGGAGGGGTGAGAGTGGGTGTAGGTCTGGAGAAATGCAGGTCAAGGGCTGAAAAGGAACCAGCTGAGGAGTTACGGCACACGCTAGAGATGCCTCCTCTGGCTTGGAAGATCCTACCAGCCAAGGTCCAGAGAGGAGGGAGAGGGGCAGGGCTGGAAGAGGGAGTCCATTTCATGAGCCTTCTCAGGAAACCTCACAGGATTCCCAAGGCTCACAGGTCCCATGAACATCCACATAGGACAGGCGATTGACAGGCACAGTGATGGGGGAGTGCAGGCAATCTGGAGCCTTCTGTCATTTTAGGCACGCCCTTTGTCTAACAACAGGGGCTCAGAGTACAACCAAGGCACGAAAACTCTGCTTACACTCAGAGGGGAAGAAAAGGAGGGGGGATGAGAAAATAAGAGGGAACACTGTTAACCTCCTAGGATATGTCCATGACACGGCAAGGTGACCACTGTTGGGACCAAGAATGCTGGTGTTAAGTATCAAGCAATCAAAAACACATGTATCTAAACCAAACCCAGTCTGTCAAATGTCACTGACTAGCTGTGTGACTTTAGCAAATTATTTTAACGTCCTGTTTCTCATATCCTCATCTGTAAGTGTGAGCCACTACAGAGAAGCTCTTACAACGGAGCCTGACATATAGTAAGGACACAAACGTTAGGTGCTATTGTCACCATCGTCACCACCATAGAACAGATGTCCCATGAAGGCAGATACTTTTGTCTGTTTTGTTCACAGCTATTTCCTCTAGACCTAGAAGAGTGCCTGGCACGTAGTAGCTGCTCAATAAATCCTTGTCCAGCTGAATGAATCCTTAGTTATGCCTGTCTGTGGGCAGTTTATAAAAGTGAGGCCTTCTCCTGGGGGTGGGGCATGGGTTCCAATCTCAGTCCCAGTTCCTTTCCCTCATGTCTGCCCTCTGCTGTCATAAGCAGTCACTGTGCCTTGTGCTCAGATCTGGAGAGGAAGAGGCCTGGAGATCACTGATAAAAACTGGGAGACCCGTGTTTCAGAATCTGTTGAGGGTAGAAGTCCCAGTGCAAGAGGATATGGCGTGGGTGAGGAGGAAGTGGAGGCAGCAAATCTCAAAAGGGTAGTTTCAGTCTCTGGATGTATTCGGTGAGGAAAGGATGGAGACGAGGGTCGCGATCACAGGAAAGATTTTTAAGGATACAGGAAATGTTGAGCATGCTTCTCATCTAAAGGAAAGGATGTGGAGGACAGGGAAGATCAGACACTTTCTGTACCTTCCAGATATGCACAGAAAAAAGAAGCAAAAGACCTCATGTTCTTAAAAAATAACAATAGTAATCGAAGCGCCAAATTCTTTTGTGAACATAAGGTCTTTAAGACAGTTTTTCACAAAACGGGACACTTGTACCATCAGCAGTACAAAGACAAAAGCAATCTTCTTTTAACAAATTCTTCTAAAACATATTAAAATAAATATACAAGTGGTAGATCAAGCATGTGATATTATATATATATATGTATATATATACATATATATATCTCTCTCCTTTTATAGGGCAATGCTAAGAGCAGAAAAGGAAGTTAAATCCATTCAAAGAAAAATATTTAAGACAGCAAGGGGGTGTGTACATGACAAAAAAAATAAACATGCGCATGAATAAACGAGTATTTGGGAAACTTGGCCAAGGCTATTTTCAACGCTATTGTACAGTCTGAATTTTGAGCTAACGGGATTGGCATCAGCACCTTGGACAGTGCCACAAATGTTCTAAGTCCCTGAGGTTACCTTATTGGAAGAGGCTACTTTCCTAACTGTCAAGTATTACTAGTATTCCTACTAGTAATACTCAGGCACTAATGTCACCAGCCTCCTAGACCTTATTCCAGGAAAGCCAAGCACTTGGAGAGGAGGCTGAACAGCGTCTCACCTCTCAGTTTTTTATTTTAAACCTTCTTAGATGCATACAGATCAACAGGCCTGGATGGGACTTTCTGAAGAAACTGGGTACCCAGTTTCCAAGGACTTTCCACTTTTTCCTTTTAATTTCATAAGCTGCTGACTTCTTCCTACTTGATTTATTCCTGGCTTATGCTATGCTTCAGGAAAAGCAGCACTAACACCTGGCATGTTCCATGATTTGAACACAAGGAAATGTCACCAAGAAAGAGGAGTCTGAAGTGTTTTCTTTACGGAGCATGATCACCTGGAAGTTCGGAGGGCTCTTTCGTGTCCCCAAGAAAAATTCCATCCAGAGCCGAAAAGTAGGGAGTGTGGTCAATGCTACTAACTTTTCCACCAGAATTGTTCTCCCAGCCTCCCTTGCATGGAGACATGGCCATGTGATTAAATCCTAATAGAGTGTAGGCTGAAGTGATGGGTGTCATTTCCAAAGTAAGACTTTTAAGAAGCAGCTTGTACCTCCTCCATACTTCGCCCCCTCCGCCTTCGGAATGTAGACAAAACCAGGCAGTAGAGATTAATGGAGTCATAGAAGATGGAAGGAACCTGGGTCCCTTAGCCACCATATGGAGAGAGTGGGTGAGGTCAGGAACACCCATCTCAGACTATCACATGAATGAAAATGAAGCGTCCATGGTGTCCGACCAAGTGTACCTTTGGGGATCTACTTTTGCACAGCAGGGGAATCTACTCTATTACAGGAGCGTGGGCACCCTGACCACCACCCAGATCAACTAAGCCTGGCTCGAGGAGGGGGTCTGGAAGAGGAGACCTTCTAAGATTTTCGTTGACTTCCCCACCTCCACTTTGCGAAGCTAACTTGACTCATCCTTCAATCGAGCCCAGGAGCCACTTTCTCCCGGAAGCCCTCATGACGTCCAACCAGGGCCAAGCCCACCCCCGCAGGCCCTCACAGAACACATCAAACACCACAGTTCCACGTTATATCCATTAGTGTGATTTCCTGACTAATGTTTGGACCCCTCTGCATTTTAAAGGATGCATTTTTCAAAAACTCACAGAATGGTACACTGCTTTCTACATCTTGTTGCATGTAAATTTTACCCTAAAAATTACCAAAAACAAATATTGAATTCTAGTTCAATGATATGTATGCAGAAGCATTTTGGGATAAAGTGTAGCAGTATCTGCACCTTGCTTTGAAATGCATTAAAAATGGGCTGAGGGGTGCCTGGGTGGCTCAGTTGTTAAGCATTTGGCTTCGGCTCAGGTCATGATCCCAGGATTCTGGGATCGAGCCCCATGTCAAGCTCCCTGTTCAGCAGGAAGCCTGCTTCTCCCTCTCCCACTCCCCTTGCTTAAGTTCCTGCTCTTGCTGTCCATCAAATAAATAAACGAAATCTTAAAAAAAAAAAAAAATGGGTTGACAGTGGGGGACCTGAGTGGCTCAGTTAAGAGTCTGACTTCAGGGGTGCTTGGGTGGCTCAGTGGGTTAAGCCTCTGCCTTTGGCTCAGGTCATGATCTCAGGGTCCTGGGATGGAGACCCGCATCGGGCTCTCTGCTCAGCAGGGAGCCTGCTTCTCCCCACCCCCCGCCTGCCTCTCTGCCTACTTGTGATCTCTCTCTCTCTGTCAAATAAATAAATAAAATCTTTAAAAAAAAAAAAAGAGTCTGACTTCAGTTCAGGCCATGATGTCAGGGTCCTGGGATTGAACCCCCTCGTCAGGCTCCCCACTCAGCTGGGAGTCTGCTCCTCCTCCTCTTTCTGCCCCTCCCCTAGCTTATGCTTGTGTTCACTCTCTCTAATTAATTAATTAAATCTTTCCAAAAAGTGGGTTGACAGAGAGACCGAGGGATACATGGACAGATATGTGATAAAACAGAACCAGTCAGATTCTGATGGTAGAATCTAGGCAGTGGTATTATGAATGTTCACTAGATAATTCTTTCAACTTTTCTGTATTTAAGACTTTTTTTTTTAATGATAAAATATTGGGAGAAAATTCAATGAGAATAGGGACCGTGAGTATATTACATGAAAAGCATTATTCTATGTACATTATATTTTATATTATTCATCATAAGGCTCTAGGACTTGCTTCTGTTTTAACTGATAACGTGTCATAGTCAGTGTTCCATGATGGCCGACGGGCAGACAGACAGAGAGAAGACGGACCTCATTCCTTTGAGTATATCATGGATATCTCCATGTAAGGCAGACATGCCAAGAAGCCCTGCTCCAGCAAGATAACCCTTCCAGGTAAACACTCCCACCTCTCCAGGCAAGTAAACTCCCTAGACTGTCCTTGGTTTCAGGGTTTTTGAAATGGGGCATACTTGCTGGGAACTCGACAGCCTTCACACCTGCTTTGCCTTGTTTTATTCCCACAGGTCTCAGCAAAAGGCACATGTCACTCCCTAGCCACCCCACAAATGAGGACCGTGCTTAAGGGCACATGTTTTGGGGCCAGATCTGATTCACACTGGAGTTCCAAGGATTATGCTCTGTTTTAAAGGACCATCGAGGTTTTTTGTGATTCTGTCTGGCTCTCCTGACGTACTGTTGTTCTCCACTGTGATTTGTTTGAGACTACATCCCCAGCCTGGAATAGAAATCTCAATTATTGTAACGGTTTCCATGGAAACATATGATCTATTTGCTCTCATTTCCTCACTGTTCCCGGATGACCCATTCTCCCACTTCTCCACCCCCTCCCTCACACCGCCCAATCCTGATCCTTTCCGTAAGGCCTTCTGGCACTTCCACTCCTCAAGCAAAAACTTTCCAACCTATATTGTTAAGTGACCAGAAAGGTGCAGAGCTCTGTGTAGAGGATGCGAACCCTTGCAGTAACAAGGACAAGAATAAAGATGCGTATTTATATGTGTTCATTTAGCACATGGGAACCAGAAATATTCAAATTAAATGAACAGAATATTTGCCTCTGGAGGGCAGCAGCAGTGCGGGGGCACAGAAGGTGTGGACTTGGGTGGGAGCAGACATCTCAATGCTTATCCTTTCAATATAATTTTAATGATGAACCACATGTATACATCACTTATTAAAAATATAATTTAATTTCTACAAACTTCCCAACAGGCCCATATAATTAGAACCCCTTCTTCCTTTAGGCCACATCTGTCCTTGCCACATCAAGGCAACTCACTCATCTTTGGAATCTAAATGCCCCTGGTGTTCCTAGCCCTTTAAATCTCTTGACCTCACCTGTTTGGTTCTTTTTCATCCCCAGGCTTCTAGACTCCTTTTTTTCCACCTGGGGTTATGCCCCTCTTCCTGCTCTGACTTCCTTTCCAGCCTGGTCTAGTTGCCATTTTTATTCATTTATCCAATATGCTTTTACTGATCACCCACTGAAAGATTCCATTGGGTCTGCAACAGGCATCTCTCTTCCCAGAATCCTTGACTCCCTCTTAATCTTCTGGCTCGCTGATCCTGCTAATCTCCCCCTTAGCTCAAACCTGCCACCCACTTCTCCCTGTCCACACCCAGCTGCTCAGAGGTGCCGGCAAAAATCACACAGAGGCATGGACCACTTCCATCACTGACTTTAGAAAGCTCCTCAGTAATCTTGCTGTGTTTTCCTACTGTCACTCCCATTTCATGCCCAAGCCCTGCACATTCTGGACCACCATCCAGATCCTTATCCCATCTCAGCAGATGACCCCATGACCCACAGAGAAAATCGTGCCTTCTGTCCAGGCCCTGAATGGATTCAACCCACAGGCACTGAAAGGATAGTGGTGAACAGGACAGAGGTCCTCCTCTTGCGATGCTCAGTTCTTAGAAGAGAGACAAACCAATAATCAAAAAGGGTACCATCTGACGACAGCTGCCACGAGAGAGCAGAATAGAATGGGGAATGAAAACGAGGCAGAGAAGGTGGTTAGGGAAGGCTTTTCAGAAGAGGTGTCATCTAGGTTGTGAGGGGAAGTACAAGAAGGAGCCCAACGTGCAAAGAATAAAAGGAATGGCATCACAGAAGCTCTAAGAGAGGAAGGAGATTTGTATGTTTCAAAAACCCAAGGACCACTGTGGCCAGAGCACTATGGGTGACAGGGACAAGAAAAAGAAGTCGCCAGGCAGAGATAAGATTATAAAGATTATAAAGAACGATGTAAGCCAAGAACATAGTATGATACTTACTCGGATGGGATGGAAAGTCGCTGGGGAGTTTTAATCAGGGGAGTGCCTTGACCTAATGGAACTTTGACAAAATGACTCATTGCTGCTAAATGGAAAGTGTACTGATTACAGGCACAAGAATGAAACCAGGGAAGCCAGTTAGGAAATTCTGCGGGGGACCAGGGGGTACACGGGGGAGCCTAGATTAGGGCTGCCTTTGTGATGATGGAGGGCAGTCAGTGAACGCGTGGCCTGCTTTGGTAAAGGATCTGTTAGGATTCGTGAATGGGTTTCACATGACTTGGGGGAGGGGGAGGGGCCAGGTAAGAACAACTCCAGGTAAAGTCCCAGACTGGGGGCTTGGACTACAGAGATGGAGAAGAAATTTATATTTCCTGCACCCTTGAGTTCATGGTATGAGATTTATATGAGACATATTTGTGGCACACCAAGGGATTAAAAGACTCGAAACAACACTAAACAACTCAGGAATACTTACACCACAATCTTAACTTCAGTAAAACAGTGTCTCCTAGTATCTATAAAAGCATCCAGAACCACTCTACGAGTCCCCGGGTCATCCTTCAACTCCCTTGCTGTCTGAAAGGAATGGTTTCATTCCTGGCTGCAAAAGGGATCTTTTCCAAAAGGCACATCGGATCGTGTCACTTCTCTGCTTAAAATTTTTCAATGGCACTGTGGATAAAATCCAAACTTTTCATCACAGCTCACAAGGCTTTACAGGATCAAGCCCCTGCCCATTTCTGTAATCTCACATCCTGCTACCCTGCCATGCTCATGACATTTTGGCCCCAACACCCTCTGATGGTCCCTAGAAGGTACCAAACCCTTCTCTACCCCAGGACCTTTGCACTTGCTATTCTCTCTGCTGGCAACATCCAATTCCTAGCTCCTGGAATGGATAGCTAGCTCAGGGCTCACCTCCTCTGATGGTCTAAGTGGGTCCCCTCTTGATTTGTTTGGGGACCATAGCACACTGTCCCTTTTCTTCATGGTTTTCATTACAAACTGTAGTGTTGTGTCTATTTCCTTTTTACTCTCTCCCTCGCTGGAATGTAGGCCCCATATGAACAGTAAAAGTCCCTGCCTTGTTACCTGTCCTTCTGGAGTGGGAGCCACCCCCACGCCACAGCATACCTTGCCAAAGCTTCCTTTCCCGAGCACCATCAGGAAGTTAAAATCAGTCAGTTTCATTCGGTCTCTGTTCCCATTGTTGTCAAGTTTGGATATGGTATTGGTCGTCTTTTCTTCCGGAGCCTTGGTCCCCTGACTGATCTTGGCTCTCTGAGGGAGGAAGCACACAGAAAACATCATTAGGGTTTGAGGACGCTCCTGGAGGAAGTCACAGGTAGCTGCCACGAGCTGTGGTTCCTGGAGCTCGCCCCGTCCCCTGGTCTGCATCTCAATGAAAAGCATGGCCAACGTCCACTCCGCAAGCCTGAAAGCTGGGGCCCACCCTTGACACCCCTGTTTCTCATTTGTCCGTCCTGCCTCAGCCACCACAGGAAAGAGTCCTCACTGTCTCTAGAACTGACCTGCTTTCCATTTTCGCCACAACCTGCTATCATGCTACACCTGGACACCCCACCTCGTTTCCCGCCTCACTGGGCTTTTCACGCAACCAGAGTGAGCTTTCGCTTCTCCATACCCAACCAGGTTACCACCTGCTTAAAATGCTTCCGTTGTGACTCCTTAGGTTTGGGATAAAGGCCTCAGTGCTTTCATGGGTCTACATGGCCCAGTACGATCAGGTTCTCCAATCTCCTCACTTCTTGGACCCTTCCCTGTAATCCAGATCCATTCCCCTTTCACATCCCACTCAGGGCCTTTGCACATGCTCTTGCTGCTTTGAGGGTGGCTACTGTCTCCTCTTTGCCAACTGAGCTCCTCCTGCTTCCCATGTTCCCTTCCCTAGGGAAGCCTTCCTTGATTGTCTGTCTGGATTAAGTGTCCCTCTTTGCTTCCTTCATCCATTTCACTTCCCATTTACACTGGATGGTAACTGTTCACTTGCTTCCGCCAACACACTGGAAGCTCTGTGAAGGCACAGACTCTACCTCCACAACTTCCCTAACAACTGACACAGTCTCCTATTCTGTGGATGAGTGGATGGGTGAGGCCCATGTTGGTCCTCAGGGCAGTGGGGGAGGGTCTCGCCACTGTGAGCAGCAGAACAGTGACTCAGAACGGCAGCAGATTCCCTGCAATGAGGAGAGGAGAGGAGGTCAGGAGTGAGGTCTTGCAGACGCCAGGACTTTGTTTCTGGAGTCGCCGCTAGGGCTAGACTCCTGACTCGGGCATGGATAAGTGGTGTAATCCAGAGGGAGCCATGAGCTCAGGACACTCTCTACTGAGACATCCCGAACTTCAGCATCTCTCTCAAGAGAATAGGCCAAAGGCTAGAGATGTCCCTGCTCCTCTGCACGTTCTCTGATTTTGGACCTCTTCTCCTTGCATCCCCCTGGCCTCGTTGCTGTTCTCTGAAAGCACCAAATATGCCCTTGCCCCTGGGCCTCTGCACTTGCTGCCCCCTGTGCCTCTGACTTCTTTCCCAGAGCGTCCTCACTTCAGATAAGACAGCCTTTCCTGTGGCCCCAGGGTGGCTCAGTTGGTCAAGCGTCAGACTGCTTCCAGCTCAGGTCATGATCCCAGCGTCGTGGGATCAAGCCCTATGTTGGGCTCCACGCTCAGCACAGAGTCTGCTTGTCCGTCTCCCTTCGCTCCTCTCCCTGCTCTCTCTCAAATAAGTAAAATCTTGGCCGGGGTGGGGGGGGACACAGCCTTTGCCAACACCAACATGCAGAAGCTCTCAGCCATCTTTATTCCTCTTACTTATTTTTCTCCGTATCCCTTATCACCATCCCACAAACCCAGTTTTACTCGTTTCTTAATTTCTCATCTTCATCCTCACACTAGAACACAACCTCCAAGAGGTCAAAGATTTTTGTCTCTTGTTCCCCTTTCCCTGGTGTCTCGAGCAGCACCCAGCAGAGTAGGCACTGACTTGTCTTCGGTGAATGAACCTTGATAAACCCTTTCAAGCAAATGGAGATGGGGACAGGACAGAATGTAGCTCAGGGTCCTTAGCACCATTCCTAGCATGTGGTAGGTACTCAACGAATGGCAGCTAGTATAACCGTCCTATTATTCAGTTGTCTTTTTTTTTTTTTAAGGATTTTATTTATTTATTCCAGAGAGAGAGAAAGGTAGGGGGAGGAACAGAGGAAGAGGGAGAAGCAGACTCCACGTTGAGGACGGAGCCTGACACGGGGCTCTATTTCAGGACCCCGAGGTCATGACCCAGACTGGAACCAAGAGCCGGACACTCAGCTGACTGGGCCACCCAAGCACCCCGTTCAATTGACTTTTAAAGACCAAGAGGCAACAAATATTTTCAGATATTTTTTGAATATCGGGAAAGCGTCGTGTATTCAGAAGAAACTCATGGAGTTCCTGTGGCATGCTAGGCGGTACTCTAGATGCCAAGGGTCAGTCAGGGAGAAAGACGACTGTGGATGTTCAGAGAATCCGCCCCGCAGCAGGGACTGGGTCCCGCACCCTGGGTCCAAAGGATAAGCAGGAGAGCTTTCCAGGCAAACAACTTGATGTCAGCAGCAGAAATAGAATTAATGGAGCAGAAAGCAAGACACACTTGAAGAAGCAGACCCAGTGCAAGGCAGGTGTGGCTCGGGTTGCAGCCCAAAGACAAGCCGGACCAGGTAAACCCTCTTAAGGAGTCGGAGCTGATTCTGAGCATGAAAGCCTCATCCCTGGGTGGCAAAGTTGGTGAAGCTCCGACTCTCGGTTTCAGCTCAGATCGTGGTCTCAGGCTTGTGACATGGAGCCCCGTGTTGGGCTCTGAGCTCAGAGAGGGGTCAGCCTGAGATTCTCTCTGTCACCCCCTCCTCAAATAAATAAATCTTAAAAAAAAAAAAAAGGCTTTAAGGAGGCCATGGTATGATCATATTCCATTTAGAAGATCACCCTGGGTCCAGCGAAGAGACCCATTTGAAGGTGACTTTGAGAACCACTAGAAGGAAATGACCACAGTCCGTCAAGGTGCAAGATGGAGGGACCCGACCTCGGGGGTGTCTGCAGTGTGGATGGAATAAAGTGGATGGATTTGGAGGTAGACTCATCAGAGCTGGGTGCAGCCTGGGAGAGAAGATGAGGGATGAGGGGCAAGTCCTTGGCTTCTGTGTTGGATACATGGGAGGACAGGATGGTGGCACTTTCCACTCAGAAGAAGAGCAGAGGAGGGACACCTGGGTGGCTCAGTTGGTTAAGCAGCTGCCTTCGGCTCAGGTCATGATCCCAGCGTCCTGGGATCGAGTCCCACATCGGGCTCCTTGCTCATCAGGGAGCCTGCTTCTCCCTCTGCCTCTGCCTGCCATTCTGTCTGCCTGTGCTTGCTCTCTCTCCCTCTCTCTCTCTGACAAATAATTAAATAAAATCTTTAAAAAAAAAATAAAAAAAAAAAAAAGAAGAAGAAGAGCAGAGGAAACGCAGATGTGGAGGTGTAGGCAAGAGGACGGGAAGAGCCTGACTTTGGGCATGCTGAGACTCCCGTCCCCAGTGGCCTACTCTACAAGGCTTCTCTCTCCCTCAGGATGTGCCTGTCCATTGTTGTCATCCCATCTGTGCTGCTGACAAAGCATCCACCACTTTTCTTCTTTTTGTGATTAATGTTTTACAACTTACAATGGAGGGACGCCTGGGTAGGCTTAGTCAGTTAAGCGCCTGACTCTTGACTTCAGCTCAGGTCATGATCTCAGGATCATGAGATCAAGCCCCATGTCGGGCTCCGTGCTCAGCACAGAGTCTCCCTGGGCTTCTCTCTCCCTCTGCCTCTGCCTCTCCCCCACTCAATCTTTATCAAAAGATAAATAAATCTTTAAAAATAAAAAAAACTAAAAATTACATTAGATACACTGAAATGCACAAAATATCAAGCAGATAGTTCTATGACTTTGGACAAATGTATACATCCATGAACCCAAACCCCAATTTCCATCACCCTCAGAAAGTTCTCCGTGCCCCTTCCCAGCCAATCCTGCCTCCCACGAACACAATCTCTGTTCTGATTTCTATTCCTGTAGGTCAGTTTTGTTTGTCCTTGAACTTCATTAAACAGAATCAGAGTGTGTGACATAATAAGGAATATATATTTGGTCTCTGCTCTTGATTCCTGACGCAAAGCTCCTAAATCTCTTATAATTTCCTGATACGAGCATCTTTTATTCTAACGAGGAAACTCTCGTTGGGCTCCTGGATGGGGACGGTCATCTGACAGACCAAACCATGAGGAGAAGCTTGTTACTTTCAGCCCCATTTCAGGGCTGGAGACTGAGTTCATAATCGATCGCGTCTCCATGACGAAGTCTTCATAAAAATCCCTAAACTGCGGCGTTCGAAGAGCTTCTGGAATAATGAATCCTGACCCCGCGGAAGACAGAAGCTTTTCAGACCTTACCCTACGTGTCTCCTCGTCTGGCTGTTATCTGTAGCCTTTATCATATCCTTTATGTACAATAAACCAGTTTATATAAGTAAGTGTGTCCTTCAGTTCTGTGAGCTGTTCTAGCCAATTAGAGAATCTGAGGAGGGAGGTGTAGTGGGAACCCCGGATTGGCAGCAAGTCAGACAGAAGTGTGGGTGACCTGGGAACCCACCATGTGTGACCCGAGTCTGGACAGAGGCCTTAACCTGTGGGGTCTTCTCTAACTCCAGGTGTTGTCTGTGAATTAAATTGTAGGACACCCAGTTGGTGTCCACAGAGGACTGGAGAATTTCTGGAAACCCACACATTTGGTGAAGATCTGTGGAAGTCTGATAGGCTTCCCTCTATGGGAGAAGTAGTCTTTTGTATCTGGCTGCTTTCACCCATGATCATGTTCGTGAAATTCACCCGTGAAACTGCCAAGCTGGTAGTCTGCCCCTCTGTCTTGCTGAGTTGTTTACATTTACCCGTCCTCCTCTTCATGGGCACTTGTGTCCTTTCCACTGTGGGGCTATTAACAGAGCTGCTGTGAACACACCCGGTCAAACAGTTTTGCCCTGAGATCTGCTGAGATTCAAGTGTCTCTGGGAGAACCAAGGATCCATATCCAGAAAACAATGTCCTCTGTGGGTTTGAGACTGAGAAATGGTATCTGAGCTGCAGACAGAGGTCTGGGGGTCACAGACATAGAGCTGGTGGTTCAAACATGAGCTCATCAGGTAGGTCGTAAAGAAGCCAAGTGCCTAAGACAGAAGTTGTACTGTCTTTTCTGGGCCATATCTTTCCATCATCCCAAACCCTCATGTCCCAGCCCCTTGAGTCTTGCCCAGGCTGCTAAACACATTCCCTCCTTTCTCCCCGCCCTACTGCCTTCCCTGTTCCAGGACCACATCTCCCATCTTCATTGAATCTCACTCAGGACCCACCTGGCCCACACACTGCATTCTTCAACCTGTGCGGATCTGAATCCCCTGGTCCCCAGCCCCCATCCTAGCCCTCAGGGGGACACCCCAGGTCCCCCAGTACAGCCTGCTGGTGAACCATGAGTAAGGGGCTCCAACTTCCCCGTTCTCCAATTGACCTTGCGTCATGGAAATTTTTTCTTTTTGTCCTTCAAGGAGCAGCAAGTGGCCACCAGCTTCACCGTCCCGTACCGCCCCCCTCCCCAACAACCCCATCTGGTGAGCAACCTTCTCTCCTCTGAATTCAGGACCAAAAACCCTCTTTCCACTCTCCAGCTCAATTTGCTTCTTTTTTTCTCATAGGTATAAGCTATAGACCTATAATGTCTGGGCCCCCTTCGGAGCCAGAGTGTTTGTGTCCCCCTCTGTAGGTTATGTTTGTGTCCTCCCCTCCAAAATTCACATGTTAAAATCCTATGCCACAAGGGTGATGGCATTAGGAGATGGGACTTTTGGGAGGGGATTAGGTCATGAGTGTGGAGGCCCCATGGGTGGGATCAGTGGCCTCATAAAAGAGGCCCCAGAGAGGTCCCTCAGCCCCTCCACCAAGTGAGGACACAGTGAGAAGACAGCCATCTAGGAACCAGGAAGGGGCTCCCACCAGAACATGATCAGGCTGTGGCTTTGATCTTGGATTTCCCAAGTTTACCGCCGTCCCCACCACACCCTACTGTCTGATACCAAGTTTTCCCCCTCCTTGTTATCTCTCTGGCTCCTGAAAACATTTGGGCTTGTGACCCCTCCACAGTGAACCTTTGGGAGACAAGAAGCCTGTCCTTGTCCCTCTGGAAGCCCCGTTTCCCTGGGGCCTCAGGTCCAGTAGGTGTTCCGTCAAAGAGCAAACAACTTCAAATTGAGGCCCAAATTAAAATGATCCTCTATCTTGCTGGGATGGATATGTCTTTGGAAACAGGAATACTCTGATGCTTGCCTTTTTATGTCACAATGTGGAGCCCTAGAATTCAGTGCTCAAAGAGAAAGCAAATAGACTAGAGTTCTGAGCCAGGAGACCTGCGTCCTTCCAGACTGCACGGGACGGCGGCAGAGACACCTGGGGAGCCAGTCTCCCGGGCCACTTTTCAGACGATTAGTGCCTGCCCTGGCTTCAGCTACAGACTCCTCTGCAATTAAGAGGGGCTTCTACAGGCACCCCAGGGCCCAGCAGCAGAGGCAAGGCCTCAGGAGGCTTGGAGCCCCTATAGATTCCTCCCAATCCCCAAGCTTCATTTATTCCAAGGGTGAAGCTGGTAATGACAACAGTGGCCTGACATCGGGATGCTATGACGCACCAGATGCTGTCCTAAATGCATTCTCTCATTCGGTCCTCACATAACCTTAGAAGCTGAGAAGCACTGTGCTTCCCCCATTTTACAGATGGGGAACCGAAGGCTCAGAGAGAGAAAGGAAGTTGCCTACAGTCACTCAGCAAGGGAGCGGCAGAGCCCGACTCAAATCTAGGCAGCGTGAGGCTTGAACCACCTGTATAGGACAGGGCTTCACTGCACCGATGAGGCCCAGGTGTCCCGCCAAGACCCCCTGACACTCTTGTCTCTCCACCTGTGACCACCTGGGCACTCGCAGCCTGGCTGCTGGAGCAGCAGAGTCCAAGAGGGCTGGGCAGGGAACTCCCCAGAGAGCGGCCACCAGGCAGCAACAGAAGCTGAGCTGGTGGACGATACTGCAATTTCCTGCCCCACCCCGGGTTGGGACCCCCCCCCCATTACCACCCCTAAGGCACACACTCAACTCCCAGAGTTCTCCATTGTGCTTAAACCCCAGCTGCCCACGGGGCCAACGTGCTCCATGAAACGCCCCCCCTTCCCCTCTCCGCGGTGAAGCTTCCTGTGATCACCTCCCCAAGACACTACTTGCACTTGAATCCTTGTGGTCTATTGTGGGGTAACTCAATGCAGGGTAATGAGCGGCTAGCTCTAGGATGGCAGAGAGTTGCTTAACCTCGCTGGGACTCTGCTGCTTCCTCATCCATAAGACCAAAAAAAAAAAAAAAAAACAAAAAAAACAAAAAAACAAAAAAAAAACCAACAACAAAAACAGGGAGGATGATAGCATCTACCATTCAGGGGTTCTGCGAGAGTTAAATACGCTCATATTTCCGGAGCACTTAAAACAATAAAGGGCCCAGAGGAAGCACCGTATGATTTAAGAAAATTCTAAGACCGTCAGAAAACGCGCTGTGAACCATCCAAAGTGGAGTTTTCCCTTTGCTGACCCAGAGACAAGCCCATGGTCAGAAAACAAGCCCCTGGTCTGCCCCAGACCGAGCCAACTCAGACGTTCTGAAATTCACCACGGGCAGCCACTGCACCAATCTCCCCCTGCCGTGAAATTCTATTACCCCAATGCTAGCAGCTCGATTTTACCGTCACTCAGAATTTCTCCACATAAGAGGCTTGAAAGTTAATTTCTGAGTCATTCCGAGTGCTAATTGGTTATTGCACAGGGATTACATTTCTCACATTCAAGGTCAACTGAAATTTCCCTGTGTGTCTGAGAACAATTCTCAGTTGGTTGGAAACATTTTTTTTTTTTTTAATCAGCAACCACGGTACAGAGCAATTATAATTCAGGCATAAACAAGCGTTTGTGGGCTCTCGCTAGGAATAAACAGCTGCATTTTGTTGCTTGCAGATAAAACAGTCCTTTACTCTATGCCAATAACTGGCCCGGACAAACACTATGTTCACACAGGAACTGTTCTCCTTGATGTCCTGAAATGTCACCCCGGCTGCCCTAGCATGGGAGAAATCATTTTGCAAACTGAGACACCATTTTATACAAGAAAACAGTGGACTTGGGGTGTTTTTTGTTTTTTTTAATACCCAGGACAATACATTTTTAATGCAGCAGCAAATGGGCACAGCTTCATCAAAAAGTTGAGGGAAAGAGATGGAAGGTGTTCTCTGGAAGGACTAATCAACAGTGTCTAGTTCTTGGCTCTACTGAGTGGGATGTCCTTTTACCAGCTCATCTGGACTTGAGCCGGCTCTGCAGGAATAACCTTCCCTTGCCAAGTTCACTGGAGAAATGACTGGTAAGCCCAAGGCCAATGTGTTCATCCCACTTGTTTCCAGGAAGGGATATCCCCTGGGTCGACCCATCACCACTAACTTGTGTGGAGGGCACAACAAGAGTCAATACTCAAGTGCTATATCTGTCAAGTTGAGGGACAAACTAACATGGATCTTGGGATAAATGACAAAATCCTTGCCAAGGCCAGCACAGCCCTTCTACTATGATGACCAGCCACTTCCCCAGTATTACCCTGAACTCACCCTTTGCTCTCTCTCTCCTCTACCCACACTGGTCTTCTTTAAGTTTCACATAGTTGCTACAAAACTCCCCACCACAGGGCCTTTGTACATGCCATCCTTGCTGAGTGGAATTTTCTTTTCCTCTCTCTACTCAGTTAATTTGCACTATTGTTGCCTTAATGACACCTTCCTTGTCCTCCTGTCTCCCCCCACCCCATATGTTCTCAGAGTTAACATGGACCTCTCTTTCATAGAACTTTACCTGGTCACAAGTTTTTTTTATTTGCCTGTATGATTATTTGCTAAATAAAAATGACAATAATTTCATTTTAGCTGTTTTATACAATTTTTTTTTCAGAGTTAGCAGGCCATTACTATTTATCTAGAATTGATGTTTTCCCATCAGACTCAGTATACTGAGTTTGTACAAACAAAATAATGTGTTTTCCCTTATGAAACTACTTTAAAATCACTCAGTACACATATAATGAAAGACCTCAAACTCATTTTCCCCAAAACATTTTCTTTGTAAAACTAGGATGTGTCTGCAACTCTCACACAGCTGAAAACAGGGTTTCTTGCCTCACCCCCCACGAACAGAAAGGGCTTAGCTGAGGTAGAAGCAGAGCCAGAGCGTAGCCCAAGATTCAGGGTCAAGGACTCTTCATTTTTGGAAGACAGACCCATGGGTATTTCATGAAGTCACCAGCACAAACAATTCCATTTGTTAACAGTACAGCACCATCCCGCCAATAGATCCAACTCTAGATTCTATCCCTCAGCAAGTTTAAGTTAGCCTCCAAAATAGAGCCCACTTCTATCTATTTCTTTCATTCACCATTATTACCATCCCAGGCCAAGCTATCATCAAAATGACCTGAGAATGGGCGCGCCTGTGTGTCTCAGTCGGTTAAGCGTCCGGCTCTTGATTTTGGTTTGGGTCATGATCTCAAGAGCGTGGTATTGGGCCCCACATCAGGCTCTGTGCTCAGTGTGGAGTCTGATTGTCCCTCTCCCTCTGCTCTCCCTTTCTATCTCTAAAATAAATAAATAAAATCTTAAAAAAAAAAAAAATGACCTGAGAAGTGAAGGAGCACTTTCGAGGAAAAGTCTAAATCTAAGTGAGGACAAGGAGGAAGGAATGCCTTCACGAAGCAGGATACACTTGGCTGGGGTTTTGCAGGATGCATAGGAGTTTTCTTGGAGCCAGAAAAACACTGCAAAGGCACAGAGTCATGAAAGGCCTTGGTAGAAGGCCTTTCATAACTGGAGACACAGCATACGAGGCATATGAGACACTCTAGCAGTTCCCACTGGCGTAGAAAGAAACACAGCTCACCTCGAATTTCTGCCTCAGCTCTTCATTGCCCTCGCTTCCTTCTGGCGGCACAGGCACGTTGAAGTACTCGCCTTCCTCCTGGCTCAGCAACTTGAACCTGAAGGGAGACAGGGAGACAGGACAAAGTCCATGACCTGACTTCATATTATTTTGTCAGTTACAATAAGAAAAGGAAGACTATAGACAGATTTACCTTAAAAAAATGTGTTGAGGGGTTTTTCTTTTGGGGGAGGTGTGCACGTACGTGTTCGTAGCCAGGTATGCTATGTGTTTTTGTAACCATTCTACAGTTTTCAGAAAAAAATGAATATTCTGTGTTTATGCAATGTTCTGGCTCTGGCTCTGTTTCTCATCTTACACACACACACTTTTCTTAGTTCTCTCATTCAGTCACTCAGTGCTTTATGTTTTTACCTACCTTCTGTCTGCTACGTGCCTTCTTATTCTGAAAGAATGCTATGACGATCTCCCATGGTCAGTGGATTCTTAGCACATTCTCCCAGCATCCTGGCTCTCAGCAGCATTTGGATGACTACCTCCTTGACTCCATGATGCAGCTTTCTCTGCAGATGCCTTCCCCAAGTGCCCGGTATGACCCCCTTGAGAAATAGCATCCTTTCACAGGTATGTACACAAGCCCCAGAGTCAAACTCTGCTTGGGTTCAAATCTCCCCTCTGACCTTGCCTCTGTGGGTCCCTGGACAAGCTAGCTAGGCTCTCTGAGGCTCAATTTTTCTCATCTATAAATCAGAACAGGAGCTTTTTTTTTTTCAAGGGCGCCTGGCTGGCTCAGTCAATAGAGCATGCAATTCTTAATCTCAGGGTCGTGAGTTTGAGCCCCACATTAGGCACAGAGATTATTAAAAAAAAAAAAAAAAGTCTTTTTCATAGAATTACTGTGGAGCTAAGATATAGTGACTCATGCAAAATGATAAGCACAGTGTCTGGCATTTAGCAAATGATAAATCATCATCATCATTACAGATATTGACATTATCCTAATAAACAAGATGGCTTTCAGTGTGTTTTTGACCACAAAGATGTTTCCATCTACTCAAAGGGAAACATGAGAGAGGGGAAAGGAAAGGACATTCCAAAGACATCCAAATCACTAGAGGGGAAAAACATCCTGGAGCTCCTCACTCCCCAAGAAAGACTTCCTAACTCAAATCCACAAATTTCATAATGATTTTTCCTCCATTCACAAAACTTCCTCAACAGCTCCTAAAAATAGGAGGAGAAGAGATTCAAAGCAGAGGTGATAATTGGCGTTTCTATGCATCCACATTTAATATTCGGTTGTCCTTGGGGCACCTGGGTGGTTCAGTTGGTTAAGCGTCTGCCTTCGGCTCAGGTCATGATCCCAGGGTCCTGGGATGGAGCCCCGCATTGGGCTCCCTGCTTAGCGGGGAGTTTGCTTCTCCCTCTGCTCCTCCCTACCTATCAAATAAATAAATAAGTCAATAAATCTTAAAAAAAAAAAACTCAATTGTCCTCTGACCATTTTCCAAAAGAAATACAAAAATAAGAGAACATCTGTATTTTTCTTGGCAATCAAGAAGGGTGCTATCCACACAGTAGTATCTAGGAACTCGTACAAATTAAAGTAATAAGTAAGAGAACATGGAGCAGTGGTTGGCAAACATTATTCGCCTTTGTGGATTTTGCTAAATCTGGATATTATGATCCACTTCATGGTTTTCATTATATCATCTCCTTTTTAAATAGCATATTCCCTTTGAAAAGGAAGCCAACAGGTTACAAGTAGAAAGTAACTGTAAAAAAAAAAAAAAAAACTTATGCAAATCAAGTTACCCAAGTCCAAGTAGATGGCATTGCTTACCAAAGGCTCTGAGACTTATGCCTGCCCCTCCTTGTTAAAATGGGAGCTCCGCCAGCGGCGCAAGTGAAAGAACATTAAGGGTATGGCAATACCAACTGAGACTTTCTCTTTATGATAATCTGAAGGTTGGAAGGAGCATTGGCCAAAGAAAAGCTTGGCCAGGGTACAATTCAGTATTACTAATGCCCCAACCATGTGCTATCTAAACCATGTACAGTCTAAGCCGCTTTGGAAACTACTAAGCAAGGGGGACCAACCAGCGGTGACTAGTCAACAGGACCCCCAGCAGAACCCCACTAACAATGCTGGGCCAGACCACCAGGGACTAAATGACAGCCACCCACTCTGATTCATATTCAGGAAGGATGGGACATGTTGTGGTGCCCTCGCTATGTCTGCTGGAGCCAGTATACTGTCTCTATGGCCCTGAATAAGGACTCATGTCTGTTAGAAAAGAGAAGCAGGGACCCCTTCCAACTTTGAATTGGACAAAACCAACATGGGGGAAATGCCTCCTTATAGGGCAGTAGGGCTGACTGTTTGATGTGTAGCTGTTTCCAGCTGTGGATCTCTCCAAAACGGCTATAGGGAACAGGATCCCTGTTCTGACAAAGAAAAATTCCAAAAAATACAAAGACTCCTTTCTCCCTTCATCTGATTTTGAAAAATTACAACTGGGACACTCATCATTCTTGAGCTCATCCGCCTTTAAGGATGGGCGGATACAGAAAAATAAAAGGATGTATGAAAAACTCAGTCAAATAAAGAGAAACAATGAGAAATCAGATAAGTACCTCCCATGAAATAGAACTACTGCCAAAAGAGAGAAAATTCTAAAAAATATCTAGTTCATACTTTCAATGAGATTCAAGAAGCTAATGCATCTTTGAAAAGGGAAAAATCTGAGATTAGAAAAGGCTACTCTCAGAAGGAAAATGTAATTACTAGATTTAAAAATCCACTCGAGACCATGAACACTAAGATGGCTAATTCAGATAACAATTAGGGAACCCTAAGAAATTCTTTTGGCAGTTGAACCTGATATTTATTATGTTGATCAGAGTTGAACTGAATGCCTTATGTATACCATTAAGAAAAATGTTTATTACCAAAAATAATATACAACATGAAAGGAGGGAATATAGCAATATATGTATCAGGAAAGACATATTATAATCCATCTTATGTAAAAAGTTCTTACTATTCAATAAGAAAATGACAGGCAAAAATCAGGACATAGTCATTTATAAATACAAACAAATGGCAATGTATAAATTAAAATATTCAGTGAAATTAGTAACAAAATATGTATGATAATGGAATTCTGTAAATATGTATAATTAGTAAAAAATATGTATCATCTTTGCATTATATCTTTGAAATTTACAATACCAGATGTTGACAAATGTGGGTAAAATGAAAAGTACCACGCAGCACTGAGAGTGAGAATGTAAACTGAAAAAAATTGCAGAAGGGCTTGGCAAACACTTTAATAATACACATGTTCTCAAAGCCATCAATTCCAGGACTAGGAATTTCTTAGGAAATAATTAAAGCTATGCACAAAGGTTTGGCTGCAAGTATGTCTACTGTAGAATTATTTTTCTAGGTAAGCACTACACATCTTATAGTAAATATATGATTCTGGGAGCAACTGTGTGGCTCAGTTGGTTAAGCCACTGCTTTTGGCCCAGGTCATGATCCTGGAGTCCTGGGATCGAGTCCCACATCAGGCTCCCTGCTCTGCAGGGACTCTGCTTCTCCCACTGACCTCTTTCCTCTCATGCTCTCTCTGTCCCTCAAAAAGAAAAAAAAAAAAAAAAGAATATGATTCTGTAAGTTGAGGCAGACCTATAGAACAGGCCACATGAAAATGATGTTGCCCAAGGTTACTGAATTATGAGGAAAAGTGTTTATAATGCATTTTTAAATGAAAAATGAGGGCTGTGACACAGTATGTACAGTAAGTTTTCATTTTTTGTTTCAGATACACGCACAGGAGCACAGACACACACAAGCACACATAAGCAATACATACACACACAAAAAAAACCCCTCTTAATAATGTCAACAGAGGTTATCCCTGGACAATGGGATTCTGGATAGTATTTTGCTTTCTTATTTATATTTTTCTAATAATTATTCAGTTAACAATAATCGCTAATACTTACTGAGTAATTACTATTCACCTGACACTGGGAGCTTTACTTACAGTATCTACTTTAGTATCATAACAACCCTATGACATGAATACCGCTGTTATCTCCAAATGAGGAAAGGAGACAGAGAGGCAAAGCAACTTGCCCAGGGGTACACAGCTAGGAAATGGAGGAGCAGAGACTCTAACCAGGAAATCTGATTCCAAAGCCTTAGGTTTTTTTTCAGTGGAGGGGTAGGATTTGTAATAAGACCAAAATGACATTATTAGTAATAACAAAGCCTAAAGAAACATAAATTTTTTTTAAAGATTTTATTTATTTGTCAGAGAGAGAGGGAGAGAGAGCGAGCGCAGGCAGACAGAATGGCAGGCAGAGGCAGAGGGAGAAGCAGGCTCCCTGCCGAGCAAGGAGCCCAATGCAGGACTTGATCCCAGGACGCTGGGATCATGACCTGAGCCGAAGGCAGCTGCTTAACCAACTGAGCCACCCAGGCGTCCCAAGAAACATAAATTTAAGGTAACAATGATACTAATAGTTGTCTTTTCACAAGAAGAAGAAAAGAATGAAATGGAAAAGGAAAAAAACCCTCAGAATCAGAAACACCATGTTGGAAATGCAGCAATTATGACCATAAGCATTAAAACATTTCCCTACGGAAAAGAAGAAAGAATTTTGAATTTAGGTCTATTTTTTTGTTGTTGCTGTTTTTCAATCCAGTAACATGCCACATGTTCTACCAAATAAAAGGACTGAGATTTAACATTAAAAAATGGGCAGGATCCACTAGGCAAGAAGTATTTACCACTCTGCAACCAAAGGAGACAGGTTGAAAGGTCAATCAGATGTTCTCAATCCTTTGGCTCCTCCACTTACTCTGGGAAGAAGATGAAGTTCCTAAAAGGCCCCCATGGGATCTGTTGAGCACCCCTCATCCTGCCAGTCCTTGCTCCCCACTGATACCCCTTTGGAGAATCAGCTCCAGCCACACAGGTCACTTCACTGACCCTCAGACCTAATAGGTGCACTCCTGCCTCAGGGCCTTTACACTTGCTGCTCTCACCATCTGGGACAATCTCTCCCTAGACTTCCACAAGTTCACTCCCTCAGCTCTCTTCAGCTCTTTGCCATGTGTCATCTTTTTAGTGAGTCCTTTCCTGGGAATTATATTACATAAATTGGAGTATCACCCTCCTCCCACCCCCTGCATTCCCTATCCCTGTTTCTCATTTATTTTTCTGTATAACATTTATTTTTAATTCTTTTAAAGTAGGCTCCATGCCCAGTGTGGAGCCCAACAAGGGGCTTGAACTCATGACCCTGAGATCAAGACCTGAGCTGAGATCAAGAGTTGGATGCTTAACTGACTGAGCCACCCAACGCCCCACTCTGTAGCATTTATCAGCTTCAAACATGCTATTTTTTACTACTCAATTTCTTTTTAACTTTGTGTATTGTTCTCCAAATAAAAAGAAACCTCTACGAACCCAAAGATTCAGCATCTAGGTACTTGCCATGTACATTCACTGAAGAAATATCAGCAATAAGCCAAAATCATGGACAAGGAGTATTAACTTCAGCAGATATAATTTTGTGTTGATAGAAGTCATTTTTTAAAATAAGTCTTGGTGGGCGCCTGGGTGGCTCAGTGGGTTAAGCCGCTGCCTTCGGCTCAGGTCATGATCTCAGGGTCCTGGAATCGAGTCCTGCATCGGGCTCTCTGCTCAGCAGGGAGCCTGCTTCCCTCTCTCTCTCTGCCTGCTTCTCTGTCTACTTGTGATCTCTCTCTGTCAAATAAATAAAATCTTTAAAAATAAATAAATAAATAAAAATAAAATAAGTCTTGGAGAGGGGTGCCTGGGTGGCTCAGTGGGTTAAAGTCTCTGCCTTCAGCTCAGGTCATGATCCCAGGGTCCTGGGATGGAGCCCCACATTGGGCTCTGCTCAACAGGGAGCCTGCTTCCTCCTCTCTCTCTGCCTGCCTCTCTGCCTACCTGTGATCTCTGTCTATCAAATAAATAAATAAAATCTTAAAAAAATAAAATAAAATAAAATAAGTCTTGGAGAGTTATATAATCAAGAATGATGCCACACATAAAGTAAAAAAAAAAAAAAGAAAATCAGAAATGAAAGAAGATATTCAGAAAAATGTTATTGGGAGAAACTCAATGAGCACTGTGCATTTCGGTCAGATGAAACAAATTAAAAAAATAGGAAGGCACAAAGATCTGGATAGTAAGATGGAATTAATCAACACTGAAATGCATGACCTATGAGTAATAAATGTAATCTTTTTATGGACGTGTCCACAGAACATTCAGTAATACCAAACTAAGCTAAATTGAGAAAGAAAGTGAAAAAAGGAAAAAAGAGAGAAGAGAAGAGGAGAGGGGAGGAGATGAGAGGAGAGAAGAGGACATATTTTCTGACCATAAAGTACTAACACTGCTATTTGACATTAATAATGAAAAACGAAACAAAAAGTAACACCAAAATGATTTCCAAATGCCCAAATAAAAGCACGCTTAAAGGAAATTAGAAACACAAGTGTAGACCTTCAGCAAGCAGCAAAAACTAGAACGCGGCATATCACAGCTCGGAGGAAATCTTTATTCCCTCTGATGCTTGTTCTTTATTCTTGAAGAGCAGAGCCCGTTAAGAGAAGGAAAATAAATTAGCAAAATGTTCATCTGAAATTCACATGCAACCACCCAACAAACCCACAGAGAAGAAGAGCCAAACACAAAATTGATTTGTAAACCCCAGAACTCATTCTTTGCAGAAAAATAAACCACAGCAAAACAGATGAACCTGGAAAACAAGGAGGAAGGAAAGGAGATAGCAAAAACAAATAAAATTAGAAACAAAGGAGTGGATCTGACGACAGACGCGGGGCTGGTGGCAAAGCAGCAGATGAGGGGCCTGAGGCTGGCACGCCACATCTGGGAGCTTGCACAGCTGCCCCTTTCTGCTGTGTGGTCTTCAATTACAACACAACAGAAGAGCTGGGAGAGCTCATCCCCTGCCAAATGGGGAAACTGAGTCTCGGAGATGGCACGGAACTCACCCAAGAGCCCACAAGGACAAGAATGCAAATGTCTAGAATTTGTTCCATTTATGTTCAAGACAGGTTCGCAGATGTCTTGGCCCTGAATCTTTTAGGGGAGCACTTCTATCCACAAAACCCAAAGAGGGCTTTTATTTAGCAGAAGTTCCCTCCAATACACAATTTCACAACTCGCCTGGGTGGGGAGGAAATGCTACAATTAGCCCTGACTAATGGAATCAGAACAGCTGAGAAGTCTGGAGTACAAAGAGGTGAAGGGATTCACCTGAAGTCACAAAGCATCCATCCCCTTAGGACAGCCAAGGTCAAAGCCCTCCCATCTACCTTCAAGGCCTCTGCCAAACCCCTGTACCAGGAGGCAGAATGGGAGGGCACGTGCTTCAGCCCTAGCATTCCAGAGACCTGGACCCAAACTCAAGCACTGTCACATACGAGCTGTGTGTCCTTTCACACATTGCTTGAATGCTCTGATCCCAGGAACGACGTTCTGCCCAGAACTGGTGGGAGAATTGAAGGATGATAATGTGTACGTGCAGGGATATTTTGGACTCAGTCCTTTCGTTCCCCCTGCCCTCTGCTATTTCCAGGGAGCAGACAGGGCAGGCACCAGACCAGGAAGGGGTGGCACCTGTGGGAGAGAGCCCTGCCCGTTCGGGACTGAGGAACCACGAGAAGTGAGCAAGGATAGGGCAAAAGCGGAGGGGCCTGGCCTGTCCTTCTCTGCCCTGGGCAGAGACCTACGTGGGGGGCCACATGGGCCAGGGATATAGGGATCGCTCAGACAGCACTCCTGGCCCGCATGCAGGAGGCTGAGAAACGAGGGCTCACACGGGTGGCCTGGGGAGTGGGACAAAGAAGACACTGTGCGGAAGGACCTCACAACTAGAGGCAACAGGCCAAGACCTGGGACTCCAGCAGGAGGCCAGAAATGATGTTCCAAACTGGGGAAGAGAGGGGATGGAGGACGGGGGGGGCGGGGGGACCCGTCCAGCCTCACGGGCACGGGTTCAGGGACCAGGCAGGATCAGCCGGGCTGCAACAGTGAAGCCCAGAAGGCATACCACAGGCAAGAGGGTCCCCTTCTCACCACCAGGAGGTCACTAAACTGCCTAAGAAAGTCTGGGTACATTACAGAAAATAAAGAGGCTAATCGTGGGTATCAATGTGTGACTCCAGGACACCTGGAAAGTGATCAGCCCGGAGCCTGGCATCCAGCTAACAGTCACTAAGTGGTAGCTACTGCTCTAGTAATTATTATTATCATGTTCACTCTTCCGTCTCACTCAGACCCCCCGGGGGATCATACATTCCTTCTCCTTAACCTCCTTACGCCTGACTTCAAGAGGAAGGACTTCGCAGTCTGTCACTAGTGCTAATGGTAGCGCGCAAAGTCAGATCATCCATATGTTAAGAAAAATTAACCCAAGGGGCGCCTGGGTGGCTCAGTGGGTTAAAGCCTCTGCCTTCGGCTCAGGTCATGATCTCAGGGTCCTGGGATGGAGCCCCGCATTGGGCTCTCTGCTCCACGGGGGAGCCTGCTTCCTCCTCTCTCTGTCTGCCTCTCTGCCTACTGGTGATCTCCGTCTGTCAAATAAACAAATAAAATCTTTAAAAAAAAAAAAAGAAAAAGAAATATTAACCCAAGTTTTTTTTTTTTTATCATGAATGGAAGTCGTGCTTTGTCAAATGCCTTTTATTTTTATTTATTTATTTTTTTTGCCTCTATCGAGATGATCATATGGTTTTTATCCTTTCTCCTGTCGATGTGATATATCCCGCTGATTGAACCACCCTTGCATCCCTGGGATAAATCCCACTTGGTCATGGAGAATGATTTTTTTTTTTTTTAATGTGTTATTGGATTTGGTTTGCTAGTATTTGGTGGAGAATTTCTGTGCCTGTGTGAAATGGGAAAATGGTAAAAAGATGGCAGTGTGACCCCTTACTGTCGTGCAAGGACATTTTCTAAATTGTTATCTCCTTCCCCGCTATTACTGATTAGTCTTACTTAGAACTGTTACTTATAATCCACAAGCCAGTTAGGCCCACATAGCCTCCCAGCTCTGCAAAGACAATCGTTAACTTTTCTAAGTTCTGCCCATCTGGGTCACCTGGCTGGCTTTAGTCGGAGAAGCGTGCAACTCTTGAGCTCTGGGCGGTGAGTTCAACCCCTACGTTGGGTGTAGAGGTTCTTAAAAATAAAAGCTTTAAAAAAGAAGAAGAAAGGGGCACCTGGGTGGCTCAGGCAGTTAAGTGTCTGCCTTCAGCTCAGGTCATGATCCCAGAGTCCTGGGATCGAGCCCCCACGTCCGGCTCCCTGCTCAGCCAGGAGTTTCTCCTTCTCCCCGCTTGTGCTCTGTTGCTATCTTTGTCTCTCTCTTTCTCAAATGAATAAATAAAATCTTAAATAAAATAAAATAAAAGAAGAAGAAGAAGAAAAGCAGTTCTTCTAGTCGTAGATGGGTCGCGCCCAAGGCTGTGATTTCGTCATCCCGTTTGGCAGTCGGCTGTACCTCTAACGTACAAAGGGACTTCAGCATTCCTGAGTCTCCTGGTCTACCAATCTGAGCTTCTCAAACCTTTGGAATCAGCCATTCATGCTCCTGGTCTCCCCATTCGTGAGCTAAGGAAAAATTGTGACAGATGTTCCCTACCTAATTTTTTTCTGAGAATTCTGTTGTTAACTGTTTGTGGTCTGTGCTTTAAGACACCTTATTACTACTGTTAATTTTGTACCCACATGGCTTTCATCCTCCTTCCCATCTGTCATCATGTTGTCATTGAATAGTTATTGGTGTCATTTCTTCTCGCTCCAGAAGTTAAACGCCATGAGGGTATATCTGTCTTATACCTGATGGATCTCTAGTGACTAGAAGAGACTAGAGAGAGACTCAAAATCTATTTGAATAAAAGTCTGTGATAAATACAGGAGTGTCTGGGTGGCTCGGTTGGTTGAACGTCCAACTCTTGGTCTCATCTCACTCAGGGTGGTGAGATCGAGCCCTGCGTTGGGCTCCACATTCAGTGGGAAGTCTGCTTGGGATTCTCTCTCTCCCTCTGCCCTCCCTGCCACCTCCCACTTGCATCCTCTCTCTTTTAAATAAATAAATAAATCTTTAAAAAACAACAAAATCTATAATGAACAGGGACAAGAGATAAGGAGGTTGTATGGTGAGCAATGGGGAAGACGTGTGGTCCTCGAGATGCATTCTCTTCCTTGCTAAATGGGTCTGATTTTTTATTTTCTTTCACTTGTAACTGAAAAAGTCCTGAATGAAGTCATAAGGGAGACAATTTCTCTTAAAGAGATAAGAGCAGCCAATAATGTCCACTTTGCTCAAAGCTATGGTGCCAGGTTGGACTGTGTATTCTGACTCCTTTTATTCAGATGATGGTGAAACCAACCATTGCCAAGGGAGCTCACCCAGCCTCTTTGCTGGGAATACTGAGGATTTTTTGCCAGGAGAAGGGAATGGAACAAAAACTGCAGAACAAACCTCCCAGCAACCTCCCAGCACCTCTGTGGCCAGGCTTGGTAAGTGGTCCCAACGAGGGAGTATTTTCCTATGGAGCTGGAATCTGACAGAAGACTGGGTGTATTTTTAGGGTACACTGTAAGAGCCACTTTAGTGCCCATGGGGGCCAGTCAAGACATGAAACTGTGTAAAGTTAGATGGATGTAAAGCAATAGGGAATGGTGAAGACTAGGGCAAACAGAAAATCCATGTCCTGTCTGAAGAAGGCATTAACTAACTACTCACCTGTTCTCAGTTATTGCCTTCTGGGCTCAGTACATCCAGGTATTTCTGGATTTGCAAGCCAGAAGTCCAGATTTTTTTTTTTTTTAAGTAGGCTCCATGCCCAGCATGGAGCCCAATGCAGGGCTTGAACTTGCGACTCTGAGGTCAAGACCTGGGCTGAGATCAAGAGTAGGACACTTGGGGGCACCTGGGTGGCTCAGTCAGTTAAGCATCTGCCTTCGGCTCAGGTCATGATCTCAGGGTCGTGGGATTGAGCCCTGCATCGGGCTCCCTGCTTCTCCCTATGCCTCTGCCCCTCTCCCTGCTCATGCTCTCTCTCTCTCTCTCTCTCAAATAAATACAGAAAAATCTTAAAAAAAAAAAAAAGAGTTGGATGCTTAAGCAACTAAGCCACCCAGGCACCCCGCAGAAGTCCAGATTTTTATAGAAAATGTCCAGATTTTGAAAATACGAGGAACTGATTTTTTTTTTAAGTACAAGGACCGAATAAAACATATCCGTCAGGCAGATCCAATCTACCAGCTATCACTCTGTGACTCCGTTTTAGTATTTCACTTTTAGGACAAAAAGGAAAACATCCTTCTTCCCCCATTGGATGGACCAAGCTGTATGGCAGCGTTCAAAGCAAAATCCTGCTTACCAGCCATCAACACCAGCTTTCTGCAGTTCGGAAATCCCAAACGACAAAGATCCCATGAAGTCATTCCTGCTGGTCAGATCCCAGTCCCAAATCTCCACGGACAGTCTTCTGTCTTTGTCCGATTCTTTCAACTGGCTGCCAAGAGCAAGATGAGAGACGTCGGAGGAGCTTACCATGATTTCTCAAGCAGATGAAATGTTTAAGAGGAAAAAGCCCAAAGGTGGGAATTTTTAAAAGATTACAAGCTGTTGCCAGCTGCATATTCTGTTTCCATCCCAGGCAAGCTCCCCAGGGAGGGAGGGCTGCTCAAGTCCCGCAGCCCGTGGCTCGCCCGGGTTGAAGGACCTGGACCAGCACCGCCAGAAACAGTTCTAGCCGCTTCCTTATGTCTTAATAGGGTTCGGGATGTTCGGGAAACCCTACTGACAAAGTGGCAAACAAGAACTCTGGGTATCGATGACATAATTGCGTGAGTGTTTGCACACACGTGAGTTGGCGTGAGACTCAGGACACACGTGGAGGAAGCAGTCTTGCTGGTGCTGGTCGGGGGAAGCTGTTCTGAGGCGTGTCCTTGATTGAGGCTGAGGTGTGTCCCCACTTTCACCCTGAGAGAGGGAACAGGGGGATGGGGCTCCCACAAGGAATCGTGCTTTTGGCCCAGAGCCTCTGGTGTCAGACTTCAGAATCTCCCCACAGAATGACCCCACATTTGCTGGGGGACTCTGGGCACATTCTTTAACGTTGTCAAGCCTCATTGGTTAAATAGGGATGAAATGGCCAATGAACTGAGATCATTCACTAGAGTGCTTTTTACAACCGCGATATACTCCATAAACACTGGCTGACGTCACTAACCCTTGTGGGCCCAGATGCCTCAAAAAGTGACCCCAGGTTCTTGGAGCACTGGCTCGGGAAGATCCGCTGTGGAAGCTAGCAGAGAACTCTCGACAGGCTGCGGCCCCAGCACATCCATACCCCCGGACTCAGTCCCACAGGGGTTATCACCACACCCTATGGGTTACGTCCCACTGTTCTCTGAGACCAGAACTTCTCCCACAACTTGCCTTCACCTAGCAACACATCACACTACTTTCTATCCCACCCACTCCCCACACCACAGACATTCTCATCTCTATTAAAAAAATAAGTTCCAATTTTTACTTGGCTTGCAGTGCAAAAATGCAGATGGAGGGGGAGTAAGGGAAGGGAGGAGGGAGAAAGAGAGGAAGGGAGGAAAGGAGGGAGGGAGGGGAGAAATGAAATGGAAGCTGGGAGGGGCCCTCCCCAATGCTGGTGGCCCACAAGGTGAACCCCACCGCCCACGCTGGGCGGCGATAATTCTAACTTACAATCTGAATGTCTCGTTCCACTCAGGGTTGAGGGAGCATTTGATGGTTTTGGTCTTCTGCTTGCTCTCGCTCTTGGGGTCGGGAATCAGTTTCAGTTTCACGTAAGGGTCTGACAAGCCATTGGGGTCCATAGGTACAAGGTTTTTAGCATCTCTTACTGAAAAGAGAAAAAACAATTTCAGCATTAATAGTCCTGTCATGTTTAAGCATCAGCCAGCGAGGGTTGGAGACCCTGTGGACGAGTCCTCGGCATCACACTCGTCTCATAGGAGATGTGACTTAGGGTCATCCACAGCTAAGAAGCACGCAAAGCAAGATGCACGGGTCAGATGTAGTCAACCTCTTAACCGATATGAGTTCGACACCGACTTCTGACTTCCCCACTGCTCTGCCCGCTGGGCCCCCAAGATTAGCTACATGCTCTCAAAGCTTGTGTTCCACAAAGCCAACAAGAAAGACTGGCTTCTTTCACCAAGCATAATATTTTCAGGGTTCATCCATGTTGTGGCATGGATCAGCGCTACATTTATGGCTGAATATTGTTCCCTTGTATGGACAGAGCGAACTCCATTTATCCATTCATCAGGTGGCCATTGAGGCTGTTCCCACACTTTGGCTCATGCAAATAGTGCTGCTGTGAACACCTGTGCACTCCGATGCAGAAGGTCACATGTTGTAGGATTCCACTGATAGGAAACACCCAGAACAGGGAAATCCACAGACACACAGACCGGTGGCGACCAGGAGCTGGTAGGGAGGGGGGAATGGGGAGTGACTATGAAACAGGTAAGGGGTTTCCTTTTCTGGTGATAACATCTCTTGGACCTAGATACGGGTGATGGTTGCACAACCCCATGAATATACTAAGCACCCGTGAATGGTACATTTTAAGATGGCTTATGGTTAATTTTGTGTTATGTGAATTTTACCTCAATTCAAAAAGCAAAAGCTGAAAGAGAAAGAGTTGCTCTCATGACCTCCACCCAGACAGAAGGCTGGAAAATTACCGCAGCATGACAGGTGGGCTCCACCCTCAACGAGGAACACAGTAAAGGAGGCTGTAAGATTGGCTTAAAGAAGGGGCGTCTGGGTGGCTCAGTGGGTTAAGCATCTGCCTTTGGCTCAAGTCATGATCCCAGGGTCCTGGGATCGAGCCCCGCGTCAGGCTCTCTGTTCAGCAGGGAGCCTGCTTCCCCCTCTCTCTCTGCCTGCCTTTCTGCCTACTTGTGATCTCTCTCTCTCTGTCAAATAAATAAATTTTAAAAATCTAAAAAAAAAAAAAAATTCCTGAAAAAAAAAAAAAAAGACTGGTTTAAAGAAGAAAGGAAGCAGAGGGTCAGTAGTGTAGACACAACACCAGCCTAGGGAAACAAGAAGTTACATAGGCAGCCATGAGAAGGAGATGGGAAAATGGGAGTTGTATGGGTCATAAGTATACGGTGCCAACCATCTCACTTATGATAGAAAAATCCAAAGTATTGCATTAGCAGATTGAATTAAGCGATCTGCCAGAAGGTCAATATAGAATGACTCTTACCAGGAATGCAAAGATGGTTCAATCATAGACAATCTATTATTAAAACATTCATTATATGTATAGGTCAAAGGAGAAAACCATTGGATCATTGCAATTGGCTACAAACAGCAGGAAATTGTCTTCCCAGGATAAAAGCTATCTGAAATAATAGAGCCATAGTTGAGGATAAATGCAATCCCCTTAAAGGCAGGAAGATGATAGACATCCATGACCCCAGCTATAGTTCAACATTTTTTTCTGAGTGTTCCATAAGTGCAATAATACAATAGAAACAGAATATTAGAAAGTAGGAGATAAAGCATCCCCTCACCTCCTATAACCTTCGCTTCATGCTATCACAGTTCATGATAACTGGAGTTTATCATCCCAGAAATCACACCACTTTCTCAATCTCCACTTCACAAACCCTACAAGCCAATGCCCCTCCCTATTTTTCCAGTTCATTAACCCTAGTACCCCATTGTGACCAGTCTTACACCAACAGTCAGTCTGTTGAGCCCATCTTTACTGACTCTTCTCCCTATTCCCTCTTGCCTTTATCTCACTCCCAGCCTAGAGCTCATAATGCATTATAATCACTTGCTTGGAAACCCCCTCAACTCTCTTGTTCCTCTTTCTTTCCATTTTATTTATCTGGGTGGGGGGGGGGAACCCAGCCCTAGTTAAATTCGTAGATCTTCTCTTTATTTCCCTACACCCAATCAGCTCACCATTGCTGTTGGGGGCGGGGGTAAGTCAGACTTTGCTGACTTGTCTAAGACCCTGTCACTAGGAAGGGGTTGGGACTGAATACAGGAGATGGAAAAAGGGCTGGGTGGACTGCCAGGAGAGTGACAAGGGGCCCCGGGGGGTCAGCTTTCACTTATTCTGCACCAGTGTGTTTCTGCACTCTAGCTTATGACCTATCCTTCCATTTATCCACAGCCCATTTATCTCGCTCCATGCCATTCTCGTTCAGGTTATACCTCATTCTTGCACCAAAAGCGAGAACTTTTCTTCTTTGACTTTGACTCAGTTAAGTTCAATAAGCAGGTCCCTGTGAGGCATTAGGCATTCTGTTACGCACTGGGGATATGGGGATAAGATGTTGCTCCTGTCCCCCAGGAATACAGAAACCCAAATTTATTCAAAGCATGGTTGACGGCTAATGAGTCCATAGCCAGGTCGCATAGTGTAGTGGATACAAGGCTACAAGATGTCAGGTTTTGCATCGTGCCTAGCAGTTACTTCACATTTTGGGACCTCCATTTCTTGACCCAGGACATGGAGAAATACATACTTCATTGGGTTGTTGTAAGAGCATAATCGGATGCGAACATACATATTCAGCTTGGAACCTGGCTCCCACGGAATAGTCAATAAATGCCAGCTTTACTTTTGCTATTTTATTATTATTATTACACATATTCAGTGTCCCCTCTCATTTGTTCCCTTTTATTAAGAAGAGCTAACCACTTCCAAATGGACGTCTGGGTCTTCTTCTTTGAGAACTATGCGTCTGACCTTCCCACTTGAACGCTTCCAGGGCTTTCCTCAAAACTTAGTGTGTCTAAGAGTCACCCACAGGGTTTGTGAGGTCCATATCTCTGGGACCCACTCCTACCGATGGATTCTCTGATTCAGTGACTCTGGAGGGAGAGCTGCTCCCTTGTTTTTCTAACATGTTCCCAGGTGATACTGCTGCAGCTGGTCCATACAGCAGACATTAAGCAAAGCATTTCCAGATGATATAATTTAAGATCCCCATGCATCTTTCCCATAGACTACAATCTCCAACTGTTACTTTCTCCCATTTCTTAAGCCTTCCAGGGAAAATAGCATGTGCCTGTTTCTAGGCTGGGATCTTGTAATGACACATCTATCACGGAGTAAGCTGCATAAAAACATGATCTGAGGCGCGCTGACGTGCCAGGAACTTGTCTGTCTGGGTGATTGGCAACACATGTGCAAGTGGGAACGGCTCACATCTCTTCTTTCTGTCAAGACCCACACCCCCTCCCACCTTACTCCCTGTGCTATGAGCTGACACCACAGCACCATCACCAGAACTTTCTTCTACTGTAAGTTTATGAGCTCATAGCTCCTTCCGAGGGCTCTTGATGGGACAAGTGCGTGTTAGTTTGAGCCAATCTTTACAATGAATGCTTTGAGAATGACCTCTCCTTGGGCCTCTGCTTCTCCTGAACCCAATATCTGTGACTGAGGTAGGACTCCATCTCTTCCCCAGCCCTTATAGATCTTTTCTTCCTCTTTTGTCCTTTTGGGTCTATTACTGAAGAGGATGGGAATGAGGAGAGGAATGGAGTGAAATGGATTCTGAACCTGCTGGTGTTCACATCTCAAGAGCTCTCGTCCCCGAAACCATCACGTCGTGAGCAGGGGACAGCAGCTGCAGGCTAAGACCCAGAGGCCTGACCCTCCTAAAGCTTTTCAAAGTAGAGTCCTGTTTCCCAACCACAACGTACTGAGGAAGCAAATCTCTCTAGACCACACTTGGCGAGACTGACTTTGATTTTTCTTGATAAATGTTTCTTTACTATCTTTGTTGAAATCCAGCCAGCCCAGATGGTACAAAATGCTTCACACAAAGCAGAAATAGCAACCTTCCCCCCCTGGTGGAAGTGTGCTCAATGTACAGAAGAAAAGTGTCCTGATCCAGAGAACACTGCTCGCCTTGGATGTGATGCAGGCGGGGGGGTGAGGGCTGGCTGTTTCCATCAAAGGGTCCTCGGAGCAAACGAGGCCTTCCGCACGCAGCTGAAAGTTCCCTAAGACAGTGCTGGGCCCATAAAAAGGCAGCACTACTGTGAACTATTCTCCTAAGAATTGTTCTTCAAGAACTCTTCTACTCTTTCCCCTGACCCATTCACCGCCCCCCAGCAACCACCCAAAACACAACTATTTATTAGAAAAATCTGAATAGTTGTGCTGCTGAAAAGCCTTTATCTCACACATTGTGGGAGATAACCAACTCCTTTAAAAGGCACTTCTTCCAGCATCATGAGTCCTCACTTGTCCTCCCTCCGTGGTCACACAACAGCTCTTCAGAGCAATGCCCACTAACAATCAGTTATGCCTGAGGATGTCTGCAATGGCAAAGTGTAGGAAATACTGCGTGCCCCCCCCAACCCCCAGACAGCAGAAGAGGACTAATCCGTGCATCGCCACACTAAGAAACACTATCCCATGTTAATCACAGGGACCTTCTATATGCACGAACATGGTGAACAAAATGGCCAGGTGAAGACAGAGGGTGACAATACAAAATTTCTTTCTTTTTTTTTTTTTTTAAGAAAAATGTGCCCACCAGTGGTTTGACTGTGGCAACGCAGATTCCCCGCTATGAATAAATCACAGCATTGGATCAATATACATTTCCTGATATGTTCGGATCACTTGTACCATGCCCACATGAGAGGATGTTCTCGTTCCTAGGAAATACACACTCAAGTGTTTAGGGCAAAGGGGAACCATAGACTCCAACTTATTGTCAGATGGCTCAGAGAAAAAAATATATGTTTATAAAATATTTCATAAAGAGAATGATAAAAAAAATGGGGCAAAATATGACCATTTGGTAAATCAGGTAAAGAGGATGTGGTTGTTCCTTGTACTAGTCATGCAACTTTCCTGTAATTTTGAGATTATGTCAAAATAAAGGGATTTGAAAATCAGGGCCCTCCAAATCTTCAAGACAAAAGTACAATAAACTTTCGAACGACCACCAGGTGCTGTTTGAAGTGTTGGATCACAATATTGTACACCAGAATCTAATGTTAGGCTTTATGTGAACTAACTATAATTAAAATAAAAACTTAAACAAATAAAACAACAACAACACATTTTCTACAATGTCACATGTGATTTTTAAATATATAGAAAAGAACCTGGAAGGATATACCCCAAATTGACTTACTGTAATGATTATATCTGAGGAAGAGTTAAAGAAACTTGGTTTGGGGGTTGTAGGCAAAATAGACTTTGGCCTTATCTGTCACATTGTGAATTTATTACAAAGAGAAAGCATTTTTGTATTAATGGCATTGCTTAAACTAAATTTTTAAAAAACAACTCAGTTGTGCATCTCCGACCTCTAAGAACCCATTGCCCTTGGCCTTCAGGGACCCTCATCCTGTTCTCCAAAGACCATAGGACAATTAGGTCTGCAGAATGAGGCCCCAAAACTCATGATTTGGATCACAGAACCTTTAGTGAACAACACAGAGATGGGGGTTACCTCACTGAGATTAGGTGGGCACCCTCAGCACCTACCCTGAGATCACAGCAGGGATGCAAGCAGAGACTCAACATGTTTAAAAAAAAAAAAGAGAGAGAGAGAGAGAGAGCGAGAGCACCGTCAACCTATTTTTGCCATCCTGCCCTACTACTCTCCTATTCCGATGCCCCCCCCCCTCAGTGGCTGACAGCTTACCTGGGTCTCTGGTTAACCCCCAATCCCTCCCCACTGCCCGCCACACCCTCTCAAGTTTCAAGCTTCTGTGGCCCTTCACTCCAAAGTCTACCCCTGGATCTGTGTCCCCTCAATTCCTATTCATTGTTACTTCCTCGAACCTCAAAACTCTCCGATGCTCTGGCTTTGGTGAGCCTCAGATCCATCAGAATCCCCTTCCCATAGGTATCCTAACTGGCCATCCCCTGTGGCCTCATCTGATAGGTTCTAAACCCAAAGCGAGCCAACCCGGGGTCTCTGGGTACCCACACACAGCATTGAGGTCACCCCTAGCACGTTGTGTCCAAGGGCTCCTGAAACAGCTGGCTTCCTGTCACTGCTGGCAGTCGTACAGTTATCACACATCTAATTATCTGTGTTGAGACAGACTTCCAGCTGGGACCGTCACAGTGTCTGTCTAGAAGACAGCCTGTCAAGTCACAGCAAGTGAAACGAGGGTGGTGCGTTAGTGCAGAGGAAATCGGGAACTAAATCAGCAACACGCAGACTTCAGAGTCAGACAGACCACGGTTTGAATCCTACCTCTGCCTTGACTCTCACTTAACTGGGTGATCTTGGTTAAATGACTTCTCTGACCCTTGGTTCTCCCCGTCTCCAAAAGGCAGGTAAAACCACAGATAACTCAGCGGGATGGTGGATGGTAGCTAGAAGGACCATTCATCCCCCTTTGCCTAGGACAGACAGCCTCAGTCTGTCCCTGTTGTCCCTTAACTCTCAAAGGAGTTCCGCCTTGGACGGTGGATTTTATGGTGACCCTAATTACAGAGGACAGAGCGTTTGAGGGGAATCCAAAGCACATGGCAGAGGCTCAACAAATGCTGATTCCCTTTCTCCTTAGGGAGAATTCAAATCAAATTATGTAACGATCCAGATACATCTCCAGGCTGAAGGAGCATTCCTCCAATGTGGCCTTCATACAAATCAATCTGGAGGAGGTACTAAGAGAATGATAGATCATCTGAAACCAAATGGGACCCATCTCCCTCTTCCTTTAGGACCACCTCTCCATCCCAAACCAGGCACCTGGAGCCTCACTTCCTCCAACCTCACTGATCACCTTTGATCCTCTTAGTTTCCTACTCCCTTTACCCCAGTTCTGTCGATCTCATTGAATCCTCTGACCCCCTCAAGTCTTTCCTTGGCTCTGGCGCAACTGTGCACTGCTGTGGTATGACTTCTCTCCCGCACCTGCCCATATGGAGTCATTTTGGCCAGGGCCTTCCACACCTTGACCTTCTTGCCTTTTCAACAACATCCTCTGTAGGTACCTCTGACCACCAGCGACACATGGCACAGAGACCGTCCCTGCAGAAAACCATTATACGTGGGGGCCTGGGGCCACTACACACACTCCTGGTCTCCAACCACAGCTTGGTCCTCCTCACCTCCTGTCCGCCCTGGCATCCCTAATCAGTTGCCTGTCCCATTCTCTGCAGAAGCGACATCAGGAGCACCCATTCTTAAGGCTCTCATAGATTCCTATTCCTTTCTCAGTCGCCCTGTGATCTTCTGTCTCATATGTTTGTGTCATGGATTTTTAGTTCTTAATGGAATTGTGGGCCGAGTGATTTGACGGCACTCCCTTGCAAGCTCACACATCGCCAATTTTGTGCAAAGAAAAAGAAGGTGATTGTCTCATTAAGATAGAGGTAATTAAGAATTACTCTAATTTTCTAAGTCATCTATATCTATGTTGTTGCTTTTTTTTTTTTTTCATTTTACCTGTTTTATCTGTCAAAGACTAACAAAGCATGTTTTAAGACCCTCCTGCTATGGTATTTCTGTATACTTTCATTTCAACTAGTTTCTGCTTTATGTACTTTGACCCTATGTTATTTGAGATTCATGACCACTTTTCAGTCTTAGAGTGTACCTTTCACAATTAAAATATTCTTTCTGTATAGTTCATTATTTGTCCTGAACTCTACTTTGGATACAAGTGCTTTTCCATTTGCCCTTGTCTTTTCTCCAGGAACATCTGTTACCCGTTTACACCTAGATAAATATTGTTTGTCCTCTACATCTATCATTTTTTCATGACTGTATTCATTTCTTGGTCTCCTTCCTCCACCATCTGGGAGCACACCTTAAATTTGTTTCCATATTACTGATTATATTTTATCCAGTAGGCATTCCTGCATTCACTGTTTCTATGTATTTTATTTATTATTTTGAAAGATTTTGTTTATTTATTTGACAGACAGAGATTACAAGTAGGCAGAGAGAGAGGAAGGGAAACAGGCTCCCTGCTGAGCAGAGAGCCCAATGCGAGGCTCTATCCCAGGACCCTGGGATCATGACCTGAGCCAAAGGCAGAGGCTTTAACCCACTGAGCCACCCAGGCGCCCCTGTTTCTATGTATTTTAATTTACTGTTTTACGTTACCTGGTATCAACTGCCCAGGTGGTGCAGTTGGTTAAGCATCTGACTCTTGGTTTCGGCTCAGGTCATGATCTCAGGGTCATGAGATCGAACCCCCAGGTCAGGCTCTGTGCTCAGTGGGGAGTCTGCTGAGGTTTCTGTCTTCCTCTCTCTCTGGCCCCCATCCCGCACACACATGTGATCTCTCTCTCTCTCTCTCTCCCAAATAAATAAATCTTTTAAAAACAGATAAATTACCTGGTGTCATAGCATGGATACTCTTCTTGCTCATGTCTTCTCGGCCCACTCCATTTCATTTCAGTATACTGACTTATTTCCTCCTTCCTACCTTCCTTTCCTTTATTTTTCTCTCTCCCCCTCCCTCCCTCCTTCCATCCATCTTCTATCCATTTACTTTCTGTCTATAGCATTGATTTAATTTCTTAAATTAGTATACAGTGAAAAGACTTTTTCTTTAGGTATAGAGTCTTGTGAATTTTAACACATGTATGGATTCATGTAACCATCACACAACCAAGATACAGAACAGTTCTATCACCCCAGAAAAATCCCTTGTGCTGCCCCTCTGTAGTCACAAACTCTATCCACTCTCAGCCTCTGGCAACCACTTATCTGTTTCCCATCACTATGGTTTGATCTTCTCAAGAACAGTATATAAGTAGAATCATACAATATGCAACCTTCTGAGATTGGCTTCTCTTAGTGTAATGCCATTGAGAGTCATCCAAATTGCATGTATGAGTAGTTAATTTCTTCCTATCGATGAGTCATACCGCGCTGTATGGATGTACCACTGTTTATCTGTTCACTCACTGAAGGACATTGGAGTGGTGATTAGGAAGAAAGCTACTATAAATATTCACAGGTCTTTGTGTGAACATCAAGTTTTCACTTCTCAAGGGTAAATGGCTAAGAGTGGGATCATTAAGTCCTATGGTAAATGTATCTAAAGCCCCCAAAAAGTTTTCTAGGGGGACTGCAGCCTTTTGCACTCCCACCAGCAATGAACGAGATTCCCTCTTGCTCTGCACCCCTGCTAGCCCACTGTATTCAGAATATCTATTATCGTTATTATTTTAGCCAATCTAATAGACGTGTAGTGGTAGCTCATTGTGGCTTCAACTTGCCTTACCTTAATGCCCAATGATAGTGAGTATCTTCTCATGAATGAATCTGCCATCCTTACATCATCTTCGGTGGTATGTTTGTTCAGGTCCTTGGTTTGTTTGTAGTGAGGCTGTTGTTTTCATACTTCTGAGTCTGAGAATTCTTTACTCTAGATACAAGTCCTTTGTCAGAGATGTGATTCGCAAATATTTTCTTCCAGCTTCCAGCTTGCCTTTTCATTCTGCAGCAGTGTATTTTGCAGGGCAAAAGTTTCTTTCTTTATTTTTTTTTTTTCAACTTGAATGAAGTCCACTTCATCATTTTTGTCTGAGTCATGTTTTTAATGTCAAGCAGAACTCTGTCTAACTCCAGGTCATAAAAATTGTCTCCTTTGCTCTCTGAAGTTGTATATCTCTACACTTTACATTTAGAGCTATGGTCTATTTTCAGTTAATTCTTTCTTAAAAAAAAAAAAAAGATTTTATTTCAGACACAGAGAGAGCGAGCGAGTGAGCTTACACACAAGCAGGGATAGGGTAGCAGTGGGAAAAGCAGGCTCCCCACCAAACAGAGAGCCCGATGTAGGGCCCGATCCTGGGACCGTGGATCAGACCTGAGCCAAAGGCAAACGCTTAACCAACTGAGCCACCCAAGCACCCCATATTTTCAGTTAATATAAGGTATGAAGTGAAGGTCAAGGTTTATTTTGTTTGCATATGGATGGCCAATCTTTTCAACATCACTTGTTGAAAGACTACTCTTCTTCCTCTATTTCACTGCGTTTTGTTTTTTTTTTCTTTCTACCTTAAAAAAAAAAAATCAATGGGCCATATTTGTGTAGGTATATATGAACCCTCTACTCTGTTCCAGTCACATAGATCTATCCTCTGGCCAAAACCACACTGCTTAATTGCTGAAGCTTTATATAATAAAGCCTTAAGATTGAGGATTTCAATCTTAAGATTTCAATCTTCCGATTTCATTCTTCATTTTAAAACAGATAATAAGTCTATAGTACAATCAGCAAGAACTGACATGCTGAGTCTTCCAATCCATGAACATAATATGTCTTTCCATTTATTTAGATATTTCTTTCAGGGTCTTGTCCTTTTCAGCATACAGAACCAAGACATGTTTTGCTAGGTTTATATCTAAATATCTCATTTATTTTGGAGCTATTATAATTTTTTTTTCCAGTTTTGGTTTCTAATTGTTTACTGTTGATATATGGAAATACAATTTGTGTGCTGACCTTGTGTCCTTCAGCCTATTTAAACCTATTTGTTCTGGAAGGTTTTTTGGTAGACTCTTCTGGATTCTCTACATAGACAATCACATTTTCTGTGTATACAGCCAGTTTTCTGTTTTCCTTTCCAATCTGTGTTTCTCCATCTGTATTTACAATGTTTAAATTTCTTTTTATTGTCTTATTGCACTGGCTAGATCTTCCAGTATGATATTGACTAGAGTGGTGACGGTGGACATCCTTGCCCTGTTCCAGAGCTTATGGGGAAAGCATGCAGTCTTTCACTATGAAGCATGTTGTAGATATTCTGTAGATGTCCTTTATCAGGTCAAGGAAGCTCCCTTCTATTTCCATGACACCGAGAACTCTCGTCATAAGTGGTTATTAAGTTTTGTCAAATATTTTTCTGCATCAACAGATATGTTTGTGTGCTCTCTCTTTAGATTATTAATATGATGGATTACATTGTTTATTATTGAAACAGCCTTGCATTCCCAGAATAAAAGTCACCTGGTTGGGGTGTATTTTTTTTTTTTTACATAATTCTGGATTTATTTTGTTGAAGATTGTTGTATTTATGTTCATAAGGAATATTTCTCTGTATTTTTCTTGTACTGCTTTTGTCTGGTTTTGGTATCGGGGTAATGCTAGCTTCATAAAATAAATTAGGAAGTGTTCCTCCTCTTCTCTTTCCTAGAAGAAAAAGTGCTATTTCTTCTTTAAATGTTTGGTAGAATTCCACAATATAAATTTCATTTCAAGCACTTCTTTATCTAGATGTTATAAATTTTGATGTGTTATATTTTCATTGGTTCAAAATACTTTCTAACTTTCCTTGAGATTCCATCTTTGAACCATGGATTATATACAAGTTTTTTTTTTTAAATTTCTGTATTTTCCCATGGACCTCTATTCCCATGACCTTAATTTCTACCTAAATGCACTTTACTGTGCTATAGAACATTATACACAACTGTCTAATGTATATTTAGTGCTGGATGTTTCATAAGTACATTAACTCAAAATGTCCGATAATACTCATTATCTCCATGTTCTCTCCCATGACCATGCCTGCTCACCCTCTTTCAATGCCATTATTGATGAGTGCTCAACCATCCACCCAACTGTCCAAGTGAGTAATCTGGAAACCACCCTGGTCTCCTCCTCCTGGTACAACCTCACCTAGGACTACATACTGTCCATGCTACCTCTTTATCATTTCATGTACCTGAGGCTTTCTTATTTTTTAAGATTCTATTTATTTATTTGAGAGAGAGAGAGAGAGAGACCAAGAGCAGGGAGAGGCAGACTCCCCGCCCTAGCAGGGAGCCCAATGCGGGGCTTGATCCCAGGACCCTGGAATCAAGACCTGAGCCAAAGGCAGACACTTAACTGACTGAGCCACCCAGGCGCCCCCCGGAGCCTTTCTTATTATCCATACAAAAACCACCTTAACAGCAATAATTGTGTCACAGGATTACTGTCATTATTCAGGTATACTTGAAGCCTGTAAAGTGCCTACTATTGTCCTTAGCAGATGATAAGTGGTTAGGAAACAGTAGTCACTCACTTAGCTGTAGTTTGGACATTCATTTTTTTTTTCTTTCCTGATAAAACTAAGATCTTTCTAGTTACTTTCTTGACTACAGTCTTGCTCCAGCCTGCCCTTCCTCTATGCCCCACTCCAAAGTGATCTTTTAAAATCTCAAGACTGAACACATACTCTCTAAACAAAACCCTTCAGAGTTTAAGAAATCTATTATTATTCACTATAAAACTAGGTCAAAGGGGAAAAACATATAATTACTCCAGAAAATTATAAAAATTACAAAAGGAAAGTGGCAAAATTCAGTAATCATTCTTTCTTTTAACCCTTAGAAAAATGGAAATAGATGGAAGCTTTTCTTGGTATAATATATACATCAAAGGCCTTCATCACACGTACTGGTACAACACTAGAGGCATCACCATTTCCATTAAGACCACAATCATATTAAGAACGCCCACCACTATAATTTAACATCACTCTGGGAGTACCAACGAATGCGATTACATAATAGGAAGGTATTAAGAGGCTCAGACATCGGAAAAGAAAAGACAAAATTAGGCAGTATTGTCTGAACTGTATCCTACAGAAATTCCTCAGTGGTCCTGGTGTGTGACTGACACTCTCTTTCTAGTTTGCAGACCTCATAAATTTTTCCCATTTTTAATCTCTTAGTCATTCAGCGGGGATTTGGATGAAGGAGAAGTTAAATATATGGTCTCAGTTGAACATGAATTACTTTTTTAATTAGGGAAAAAAATGTTACTCTAAATCTGAAAGGACTCATTGCTTAATGGAAGGCCAGTCTTGTGCACATTATTCTTTTCACTTTTAAAGATTTATTTATTTATTTGACAGAGAATGAGAGAGAGAGAGAGAGAGAGAGACGGACGGAGAGAGCACAAGCAGGGGGAGAAGCAGGCAGAGAGAGGAGAAGCAGGCTTCCCACAGAGCAGGGAGCCCCATGTGGGGCTTGAACCCAGGACTCTGGGATCATTACCTGAGTCAAAGGCACACATTTAACTGACTGAGCCACCCAGCGCCCCTGTACATGTTATTCTTAATTACCTGGTTTGGGTACTACTTGGAGGCTCCAAGATTCAGTCAGCTGCTTTCCCCCAGGTTCTGAGTCTGCAGGTCAAAACTATACAACTTTTGTGCTCTGTAACTAGGTTCTCCTTGGAACCAAAAACCTGAAAACCGGGCAGTTCTAAGCCCCTGAGCCCAATTCAGTATCATCTGTTCCCTACAAAGATTTCTCCGGTCACTCAGGGTCCTACAACTCCCAGGGCTGTTCTATAGCCCCTGACTCTATACAGTCTCACCCCTGAAGTCCAGAGACCACCCGCCTTCCCAGGGAGGTTCTGATTGGATCCCCTTCGAGGTTTCACAAGCCCAGTCTCTGAACAGCCGGTACTCCCCAAAGGGGTGGGCAGTATCACCGCCAGGTCCCTCCGGGGTGGCAGGACCCGATGCAGACAGAAGAGGTGCTCTTCAGACCAGCTTGGAAAAACAAGAAGAAACCCTGCCCCCATGAACATCTCTTCCCCTCAGGCTGGCCCTGGGGGTCTCCGCGGATGCCCAGGACAGATGGTTGTAAGGCATCCAATAAGCTAGTTCTGTTTCTTTTTTTTTTTTTTTTTAAAGATTTTATTTATTTATTTAACAGAGATCACAAGTAGGCAGAAAGGCAGGCAGAGAGAGAGGGGGAAGCAGGCTCCCCGCTGAGCAGAGGCCCCCCCCCAATGTGGGGCTTGATCCCAGGACCCCGGGATCATGACCTGAGCCAAAGGAAGAGGCTTTAACCCACTGAACCACCCAGGCACCCAGCTAGTTCTGTTTCTTGTTTGGAGACCACCGCACACCCCAAGTTCAGAGACGACAGGGACAGCTGAGGCTTACAGCTTCTTCACCCTCATCCTCAGGACGGGAAGCATGATGGTGCACCTGGGCGCCCCCCACCCCCACCCCAGCCCGGGCCCTGACGCTGAGTAAATGCTGCAGAAGCACCAGGCGGGGGCCATTCAAAACCTCGGCTGCAGCAGCTGCTGACATGGCTTTGGGCACTGCTCCACGATGTGATTATTTCTAAAGATGTGACATAAATACTAACATGGGGCCCCTGGAGCTGCAGAGTCACTACTTGGCACCTTCATTTGGACGTTCAATCAAAACTGACCATTGGCAGCTTTACACATCCCAAGCAGCAAGGGCCAGAAGCCCCACAATCTGCTCTCTAAGCGATGGGTTGAATTTCCAGACGCTTGGGACAAAAGCCTACCCAGCTCAAGGCAGGCGGGCTTACCTCCCTTCTGCGGAGGAACAGTACAGACTTTCTCATTTCTTCAGTGGGCTCCCGGCTTTGGTGGAAGAGCCCTATCTACACTAACCACATCACTGAATCATGGAATCCGATGGATTTTTTAAAACCTCGAAGCCATATTCCCATGCCATGTTCCCTGGGGCAGTCAGGGGAAAGAGCTGTCATTTGAAGATAAGTTTTCTGTTTCTTCAACCGTCATACAGGGGCGATGGAGGAAGAAAACATCTGTTAGGAGGAGTCCCAACAGGAGAATATTCCCCCTTAGGTGCTGTCAAACATCCTCAATGGCACAGAAGCACTAAAAGAAGGAGATTTTCCTGCTGGATTCACTTCCCCTAAATGGATAGATGGAAGGGTTGGACAGATGGGTAGATGGATGAATGGACGGATAGAGGATTGGCTGGAGCAGTGGAGGGAGGGAGGGAGGGAGGGAGGGAGGGAGGGATGGCTAGATGGATGGATGGATGATTGGATGGATGGATAGATGGATGGATGGATGGATGGATGGATGGACAATTGGATGGATGGATAGATGGATGGACGGATAGAAGATTGGATGGAGCAGTGGAGAGAGGGAGGGAGGGATGGATAGATGGATGGATGGATGGATGACTGGATGGATGGATGGATGGATGGATGGATGGATGATTAAAGCAATGGGTTTATCCAAGCTGACAGAGACTGCCATCCTTCTCGTTTCATTTTTATTATAATTTTGCCAAACTACTCACATCTCAAGGCCATTGTAGCACATACTGAATCTTCACCACCTTCCCACTCTTCACCACCAAACACACACATGCAGGTGCATGCACACACACACACAAACACACACACGTTATATTCAAAATACTTCCAAAATGGCATAATCCAGGTGCCAGGGAACTAATACTAATGCCATCCTCAGCACTGCCACAGGGTCTTGGAGGCCCCCTATTTGTCCAGGTGTTATCTCCAGCTGCTGGGCTGTAGGAGGTTCAGGGAGGCTCCGAGAAGAGCTGAGACAGTGAGGAAGGTCATCTTGGGTAGATCACAGCTATCTGCCTGCTGATAGAGAATGTTGCTGGTGTGTTCTGGAAGAATGTCTGTCCTAACTGCACTCAGACACTCACGTACATCTGATAACCATTTATAAAAGCATGCACAGCTGGGGTTGGAGGGTTTTATTGCTTCTGGTCTATCACAGTCCCACCCTATGCCCCCTTCTGATAGTCCAAGCTCGGCTCAGACCCAGGTAAACCCTCTGGGGACCCTGGCTCCCTGAGGACAAGTGAACCCTGTGATGTTTGTCTCTGCGGGTCAAACAGCTAGTCTGAGGCACACTCGTGGCTGGGTAATATGTTGAGGCTTTAAGTGATGTGTTTCTTCCATTTTGCATTTCACTGACTTCTGTCACTCATACCTGGAGGCCCTTTCCTCCCACCCTCTACCATGCAGCTAGACATGAGTCATTCGTGCCTCAGGGAAAAGGTTGTCAAGATATAACTGTGGGACAAAAGCAGCAAATTCTTGGCTTTTCAGTTCTAGAAGCTTCTGCCTCTACCTTCCTAACCATGAGACCTCCTTTGAAGGCAGAGCTCCAGAACATTAGGGAGAATACAGAAAGCAGCAGATATCATTCTTTCACTTCCCTTTTTGTCCCTCTTTTCTCCAGACTCTGAAGTAACCCCACATTTCTCCTTCAGCCAGAAAAGCCAAAGTTCCTATACTTATCCCCTCATGACACAGACTCCCAGGAACATCCCCAGCCCGATAATTCTGGGAAGAGATGGGAGTCCAAATCCCAAATGGGCTTAGCTGGGATGTATAAATAAGACACATGTGATTTCCAACAAGCTCAAAACAGCTCCCCTTTCCCTCACACCATGACCTGAAAAGTGCTGTTCCAGGAAGAAGGTTCTCCAAGTGCGGGTGGGGGTGGGGCTGTCCCTAACCAGAAGCATCGGCATCTCCTGGGAACTTGGTAGGCATGCAGATTCCCGGGCCTCGCCCCAAGCCTCCTGAATCAGAAAGTCAGGGGGTGGAGTCCACAACTACCTCCTAGGTTCTTTTGACGCACATTCAGGTACAAGACCCACTGTTTTCAACCTGTGCTCCCAACGGAACTTCCTGGGAGGATGGAAATGTCCACGGTCAAAAGCCGCATGTGGCTACTGATTACTCGAGACAGGATCATGTGTCCCAAGAACTATTCTTCAGCTTATCCGATGTTCATTAATTCAAATGGAAAGAGTCACCTGTAGCCAGTGGCTGCCATGTTGCATGGTGCAGCTTGGACCAGTGCGTCAGCCTCCTGACAGACGCCACTGCCTTCATCCTGGCCTTCCAGGTCAGCTTATGAGCTGCAGACAAATTAATCTTCCTGAAGCACAGATCTTATCATGTCATTCCTACTCTCAAAAAAACAAAAAAAAATCCTCAGTGACTCACCATTGCCTACTGATTTCCAGTCCATGTTCTTTTTGTTCTTTTTTAGGAAGCTAAAAAATGATTTATTCCCAAATAGGATAGAAATAAAGATTAAATAATAACAAACTGGTCACAAGTGAGCTCTTGCTATGAGCCCAGCACCGTCCTCAGTACACATGTTGTCTCATGTAATACTGCCCAAAGTCTTATGACGCGGTTATTACCATTCCCCCATTTTGCCTATGCGGAAACTGAGCAAAGGAGGTTTAAATGACTTGATCAAGGTCACAGAGATGGTATCAGTATGGCTTGGATCTGAGCTCAGGCTGTCTGGCTTCAAGACGGAATCCTTCACCATGACATCACACTGCCTGTGAAAACCCACAAAGGTCAGACCTTTCCCCCCAAGTGTGCCTCTTGTTTAATCCAGAACTATGGTCCTATGTTCCGTAGCAGCAGTCTGCCTTTAACACATCACTCTCTCCTGTAGTGAACAAGCAAAAGCCATCTTCAGATGTCTCAGACATATTTCTCCCCAGAATAGCATCCTTCCATCTCAGAAGTTGCCTTTGGCACATTTTCGTAAAGTCAGCACATCATTCATCAAGGTGTTAAAAAAAAAAAAAAATGTTGGGGAAAATACCGAACTTTAGACTGCTATAGCCCAGAAGAGAGAAGCAAGCTGAACTGGGCACCTCCACACCTCCATAATAGTAACACCATAGCCGGGACCCTGGCACAGGGCCCAAAGATGTCTAGGTCCCTCCAGAATGTGTCCATTGTGATACCTGGCTCCTGTCCCCACCATCACTTTCCAGCCTTCCTGCCACTTCTCCCTTGCATGCATCCCAAATTCCAGTCACCCCTGACAGCTTGTTGCTCCCTCCTCCCGTGGGAAGAGATGGACAGGATCGAGTGCCCGGGACGTGTTTTTTCTCCAGCAGCTTCCCACGGGACAAATGGAAAGAGCGGCCAGGCCAGGCAGATATCCCCTCTCTTTACTGGATCTTTGCCCTAATCGCAAGTAGGAGCCCTGGTGAGTTGGGCTGAACCAGAGTTTTCAACTCTGGGGACATGTTAGAATCAGCAGAAATTGGGGTGCCTGGGTGGCTCAGTGGGATAAGCCTCTGCCTTTGGCTGGGGTCATGATCCCAGGATCCTGGGATCGAGACCCACATCAGGCTCTCTGCTCAGCAGGGAGCCTGCTTCCCCCCCAACCTCTATGTGTGCCTCTCTGCCTACTTGTGATCTCTCTCTCTCAAATAAATAAATAAAATCTTTAAAAAAAAAAAAAAAGAATCAGCAGAAATTGGATGGGCTCCTTTTGCTTGCTTTCCTCTAATCCTGTTTGCTTTCAGGGCAACTTGAAGAGAGAAGTGTGTCCCACACCAGAGAGCTCAGGCCTCTCTTACTGTGCAAGTCATATGGAATGCTGAGCAGTCTGAAGACAGAGGAAGCCTCCAAGAGAAACCCGAAGAGAGCGAAGAGAGCATACTGATGGGTGTGTCGTGATTAGGTCGTTAAACTCTTCCTCTTCTGCCTGCAAGCTCCACCCACCCCTCTAGCTAAGGCTCAAGAACCAATAGCAACATCCCAGTCCTTAGCACGCCCGACCATAGCCTCACACCCGCCCTCAAGTGGAGAGCATTTCAGCTCCCCCTAGAGGTCAGAATGTGCACTACGCTTCACCGGTTGGGTTCCCTCCCACGGTCCTTGGGTCAAAGCCACCTCCTCCTTACAGTTCCATCTCTAGCTCTGCCTCTTTCCTGAAGCCTTTCCTGACTTCATCAAGCCCTGCAACAGGATTCATTCCTTCCTTATGTTCAGTAGCACAGTATATTTTAGGGGTGTGTTTACTTGCCTACGTGTTCTATTATATTGAACAAGTTTTTGTTTTTTGTTCTTAAGATTTTATTTATTTGACACAGAGAGAGAGACAGCGAGAGAGGGAACACAAGCAGGGGAAGTGGGGAAGGGAGATGCAGGTTTCCTGCTGAGCAGGCAGCCTGACGATCTCCGTCCCAGGATCCTGGGATCATGACCCAAACTGAAGGCAGCCGCCCAAAGACTGAGCCACCCAGATGCTCCTAGAACAAGCGCCTTAAGGGAAGGGACCGTGACTTTTTACTATTTGGGGAAGGAGCGCTGCCCAGTGGCTAAGAGCCTGGCCTCTGACAGACCTGGAATTCAGTTATAGTGAGGCCAAAGTGTGTGCCCATGGAAAGTTCTCCAAGAAAAGTGGCTGCTATCTCGCTAGACTGAGATGGTCTTCAGAGCTATCATGCATGCCAACCTATTACTTATTCAACAACTCCTAATCTTACTGTCATTCTCTCCTCTTCAGTGCCTAGGAGTGGGCCAGGTATTTCCTAGGTGCTCAATATATGATTATTAAGTGTCATTAATTCACTGATTTCCTGCAGGGTTAAAGCCTCGTGATGGTAGGGTCTGTTTCTATGTTGTCACTTTTGTGGTCCTAGTGCTAACAGCGTCTAGCACGTAGTAGGTGGTCAATAAACATTTAAGGAATGAACTGATGAATGGGTAAATGAGATGTTCCCTTTGTTGCATACCCTAAGCCACTGTCAAGCTCCAAGCCCTGCCTGGGGGGATGCCTGTCCTCAGATTTGTAGACCACCTTGCACTGGAAACACACTTTACTATGCTCCTCCATTCACTTGTCTTATAGACAGTGGTGACTCTGTAGCCCAACACAGCATGAGGCACAGGCCGAAGGAAAGAGCAAATGGCCAAGAATCCTAACAGTATCCCGAGGTCTCAAGAGCAGAGAAAGTCGCCCGGTCTTGTGATGTGGGTTTTTCTGGCCAGTGACGATGGCAGGAACGCCAGCGTTTACTATGTGCCAGGTGCTGAGCTGCCGGCCCTCCCGTGACCAAGCTTGTCCCTGCCACATTTTACTGACACTCTCTGAGAGGCAGGAATCCAGCCCATTCAGAAAGGCAAGGGTCTGGAATGATCTAAGAACAGACTGTTCTGAGACCATCTGCTTCATTTGCCCCAGGATCTGGGGACGGAGCTCTTCCTCTAGCCAGGCACCTCCTGCGTGTCAAGGGCTCTTATCTGATCTAAAAGCCTCTTTCTTCAGCAAATGAGTCTAGTGCGGTGGTGAGCAGCACGGGCGCAGAGCCAGAGTTCCTGAGTTTTAATATAAGCTCTGCCAGTCAGCAGTGTGTGTCCGAAATACTACCCAACTTCTAAGTGACTCAGTCTCCTTGTCTAAGAAATGGGGTGAATGATAAAGATGTAGTTTTGTAAGGATGTTGTCATAATTAAACAAATTAGTACAATGGCTGATACACGGTTAATGTTCAGTTTATGTTATGTTGCTATTATTGGTTATAATTCTGTATCAGCACTTGTATAATATACTCAGTGACCTTCACTGTAACGCTTTCATTCCCCAGAGCTCTCAGGGCCGCCCCACCCCCCCACCCCAATCCCACCAGGACCTGGAGGAAACAAGCACTTTCATTCTATCACCGAAGCTCTCATTACCTCCTCTTTAAAAAAAATTTTTAACTGAATCACATATATGACAGAATCCAAAACAAATGTTGCCTTTGATCCTATGTGAACTTAAATGAAAGCTTTAATTTGTACAATCTTTGGATCTTTACCCATATTAACATTCAATTTTTCATAATTATAGAACCATAAATCTATTTTATATTTTACATTTTCACCTAATACCTTACCACTTGGGGCCATGATGGCGTAGCTTCTAGAAGCTCAACTTTCCCACCGAGAACAACTACAAAAGCCAGATAGATAAACAAATGAAAAAAAAAATTTTTTTCCAGGGGCTCCTGGGTGGCTCAGTGGGTTAAGCCTCTGCCTTCGGCTCAGGTCATGATCTCAGGGTCCTGGGATTGAGCCCTACGTAGGATTCTCTGCTCAGCAGGGAGCCTGCTTCCTCCTCTCTCTGTGCCTGCCTCTCTGCCTATTTGTGATCTCTCTCTCAGTCCAAAGAATAAACTCTTAAAAAAAATTTTTTTTTCCAAAGAATTGGACTGTCGAAGGAACTAGAAATGAAATGAGCCTGATATTCTATGTGGCACTTTTGCATTGGGGCCTGAGCACAGGGCAAGAGGCTGGAAAGTGGCACAGAGGGCAGGGGCAAAGAAGCAGAGAAGTCTGGGGTGATGAGGCTGGGCTGAGAGCTGCCAGCAAAAGCAGGACCTCAGGGGCCAAGCTCCCAAGCAAAGAAGCCAATCAGACACCAGGGATTGGTTTTCCCTGGAAGCTTTGCCGATTTGAATGCAAAGGTTGGGACACAAAGGAGACATCCACTGAGAGCTTCTGGAAGTCTCCTGCATGGGGCTAGAGAAACAAAAATTAGAGGTCAGGACCCAGGAAGGAGGCAGGACCCAGGAAGGAGGAGGGCCCTAGGGAGTGGTCAGTCTCCAGGCTGGAAACCTTGAGCGGACTCCATGTAAGGTGGGGGACAGAACCCAAGGAGGAAGAGAACCTCATGCATTGTTCTGTAATTTGGCAAACAAAATGACTGGACCGGGATCAACAGTTGACCCAGACACTGGGCTTTAAAGTAACCTTCATTATGAATGAATGAATGAATGAATGAATGAAGTAACCAGAATTAAGACGTTTAAAGGGGGGGGGGGACAACAATATGGGATATTTTACCCAGAGAACTAAAACCCATAAAAAAGGTAAACTTTAGAAATAAAAACACAGTAATTCCTAGATTGAGGGATATTCTACAACAGTATCCCTCAAAAGCAAGAAGATCACTAAAAGAAAAAAAGGGGGGGGGGAAGGACAGAAATTGTCAGGAACCACAGAAGCCTAAGGACACCTGATAAATAAATGTGATTCACTCTCTTGGGTGGGATCTTGGAAAACACAAGGGCCATTAAGGAAAAAAAGAAAACCACTGACACCTGAAACAGAGTATACTTTGTAGTAATGTACTAATTAATGTAAATTTCTTAGTTTTGACAAACGTACCATGATAATGCAGGATGTTCACAACAGTGGAAACTGGATGAAGGATATAAGGAAACTGTCCTCTCTTTGCAACTTTTCTGTCAATCTAAAAGCATTCTAAAATTTAAAGTTTATTTTAAAATATAATAACTAAAATCAGAACTCAAAATAAGGGGTTAGTGATAGATTAGAAGCAGTTGGAGGGGCGTATTAGTGACCTGGAAAACAGCTCAGTGAGAACAATCAGACTAAAGCAGAGAGCATAAAGGATGTCAAGTATTAAAGACACTGTCCGAGACAGAAGAACAGAGAGAAAAGGCCTAACATGTGTAATCAAAACCGTAGGTGAAAAGGAGAGAAAGAATGGGGCCAAGAATGGCCACAAATGTTCAGTACTGATAAAGACATCGAGCAAAAAATTCAAGAGGCATACCAACACCAAACATATAAATCCATACATGTTTGCCCTCATCCCTACGAAAAGCATGGTCCAAATGTTGAAAATCGGATAAAGAAAAATCCGAAAAGAAGCCAGACTGAGGGTGGGTCGGGGGAGACATTACCTTGAAAGGAGCAACAAGAATAAGAAAAATGGAGGAAGAACAATGGGATAATATCTTAAAGACGCTGAACAAAAATAACTCCCAATTTTGAATTCTATACCCAGTGAAAACACTCTTCAGATGTGAATGTGAAATAAAGGTATTTCTAAATTTACTTCCAGCTAACCTAAACTAAATGTTAAAGGGGTTCTTTAGATAGAAAGATAATAATTGCAGATGAAAATGTGACTGTGTAAGGAGTGAAAAAGGACAGAATGGGTAAATGTATTAGTAAATCTAAATGAACATTGATTGTACAAAATGATAATAATGTATAGTTGAGGGGCACCTGGGTGGCTCAGGGGGTTAAGGGTCTTGCCTTCGGCTCAGGTCACAATCCCAGGGTCCCAGGATCGAGCCCCACGCCAGACTCTCCACTCAGCGGGAGCATGCTTCTCCCTTTCCCTGCCACTCCCCCCTGCTTGTACTCTCTCTCTCTCTGTCAAATAAACAAATAACATCTTTAAAAAAATATAATGTATAGTTGAAATGACATGTACAAATATAATAAACATGATTGTACATTAACCAAAAGATACATATCTTTATATGAGGCAAGAGGCTTTAAGGCAAGAAGTTCAGATAAAAAGATACATTTTTAAGTGGCATAAAATATCAACCCACCAAGGAGATGTAACAATTATAATTTATAATAATAACAACACTGCTCCAAAATATAAAAAGCAAAAACTGAGAGCACTAACCGGCAGAAAACCCACAATCATTAACAGGAGACTCGAACACAATTCTTTCAGTAACAGAACAAGTCGGCTCAAAATAAAACTCAGCCAAGATGGAAAAAGATGTGAATCACATAGTGAGCAAGTGTAACCTAACTTACACATACAGACACAGCGTACAGCAGCAGGGATTTCTATACTCTTTACAAGTACAGGTAGAATATTTACCAAAATGCCAAAGGAATGAAGTGATGCATGTTCTCTGACCACAAACAAACTAGAAATTTGTAGCAACAAGACAAGAAAACCTATAAATGTTTGGAAATTAAACATACACCTTTTTAAAAAGATTTTATTTATTTATTTGACAGAGAGATCACAAGTAGGCAGAGAGGCAGGCAGAGAGAGAGGTGGAGGGGGAAGCAGGCTCCCTGCCAAGCAGAGAGCCCGATGCGGAGCTCGATCCCAAGACCTGGTATCATGACCCGAGCCAGAGGCAGAGGCTTTAACCCACTGAGCCACCCAGGCACCCCTAAATATACACTTTTAAGTAACCCATAAGAAAAGGAACAAATCATGAAAATTCAAAATTTTCAAAATTTGGGAGAGTGCCTAAAGCTGCACTTAAAGGAAAAGATGTTTATCTGGAAAACAATAATCTGAGTGTTTATCTCAAAAACAGAAAAAGAAGAGCAAATTAAATCCATGCATCCTTCCTCACTTTTGCTAGTTTTTCCCCCCAAGCTCCCCTCCCCCATCCTCTGCCACCCTACTTTCTCCCGCTCCCTCACCCCCAGATAATCAACCAAGTGGCAACCAGGTGTCTACCCTTCCACCCCCATCCTCTGCTGAGACTATCACTTGGAAACAAATGGACTGAAAGGGTTGGTGTCTGAAAACAGAATCACGCTGTACACATTGCTCAGCAAAATGCTTTTCCTACTTAACAAGACATCTTGCCAATTTCTCTGTATCAATCGGTTTGGGACGAACTCATTCTCTTTCAGCTGCCTGGTATACCAGCACACGGACAGACCACAAACTATTCAGCCATTCGTTCTTCCATCAACAGGCACTCGGGAGGTGGTTTGCCTTTTGCCACCATAAACAGTGAGGCCAGAAATATCCTTCCATGTCCATCCCAGAGTCCTGAGAATTCTCTGAACATGCTCAGATGATGGGAATTCTCACACTCTGGCATTTGGGTTCTTGCTCTTCTGGCCACAACAGCATTTTGGGAGGCTACACACTCCTTTCTGTGGGCAAGCCCAGCATGAGGCTCGCTTTCCCAAACTGCATCCTGCAAATTCCATTTCTTTCTCCCCTCATGAGAAAATAGAACCTAATAAAAGTTTATCTTCGTATGCCCAAGCAGGAAAGAGAATCCAGTCTGGATGGTGCAGGAGACTCCAATCAAGGGACTCACAAATATAAGGGTTAAAAGGGTCAACAACAGATGGCGAGTCACCAGAGACCAGCAGCAGGAACACACTGGCCGCTCACAGACCTGGGGGTGAAGGGAGGAGACAGAGTCAGCAGAGCCCAGTGAGACCTGGAGCAGCAGAGATAGACGGCCAAGACACACAGCCCAGAGCAGAAGGACTGGGAAAGAGATGCCTCATCTCTCTCCAACGACCCTCCAGCTGCCTGCGGGTGCTTCTTCTGTGTGAACTGAACCAGGAGCTACTGTGCAAAAAGACCTGAGTGATGCAGGGGTGGGCCTCCCCTGGGCGCGGAGAAGAGCTGAGAGTGGATGGGACTGTGGGAGGCAAGCAGAGAACCACCATCGGAGCAGGCAAGTGTGAGGACTAATTGATGAAAGAACTGCGGTGTTCCAAGGCTGAGTAAAGGGCCAACCATGTTGATAGTCCCCCCAGGGAGCTGTCCTCCCAGTAGCCAGAGAGGTCGAGGGAATGAAGGAAGGGGAGTGAAGGAAGGGGAAGGGAGGGAGCTCAGCACAGGGTGAGCTCGCCTACAATGGGTTACACAGAAGGTTCTTGGCTGGCTGTGTGACCTCAGCCCAGCTGCTCACCCTCTCTGATTTTCAGTTTATTAGCTATAAAATAAGACTACTTGGTATCTTCCCCTGCATTCATACATACTCCTTTTCATGGTTGAGAAAGTGAAATGCCAATGAAAGTCTATTTTTCCATTCTCTGGATCTGGGCTTGGTCATGCAACTTGCTTTAGCTATGGCGACAAGCCAGTGTGGTGCAGAGTCCTCAAAAGTGCTGTACAGGGGCACCAGGTGGCTCGGTTGGTTAAGCCTTTGACTCTTGATTTCAGCTCAGGTCATGATCTCAGGGTCATGGGATCTCGTCCTGCATCAGGTTCTGCACAGAGCCCGCTTGTCCCTCTCCTCCCCACAGCCATGAATAAGTAAGTAAGATCTTTTTTTAAAACTGCTGTACATTGAGGCTTTAATTGAACTGCTCTTACTTAGTGCTCTCAAGACTCCTATGACTACAACCATGAGAACAAGTTAGGACGAGCCCACTGGATGGTGGGAAACACACGACCAAGTCACCCCCGTCGTTCCAGTTTACACCGCGTCAAACACCAGACAGGAGAGTGAGGCCATGCTAGGTCACTCACCCCCAGACAGGCCAACTCAGATCAGAAGAACTTCCCAGCAGACCCACAAAACTGACAAAGTTTGTTGTTTTAAGCCCACTACATTTTGAGCGATTTGTTATGCAGTAAAGCTTACTGTGACAACTGCTAATGAGATGCTGGCCCTCCGTCCCTTCACTAATAGCAACACAGTGGTGAGTTAGGGTACCGGAGGTACAAATTGTGGGGCACTGCACCAGAAAATGCGCCAGTCACCTGTCCTACATAGACATTAAAGCGAGCTCACTCAATAGCATGGGTGTTCTCGAAGTCCAGTAAGCCTCAAGTTAAAAAAAAAAAAAAAAAGACACAATCTAAATGTTTAGATTGCTTTGCCCCTCCAGGCATCCTCTTCTTTTCTTTCCTTTCCTTTTTTTTTTTTTTTTTTTTAACAAATTGCCCAGTGTAAAGAGTTCTTTTCTTTTTTTTCCCCTCCTGGGAAGTTATTTATTTTTATGGGCTTCTTTCGGGAAATAAAAATCAATTTTGGAATGCAAGTGATACGTTTTACTCTTCCAATAATGAAAGCTAGAAAATTAAAGGCCCCAAGGAACAACCCCTCTCTACTAAAATGATGTAGAATGCAGCCCAAATGTTCTTGTGTGAACGTTTTATAAATTGTGACTGCTGTTTGCTGATGGAAACCTGGAAATCGCTCTTAGAAGACACAGAGCCATTGCTGGGGATGGTTTCACACACCCGCAGAAAGGCACTTCTCCATAACCTGTTCTATAATTCGCAACTCTAGAAAACCATTTGTATCAGGGCCCCCGTCCTGTGTGTGTCTGGGAAACCTATCCGTTCATTGATTCGGTATATAATTAATGAGTATCTATGATGTGTCCAGACCTGTGGGTGAACAATGAACAGGACAGAGCTGGTGCCTTCAAAGAGCTTATAGTTTAGGGAAAAGATACAGACGTTAAACAAGGTGTCTTAAGTTGGGGTCCCTGTAAACAAGACCCTGACATGGAGAATGGGGGGCAGGGGGCTTACTGAGGGAGTGTCATTGGGAAGAGCCACAGTCAGGAGTGCGAGAAGCAGGGTAAAATAGAGAGAGGGGTTGTACGGCAATGCAGATGCAACAGAGATTCACCCCATGTCTTCCCAGCTCTGTGGCTGGGACTGCCCTTCAGACACATCCCTTATGGAGGCAGGGGAGGGGCCTCCCCACAGTATCCAGTCATTGGACTGCCCCCACGAGTGGGCGTAACCTTGAACAATGCGACTCTCTTCGGGACAATTCCTGGAGAAGGACTGAGCTGTGAGCAGTCTGCAGCCAACGCTCCCCACAGCTCGAAGCAGAAGCACCTCAGCCCTGAAAGGGGGCCCTGGTAATACACCCCAGTATCCACTACACAAGGAATCACTGCAAATGTGTTATGTGTTGTGACTTCTGAGCTCAGAGCAGAAGGGACCGAGCAGGGACTAAGGGTTGGCATGTGTCACTGGGCTCTTTTCTAAACAGTATATATAAAGAAGTGTGGAAAGTGTTCACTGACTCAAAACTCACTAGGTCCTTGGCCCTGTGAATGTCCTGATATACTTTCTCCTACACTTTCTCCTTTCATCCTGGCCATGACCCTGGGAGGTATGAGCTCTCTCCGCTGGGCAGATAAGGAAGCTGATACTCAGAGGGTTGATGCACTTGCCTGGAGTCCCACAGTGAGCAGGAGGCAGAGCTGGGATTCAAATGTTTGGCTAGCTATAAGAGGACAAAGCTTATGATCCTTTCTGCACACTCTGTCTCCTTTCCTCAGCACCCTGAGCCCTTCCTTCCCTGTGCCTTCTTCCACTCGCACAACAAACCTGCTCAAACCCTCCCGTTAATGACCTCCTCTCCAGCTGCCTCTTCCTCTCGTAACTCACATTCTCTTATGAGTTGCCTACACTTCTCTTCCCACTTGCTCTCCTTAACACCCCACAGCCCAGCTCTTGTTCCCATTGTGCCTGTGAACAAGCGCTGTCCAAATTCTGAAGTTAATTGACCACATCCAGTGACTCTGTTTCCATTCTTAGCCTCTTCTCTCTACCATCAGCAGGTGGCAGCATCTAACGGGCTGGCCACATCCACCTTCTCAAATGCTCTCCTGTCTTGGTTCCTTGGTGACTCCCACCCCCAGCTCTTCCGGTCTACCTTCTTCTTCTAGAAGCACCACTTTTAAGTTCCCCTTCACTGGCTCCTCTTCTTCCGCTAACCCCTATAGTTAGTGGCTCTATTTTCCAGGGTCCCAACCATGCTCTTCTTCCAACTCTCCACTCCCTAACACCTCCCTGACACGCCCAGTGGCTTCGGCTCCAGTTGCCTCACGCTACTGATACCTGAGCCTCTGGATATGTAGACGCATCCACCTACTAGACACAGACACCCATGCAACCCCAGACCAAGGCTTTACAAAACCAAGGTCACCACCTTTCCCTTCAAGGGAGCCTCTCTGACTTCTCAACCTGATTGCTTATCATGCCCACAATCCACACATCTTTCCGAGCCAGCCGTATCCCTTAATCCCTGATCTTCCATCCTCTTCTCGATTCCCCTACATCAACACTTCTCATCTGTCCATTTCTTTTCACTTCCTTAATTCAAGCATGCCTCACCTCCATCCATCCTACTGAGGCCCTTCTTTTTAATCATCACCAGCTGTATCTAGATCAGAACATTACAACCTCCAGTGGCTCACGGTACTGAATAATGTCCCAAACGCCTAGAATGTGTGAGCAAGGGCTTCTGTGACCTGGCATTCATTGATATGTCTTCACAACCACATTCTAGAGCCTCAACACACCAGAAACCCAATGTCCCTTCACTCATGGGGTCACTTCAGCCCGAGCACCCACCGAGTCCATCCATCCTTCCACCTATTTAATAAGTTATTCAGGATGTGTCCAATGCATGGTAGGCACTAGCATATATTGGCGTGAAAAATAAAGTAAGTTCCTGACCTCCATCCAGTGGAGGGGAACAAGGCAGAAGCAAATCAGCAAAGAAGCAACAGAATGACAGATACAGGTGATAAGTAGAAAGTATTTCGACAAGGGAACAGGATAGAGAGGGTCAGAGGTGGCCCTTCTGAAAAGGTGACATTTAAGTGGACACTGTCCAGCCACATTGTAGAGCTCAAGGAAGAACAGTCCGGGCTGAGGGAAGGGCAGGGGCAAGAAGGAAGGAAAATCATCTGGTGGGACAGGGAGAAGGACATCATGCAAAGGGAGAGAAGATGAGGCTGGAGAGAGAGGCTGAGAGACAGAGGAAAAACCCAACTCCTGCAGGCTCCCTGAGCATTGGGGAGGGGCCCAACTTCAGTCGAAAGCTCTAAGCCCCAGCTCTGGGTAGCTTAAGCAGGGGAGCAGCAGGGCCTCATTCACATTTGAGAATGGATCTTTCTGGCTGGATATGAAGAATGCATTTCAGAGGGCAAAAGCCCATGAAAGCTTCTATTCATCTTTTCAAAGGCCAGAACAGACAAAGCCCCTAGATGAGCCCTAACAGGGGGGTGGTTCTCCCCCCACCACTCCCCGAACTAACTCTTGGCCTTGGATTCTGTGAAGCCTTTTGGGATTCCTGTCTCATCAGCAGGCACCCTGCCCCTAGCACTTTCTTTCAAGCTGGGTCATCACTTCACACACACACACATACACACACACACACACACACACACACACACACACACACACACACCCTTTTAGAGTGAGCTCTCTCTTCCTCTCCCTCAGTAAGCTGTGAAACACGCTGCGCGTAAAGGGTCACACTCCCTCATAAAGCCCTCACGGCATCTGGCACATGGCCTCCCACACGGGAGAGACTCAAAGAACAATGGAAGAATGAAGGAAGGAAGGAAGGAAGTCTAAAAGGGAAGATCTTTGTGTTCCCCGGGAACGCTGCGTGTTAAGAGCCTTGGTTTAGAATCAGTCCCATCCGTATTTTAACTCAAGCCCTGCCGCCCACTGTCTGTGGGACTTTGGGCAAGTAAATCACCTCTTCTTTGCTGCATTTTCCTCTTTGTAAAGTCGGGATAACAATGTGTATGGGATAGGCATTTTTTTCACGGAACTATCTCAGGGAACTAAGTGGACAAAAGAAACACCAGTGTCCCCTCCCCTTCCTAAGAGTCTACGTGCTGGGGAAAGACAGGGTCTGTCTTTCAGACCCACACCTAAATGATACCTGTCAGCGAGGTTCTGTCTTGTTTAAATGTTTGTTTTCAACGAACATGTGTTGAGTGCTGACCATAAGCACCATTACAACCATCATCCCATTTTATCGGCTATGAACGATTGGGGAAAGCCCCCATCAAACGTGCTCCTGGGTGAGGGCTGAGTCTGGTCCTTGCCAGTGTGCCCCTGACCCAAGATCCACCAATAGCTAGGCCATGGAAATAGGCCTTATGAATTCACTCTCAGACCCCAAGCCCCAGTCAACAACCCCTCCCCTGGAGATGTTTCCTCTGTGACACCCCTACTAACAGAAGTCTGGGAACAAAGACATCTCAAGCTCAGGATTTGCCTTTACCTACCATTCCCATCTAGAAGAATCTGTAGGCTCAAGCTCCATGAGCTGTTCCTTGAATTAATGACAGACAGAGAAAGTGATGAGCCTGGGGGCTTCTTCGTAAGTCTCAGGGAAGACAGGGCCAGCACAAGCTGAAACATGGACTTGCAACATCATCTGATGTCAGGAAGCATTGATGAGGAGTCTGGGGCCAGAGAGGACCACAGGTGGAGGAAGGAAGGAAGCCATGCACCTGTTACAAAGCTGAAGAAAAGCACACTCTTCCCTCAGTCGAAATCAATGTTTCAATTTCTAAACCCTCAATTTGAGTGGCTAAGGGCCTAGGCTTTAGGTTTGAACAGACCTGGGATCAAACTTCAGCTCTGCCCCTTATTAGCCAGACCCTGGACAAGACAGGGAAGCTATCTGAGCCTCAGTTTCCCCATCTGTAGACGGAGATAACATGTGTTCAACCCGGGTAAAGAGGTCAGTGATGTGCCTGGCATTCAGGAGACCCCTGTTTTTGTGCATTTTGTATTTATGGAGAGGGAGAGACCTGAATTATTCCTGGCAAGGGAACTGCATGCCCACGCCCCTGCAAAACCAGCAGAAATAAGAAGAAAGATGCCGCAGAGCACCCTTTGCATCTGCTAGAGCTGTGAATATGCCCCTGTGTCTTTCTCCCCTACCCATTTCATATTCTCCTACAGTGCGGTTCACTTGTCTTTCCTCACTTCAAAAGGCCTTCTTGGATTGGGATTTCTCAATGAAGATGGTGGGTCAGAATGGAAGAAGAAATAAAATCAAAGCATCATTGATCTCCAACTCAGGGGGCAGGCTCTTAGCTCTTTTTCCATGTCCCCGTGGAGGCTCATTCTGTAAGCCAAGGCAGGCACCCAGCAAAGACCAGAGAAACTGGCATGAGAGCCTCAATCCAGCCATCTCCGGCTACCTCCGTAGGGGAGAGGAGGACCAGACAATAACAGTCAGTTACCCACCATTTCCCTCCTTCCCCAGCACATCTCAGAGCCCAGCAGGCAGCTGATGATAAGTCAGTGGCATCTGACAAGCTATGGAAAGCTCCCTGTCTCTCGAGCTTCCAATCACCAGGTGTCTGAAGAGGCTGCGGGAGCAGTCAGCTTCTGCCCTCATTAAGAGCCCTTTGGTGGGCAGAAGAGATGATTGTTCCAAGAACTGTCAGGTTCATCAGCCAGTGGATGGGGATGGTGGGGGTGGGGGTGGCGCGCAGAAGCCCCAGAGCTCTGACCTCCTGACCTACGCCGTACGGGCTCCTCATTTACATCTCATTTGCATGGCATACTTAATAGAACTCCAGCTTCCATGCAGAGAAATCATTGTCTCATGCGCAGCGAGGTTCTGCCACCACGTTTGTGCAAATGATCCTGTGGGAGGGGAGCCCGCAAAGCCAGTCTGCACCACGGTAACGGCCCTCCAGGAAAACAAGACCTCAATCAGACCACGGTGATGAGGACAGATGTAGACGGTACTATTCCGGGATGCATGACCAACTAAATAAAGCCATGGTTACCTCATGCGCAAGGCCAGACAGAGGGAAAATTCCAAATGTTTTCAAGAGACTGTGTTAGAACGATTCAGGCTAATTGCATGCAAGTCTTGTACTATGAATGTCAAACTGCACCAGCATCACATAAATGAGCTGTCAGCAGCCTGGTCAGAGTTCCCATAGAAAAGAACCTGTTCCTTCTCCCAGAACAGGTGCTGTTTTGTTTGGCTGATACACCACCCCCCTCCTTGGCAATGGATCTCCATTTCATTTATGGGGATCCAAAAACCACAGAGGCCCCCATCCCCGGAGGATTATAGCATTGTCTCTCAGTGTAACATGGGCACTGAGATCTCTGTGTTAAGGCAGACTTGGGTTCCAATCCCAGCTCTAGCACGGACTAGCGGTGTGGCCTTAGCCAAGCCACTTAACCTTTCTGAGCTTCAACCTCCCCCTCTATGGGATGGGGACAATATTAGTCTACCTTAGAGGAGTGAAATGATGTCATGGCCGTAAAAGTAACTGATACAACACCTGGTGTCTCTCACAAAATACAAAGTCAAGAGATGCTGTCTGGAGTTGAGAAAACAAGAATTGGATTTGTAAAGATATAACTTAAAGGAGCTATGAGAATTACTGGAGTCCCAATAATGGATTCCCACTGCACTAAGTATAAAAGACAAATTCCTTAGAGTGGGTTACAAAGCCTTTGGCAGCAGCCTCCCTGTTAGCTCTGACCTCTTTTGCTCCCTTCCCTTTGCTCTTTCTCTCTGTTTCAAATAAATAAATATCTTTTTAAAAAATAATAAGCTGTATGAATCATACCTTTTTATTTTCTGCATCTCTGATGCTTTGACATCTGGAGCCTTGCTGACCCTTCCCAGGGCTATCCAATCCAGAAGCGAAGCAACCAATTCTCAACTTACAACCCAGTCACCTCCTTTACAAAGCCCTCATACTCCAGGCCCCCACTCCCCTGCACCAACCAACCCCAGAGACAGTGCTTACACCCCGGAGCCTGCTATTACTGAAACTAGCCAGTCTTCAGCCTGCTTACCCTGCCTCACCTGTCCTTCTCATGGAAACCAAGAGAAAGGCTCCTGCCCACCTCTCTCCCTCTGACTCCCCCTTGGTACTCCTCTGGGTGGCCCTGCGTGGGGTGGCATGCTGTGCCTCCTCCTCTTGGGAACCAGGGATAACAAACTACCCTTTTATTTTTTTAATTTTATTTTATTTATTTGACAGAGAGAGAGAGATCACAAGTGGGCAGAGAGTGTGGGGGTGGGGGAGCAGGCTCTCTGAGCAGAGAGCCCAATGTGGGGCTCAATCCCAGGACCCTGAGATCATGACCTGAGCCGAAAGCAGAGGCTTAATCCACTGAGCCACCCAGGAGCCCCACAAACTACCCTTTCAATGACAATCACCCCCTCATCCCGTAGGCCTCACTACGCCTGAATACTAATAAAATCGACATTTTAAAACAAAGTAGAAAGATGGGGGGGGGGATGGGGAGGGGGAATGGCACAGACCTAATACAAAAAACGGTGTCAACGAGGTGACATCCAGAAGACATCTGGCACAAGAGTGATGGGATAGCAAAAGCTCTCCACACAGCCCTAGAGCAAAGGGCCACACCTAAGAAGATGAAATGCATCCGGCCCATCCTTGCGTCTGGAAAAAAACAAAAACCTGCCCAAGGACACAGGGAACTCGTGTGGTAGACATGAGAGGTTTGATGGGCTGCAAACCCAGGATCAATCAGCAGAGCGCAGTGGCTGGCCTTAGCCCAAACCCACCCCCCTCCCCGCAAAAGAACATCATCTCAAGATGCAGAAAGAGAATGATGTTGTCTAGAACAGAGTTTTTCAAATGGCAGGTCATGACACATTTGTCCATGGTCAGTGAAATCAATGGGAAGAGTCTAGGCCATTTTTCTTAAAGGATTTCTTAGAGGACGGAGAACAGAAGTGAACAGTCTGGAAGGCTGCAGAAGGAAAAAGACTGGGTCAGCGTGCCGAGCTGGCATGAGCAGACGTGAGTATTATTTTGTGACAGCTTGGTTTCGGCTGTGACCCTGTGCCTGTGCTTGGGCTCTGGAAAGCCACAAAGTGGGGCGCAGTCAGGAAAGTTCGAAAGCCCTGGGTCTGGAACAGGGTAGGTGACCGCCACGCTCCTCCTCCGCCAGCACCTGGCCGGCACCCGGCAGCTCACTTGCTGAGGAAGCGCTTCTGATTAGAGGAGAGGTGTGGGAGGAGCTCCGCAGAAGTGCTTCTGATTGGAGGAGAGCAGTGTGGGAGGAGCTCCGGCTCTGTGTTGGTGGCGGGACGCACAGCACAGCTACGTAACGTGACACGTGACATTCCTTCCGGGTTGTGGGTTCTAGGTTAAGAATTAGCAAATGGCTGAGGGAGCCGGGGAAGCTGCCCCTGGGAACTGAGAGATTCTAGGGGCACCTGAGAACCATTTGCAAACTAGTTCCAGGCTGTTGGCATACCTGTCTCGGAGAAATAGGGATGAAACAAGGAGAAACGTCACCAAGTTCGTTATTATCCGCTTTGGCAGCTGGCTGGCCGGGGCTTCTTGGAGCCTCCACCAGCTCCACCCCATCCGCCTGGGCGGTGGCCCTTCCTCCCGGTCGTCTGGCTCCCCCTCCCAGATCTTCCGGTCCCTGGCTTCTCCAAGTTTGCATGAGATCTAATTCCTCGCGGGAAGTCCGTTGTTCCATGCTCCTCAGAGCGGCTCTGATTCCCGAAACACCGAGATGGGAAGGGGCCATGAAGACCTGCCCCTGCTCTGGACTCAAACCCCTTTGTAGCCTGTTTCCCAGTGTACCCTGAGCACCCCCCTGAACACCTTTTTATTTTATTTTTTTTAATTTTATTTATTTATTTGACAGGCAGAGATCACAAGTAGGCGGAGAGGCAGGCAGAGAGAGAGAGGGAGGAGGAAGCAGGCTCCCCGCTGAGCAGAGAGCCTGATACGGGGCTCGATCCCAGGACCCTGGGACTACGACCTGAGCCGAAGGCAGAGGCTTAACCCACTGAGCCACCCAGGCGCCCCCACCTTTTTATTTTTAAGTGAGAACGCTTTCTCAAGATACTGCTGTGAACTCGATTCTGTCCCTCTCCCTCTCACCTTCTGTATGCCCTCAATTCCAGCCAGCTTGAGCTGACCCAGAGCACTCAGGAAGGGTAACAGAGGTAGTCTGTGGTTAGAAGCACAGGCCCTGGAATCATACAGCCCAGGATTTCAGTCCTAGATCTGCCACTTCACGGCTGTGCGATTTTAACCTCACCCACCCGCAGCTTCTTCCCCATGAAAAATGGGGGTAACACTTCAAAGGTTCAAGATGAACAGGACTTGAGATGGTCCCCTTAAAACATGCACAAAGGAGCGCCCAGGTGGCTCAGTTAGTTAAGCACATGACCCTTGGTTTCAGCTCAGGTCATGATCTCAAGGTCTTAGGATCGAGCCCCATGCCTGGCTTGATGCGGGTTGAGATTCTTTCCCCCATCTCTCTGCCCCCCTCCTGGCTTACACATGCAGGCATGCACACACGCCCACACATACTCTCTCTCAAATAAATAAATCTTAAACAAAAAACACCTGGCGTATAGTCAAACACTCAGTAAAAGCCGGCTGCATATGTGATTGGAACAGTGGGTCTTCAGGTAGCAGATTTATAAATCTGGTGCCCCAAACACCTCAGCAGGCCAGACACCATTTCTCTGGCCATTTTAGGTAGAAGCAAATGTCTCGTAAAAGATTCAGCTTAGGTGTTTAAGTTTTCCAGGATACACCGTGCCCCGGAGGGAGGTAACAAGACAAATCACAACAACTGACACGTATCGTGGCTGCACTTAGCCAAAACTCTCTCCACCTGCCCCTCAGAGGCAGAGTCTCCAAAAAAGTGGACTTCTCCCCCAGAAAACCACATCCTAACACGGCCACTTTGGAAGGAAATAAAAACATCACCAAACAGGAAACTCCAAATTTGGTAAATCCAGCAAAGATCAATGAGGAAACACAGAAAGGGCTGTGTAGACCATGCCAATCAGAATAACAGCAAATACATACAGCACCAGCAGCATGTACCGGGTGGTGTTCCAAACGCTTTACACACACTGCCCATGGAATTCTGTCCACGACCCTAGGAGGTGGGCGCTCTCACCACCCTCCACTTGTCCTCCCAAGCTATCCATGCCTTACCTGCCAACATCAAATCCCCCAGTCCTGGGCCCTCCCACTGCGGAGGCTCAGGACTAAGGCCGTCTCCTTCTGGCCACCTCTCACGACCGAGGCACGTTGCTGGTCTCTTGGGCAGGTCTTTGGCCACTGAAGTCTGCTTCTCTGCGAAAAAACAGGCCACCCAGAAGAAGTGGCATCATCCCCAGGCTCACAGTCCAGGAAACACTGGCTCTCGTAACTCCCCAAGGAGAAAAGCGGGCAAACGGTAGCGCTGGGGAAACGGAACTGCATGAAGTAAAATCCCCATCAACACAAGGCCCAAGCCACGCCTGCGCCTCCACTTCCTCTTCCGTAGAATGATCCGGAAGACGTGTGCTCACAGCCGAAGCTGTGAGTCGAATTCATTGAGGGATCGCCTGTAGAGTTCACGGCACAAGGGCATGTTTCTGAAAAGGAGGCTGCTGCTAATTATCCCCTATCGTGGGACAGAGGCAGGAATGACGGGATCGAGTCCGAGCCCCAGCTCTTCCCAGCTGTGCAACTTGGGAAGTTATTTAAACCTTTCTCGGTGTGCCTCAGTTTCCCCATCTGTAAAATGGAGATGATATTAGCAACTACTTCACAGGTCATTGATGGGATGTTAGATGAAGGCAGAAGGGCTTACTTAGCCTGGGGCCTGGCACTTATCATCCTAAGTGTTGTTGTGTCTCTGGCTCTTGTCCTAGCAGCAAGAAAGAACCCCAGACAGACAGACCACTCAAGACCTTGAAGAGCATCTCCCGTGACCTTTTCTGCCCCGAGGAAGCCAGCCCAACACTTGGGTCATGGGCTTACCAATCAAGTGTAAACTGTTAACCTTCCTCTCTTCCCTTAGCCTCTATCCTGTACCAGTGCCACCTCCTCCAGGGGGCCCTCTGGGATGCCTCCAGCCCATACTCCTCCCTCCCTCATTGAAACTACGATTGTAAGAAAGATTCAGACCCCCGTAGACACAACAGGCAGAAGATGAGCAGGTCTTTCCCATGGCCTTGATGCTACCCTGTACCCTCAAAGAATCGCCAGCATTGAACCCTCTCCTGCCTCTCTCCCCCGACATGCTGTCTGTGTCTCTGTTCTAACACCTTCGTAGCCTTAAATCACATCCTTCCAATGGACACCCTGATGTGCTGGAATCCAAATGACGGCTCCCGGATGCAATCCTGCCTCCCCCACCTGCTAACTGGGTGGCCAGAGGCTCAGATTCTTTTTTTTTTTTTTAAGATTTTATTTATTTTAGAGAGGCTCAGATTCTTTAAGGTTGCTTCTGCTTTTGTAAGAATGAGGAAAATAAAATGCACTCATAGGGGGGTTGTGGGGACGGAGCACAGTGACCTTGTGTGACACTCCACAAATACTCCTGGGATCTGAGTCCCACTGCATTTAGAAAAAAGCTCCAAACCCCTAGAGGCTCACAAGACCTCCCTGGCCTCCCCTGCAGCTTCATTTCCTCCCTCTGCCCAGATCCTGCCATGGAGTCAACTTCCTGTCTGGTCCGGGAATGCAGAAGCTGCTTCCCTCCTCCCCCAGGGCCTTTGCCTGTGCCGCCCTCCTACTTGGGATGCTCTTGCCCTGGATTTTAGGAGCTGGCTCCCTCCTGCTCATCATTCAGGTCTCAACCAGAAGCCATCATCTCTGCCAGTGACCCACGGGCCACCCTCAATCACAGCACTCTGCTGTTGTTACTCTCTTTATGGCCTTTATTGCTGTCTGAAAGTATTTTGTCGACTTTACTGTTCCTCTTCAAGCATTGAAAAGAATGCAGGGGCCGTGACAGCAGAGGCTTGTCTGTGTCCTTCATAACAGTAAACAGTGCCCACACACAGGAAATACCCAATGAGTATCTATTGGAGAAGTTGGGGAGCTAGGATTCGAACCCAGGCCTGACTCCAAAGCCAGACTATCCTGGCCCGTAATTACTACAAACTTGCAGCAAGTCAGTGAGAAAAGCAGGCGAGAGGCTGCTGACTGGAGAGCTGGGGATGCCTCACCCCGACAAAGGCAAAGCAGGGAGGGAAGGTTCTGGGTCATTTTCCACAAGCAGCTCACGCCAGGCATTCAGGCCTCATGAGGTCTATCCGAGGACATGCAGGTAGGTTCAGGTCACCGATGGATGCGGATTTCAGCCTCTGAAGTCCCAACACCAAAGCCGCGTGACTCCTGAACTGCCACCGCCAAGGTGAGGCTGGATGTCACAAACCATCCCAGGCACGTTCACCTGTGGCCACCGGGCAGGACCCGAGCACAGCTAATGCCTGCCATCTAGTGGACAAGACACATCCTGGTTTCCCTGTGACAGCAAGGTTTATGGAATTTTATTTTTATTCTATTCTATTCTATTCTATTCTATTCTATTCTATTCTATTCTATTCTATTTTATGAGAAAGAGAGAGAGCAACCAGGGAAGGGCAGAGGGAGAGAGAATCTTAAGCAGACTCCATGCCCAACATGGAGCCCCGTGCAGGGGTCAATCTCACAACCCTGGGATCATGACCTGAGACAAAATCGAGAGACACTTAACCAGCTGAGCCACCCAAGCTCCCCAAGGGTTATGGAATTTTAAAGTGCATGCAGATCACCTGGGATTTTGCTGAAATGCAGATTCTGATTCTTAGGCCTGGCTGGAACATGAGACCCCACATTTCTAACCAGATCCCCAGGTGATGCTGGGGCTGCTGCTGGTCCACAGACCACACCTGGGAACAGCTGGTGCCTTGCAATTCCTGACGTATTAACCCCCAGATGCAACTCAGAGGACTGGGCAGCCACACAATGGGGAGGAGAATCAGAAGGCACCCGAGAAGTACAAGTTTTGGAAGTCAGAGCGATCAGACCTGGAGGCAGGGGGGCGGGGGCTGCTGGGCAAGAAACAGAGAGAGGACACACTTCCTGGGACCTGAGTAGGGAGATGTTCTTAACTAGGACTACAAGGAGGCGCCCAAGGGTCGATGCCCACGAGGGTCAGAGATCAGGCCCAGCCCACAAGGTGAATGCTACACAAGACGCACGCTAGTGACCGTGAAAACCCGGAAACACCTGGGCCCCACTCTGAGCAAGCTGAGCCCCACCCAGCAGTCCTCCCCAAAGCCTGTGGCATCAGCCGCTTAATTTTCACTGCAACTATTGCTGGAGAATTTCATTTGAATTCCTTTTTCCTATTCAGAGATTCTTCTGTTTTTATTTTATGTTTGAAAATTTACCAAAAAAAAGAAAAAAGAAAAATTACTAAAGCGCTATGTTTATTGCGAATGCAGAAACAGTTCCTAAGACATATAAAGGGCCCCCTTTTCCTGCCCCAGTCTCTCTCCGTTCCCACTTCCCAGTCCTTCTGTGATCCCCATGTTTACAGTCTGGTTTGTACCCTTCTACACCTTCCTTCCCACCCTTATAAAAATAAACAAACATCACTTCACACATAGTAAGTGTTTGTGGCGGCGGCTTATTTCTTCAAAATGAGATCATACTAAATAAATTTTTATGCAACTTAATCCTCTCACTTAATAAGACATCAGAGATGTTGCTCCAGGTCAAGCATTGGCAAATGTTTCTGGTAAGGGCTGGAAAGTAAATATTTCAGGTTTTGCAGACCATACAGGCTCTGCCACAGCCACTCAGTGAACTCACTCTTGTATCACCCAAGCGGCCATGGGCAATATGTAAATGAATGATGTGGCTGTGTTCCAATAAAACTTTATTTACAAAAACAGGCAGTGGGCCAGGTTTGACCCCCCAGGCCATAGTTTGCCAACCCTGCTCCAGGTCAACAGCTGTAGCTCTAACCTATTTTTAATTATTCATTAATCTACTTTTAATTATTTAGAATGTCAAGTGAAAGTATAACATGAAGCATAATATACTACAGAAAAGCAGGCAAATCATTAATTTGTACAGTTTGTGGAAAACATATGTGCTACTAGATCCCAGGTCAAAACCCCAGAATACAAGCAGCTCCACAGAAGCCCCGCACACCCATTTTACTTCACTATTTTCAACAACCGCACGACAGCCCACAGAACGGAGGCACCCTAACTAGGCTGATTCCAATTCTTTGCCCCCACTGATGGAGTATCGATACACATGCTCGTTCTGGGCTTTGTTTCCTTGTGTGCTGCTGGGGTTTTTGGTTTTTTGTTTTTTTAGATTTTATTTATTTATTTGACAGACAAAGATCACAAGTAGGCAGAGAGGCAGGCAGAGAGAGAAGAGGAAGCAGGCTCCCTGCTGAGCAGAGAGCCCGAAGCGGGGCTCGATCCCAGGACCCCAGGATCATGACCTGAGCCAAAGACAGAGCTTTTAACCCACTGAGCCACCCAGGTTCCCTGTGTGCTGCTGTTTTATTTCAGCAAGACGGAAATGGGAAATCTGCAAAGCCAAGTGTGCAGATACATACATTTTAACGATGTTGCCAGACCACTTCCCAAGAAAGCGGTGACAAGTCACAGTCTTGCAGGTCCTGGCTGTGCTCCCCCTGGGACACAATTCAGCAGGCATTCAGGGAAAGTAACTGAGCACCCCGCCTCTCCTGAGGCTTGGGGGCCTCAGGCATTGATCACTCTGATGAGAGTAAATATTCAGAGAAGAGGACAAGGAACACTGAGTAGAAAGGGTCTGGTCCCCTCTGTCATCTGGGTGTCTAGGACACCCACCTCCCACCTCTTGGGCCACAGGCTTCAGAGGAAGGCTGCCCAAGGATCTTCCAACTTCGCCAGGACATGACCTCTGCTGCATTGAGAAAAACAGAGCTGCGCAGACGGGGATATGATTTAACTCGACTTCTTTGGGACCAAAACAATGCAGAGCAGCAGAACAGATGTGTCTTCCCGAGTTTGTTTTAAGGGAATTGGCTTTCCAGTGAGGACACAATGATGTGTTTTCAACGAACCTATTTTGCTGTGTTACAGTTTCTCAAAAAAAAAAAAAAAATCCAACAACAATTAAGTACGATGTGGTCTAAGGGATCATAGGTGTCATGGCACCCCATTCCCGCATCTCCTCAGTGGGGGAAGCCACGTGGGGTGTGGGGGGCATGCCTGTCTGTCCACACTGGGCAGTCTTCTGAGCACAGATAGTGTTCACAGCTTTTACCACCCAATGGGAGCTGTGACAACAAGAGAGAGAATTAACTTGATGGGGGTTGAGGTGACAAAGTAAAAAGCATTTGTCAAAACCCAGCCATTGTCCACTGAAGGTATTCCCCTCTTTTGCAAATTTTACCTCGAACGTTAAAAACAAACAAACAAAAAAAAAACTGTAAATAAGTGTTGTATTCTAGTTGATGATGGACATGCTTAAGTGTTTAAGGGGAACTGAACTGATGGCTTCAATTTGCTTTGAAATATGTCAAAAAATAAGATGGGTTGATGGATGGAGAGTAAGGGGGGGTGGTTACTGATGAAGCAAGTGTAGTAGAATGTTAATGGCAGGTTTGAGTGTTCACTGTAAAATCCTTTCAGCTTTGTTGTATGTCGAACATTTCTCATAACAGGACATTTGGGGGGAAAGTACTAACTGGTGATGTGGGGAGGGGGTAATCTACACGAGCTGGATCCTGTCCCCGTTCCATGATGTATGGCTTTGAGAATGACCTCCTTTCTTGGGCCTCAGTGACTCGGCTGTTTCATGGGGGTACAGAAGAGGGGCTGAGCTGTTCTCTGTGATGCCTTCCATATGGACAGTGATGACGCTGTGGTCTCATGTCATTCTTTAAAACTTGGGCATCTTTGGAAAAGAGAGCCTTCGGGGAGGAATGACTTTGAAGGCAGACACTGCCCCCTAGTGGGCCCAAGTGGTCTAATTTATGATCATGTTCTACCCTTGCCATTGCTGCATGGCTGGGTCATATTTCAAGATTTTATTCTATCTGTATTTTCTTTCCTTACGTTTTTCTTTTCTTCTCCTTCTCTTTCCCTTCCAAGCAGACAGCCATCTCAGTGGAAGTGTGTAGAAGTGAAAAAGCAGAAATAGCTTTCAGGTCATTCTTGCCCTATGTCTCGAATTCCCAAACCTCAGAGGTTTCAAAGAGAAGATCACCTTCACGAAGAGGGTCTGTGAGCACAGAGTGTCTTGAAAAAGGTTTGATGGGGAGTGGACTTTAGCCCGACAAGAATGAGATTCCTTGTGGCTAGCAGAAGGAAGAAAGGTGCGGAAAGATCTCAAGGGTCCCCGAACACTGGCAAGGTTGTGATGTTCATCCAGGCAAAGAGACCTGTCTCCTCTCTTGCTGTGACTCAAGGCTCTAGAATATGCTCAGCAAAAAGGAGAAACTCAAATGTTGTTCAATGAACAAGTGAATGACTGGGAGAGGGAGTGAATGGATTCTAGAGGAGTCTGGACCCCAGATGCAGGGAAAGGAAGCCACACTTAACAGTTGTCTCCTACACGCCCCGCCCCTGCCACTTCTTGTCACTTGGCAACACAGCGATCCAGGCCTATCTCCCCCACCAGGCTATGAGCTCCCTGAGGATGGAGACTAGATCTCATTGGTCATTGGATCCAAACTGGTACTGAGGCCCTCCATGAATGAATGAATGAATGAATGAGCAAACACCTATGCCTACTGAGCTCATCTCACCTTTCTGCCCTATAACATGCTATCTTCCTCATCACACTGTAAACACCTAATCCCTCCAACCCAGCCCCACATGTCCCACCTCACCTCTCTGTGCACAGCACACACTCTCTGCTCTTCTGGTCAACTCCTGCCATATTGGTTTTAGACGACAGATACCCAAGTGGAATATCAAGGTGAAGGGCCCGCATAGGTTTTCTTATACTCTTTTCCCATTGTTTGAGCTGCCATGATGGCAAAACCTTCTCTACCCGGAAACAGTCTTTTAAATGACAAGAGAGTCCTCTGTGACCCTTCAGCATCCATTTCCTTTCTCCAAAGAGTGCTTTCGGAACCTCTTTAGAAGCTGGTGTATAGGCAGATATGACCTCAACTTTTCTCAACAGCCTGTCGAGAACTGATGCCTATTTGGTGCTCTTCTTCTTTTGATGTAAGAATGTCAGGTCTTGGAAAGGATTAAAATACCACAATACTGGGAGGAACTAAGTCTTCTGGGAGATGCTTCTGTCTGAGAAGGATTCTATAGAGCACAATACGATGGTGAGAACACTGGACAGGAATACGGAAGACCAAGATTTAAAAAAAAAAACAAAAACTGTTCTTTCTGCTTTTCTTTCCAAACAGCCCCAGTTTTCATAAGATACAATTATGGATACAAATAAAGACATGGTTAAGGATTTGCAGATGGCCATAACGTAGGTGGGAATGTAAATAATGGGATACCAGTTGTTACGTCAGTAGAGAGATACTGAATTGAAAGGAGGTTCATATGTGTAGGGACATGGGCTTTATGAACTCTAGGAGCACTGTACAGCTTTCCTGTGCGCTTCCGACCTTACACAGCCTGCTCCCACGATAACGCTCGCACCATGAGGTCTGTGTGGTTTCCTATGACTCTATAAGTCCTGCTGCTCTGGGTCTTTTCTGCATCACCCAGGGAATTGCTGTGGTCATGCCTCCAAAGAGTGGGTCCCAGTCTCCATAATAATTGCTGTTTATCTGGGACTTGGTCCTTAAGAGTTTTTGTAAGGTCTCCTCCCTACAAGAATAAGCGTGTGAAAGAGGTTATCTGCTGAACTCCAACTCCTCACTTCAGGAAGCGCTGATTAGGGGGTCATCTGGGAAGTCCCAGTATCCATCTAGTGTGTTATCATTCAAACATACACCCACTGACGCCCACATATTTAGTGACATCCGTCATACGAGGTGCTGGGCAGAGTGTGAGCCAAAGCAGACGCTGTCTCGCTGTCAAGGAGCTTCGAGTCCAGTGGGAGATAGAGACATAATCCACCTACCATAGGATCGTCACTGACACAAGCTCAAGTTCAGATACCATGAGCGTCTAGAAGGGTGGGAAGCTTGGGGAAGCTTCCCTGATGGTAAAGGCGAGCTGAAGCCTACAAGAAGGAGAAGAATGACCCATGGGAAGAAGACAAGAGGGCAAAGATAAACACTGCACACGAAAGGAACAGAAAGGTGCAGCATTCCAAAGGTGGGGGGCAGCCCGGACAGGACGAAGGGTTAAAAGAAAATCTGGAGGGAGAGACAGAGAATCAAGAATGAGGTTGCCACATTACGTTTATCTGTTCTGAGGGCAATGAGAAACCACTGATGGGTTTTTAAAAGAGGGGGAGCTGACTGGATTTCCATTCCGATCTTGACTTGCGAGATCCCTGGCAGTAGATATAAAGCCTGGATTTCAGGAGCCAAGAAAGATGAGGAAACCTTCGGATCTTCCAGAAGCAGCTGTGACTTGCTTCTGGAGATGATGGGATCTCCAAAGAGCAAGAGAACAGTCAGAGCAAATGGCAAAGCATCCTGGGCTGGTGAGTGGAAAGTCCTAACACCGAGCGTGCATCTACGGTCTGGATGGACTGAGGTGATCTGGCCTAGCATTGCCAGGGAGGGCTCTCTCCTCTCCGATCCATCTGTCTGAGATCAAGCAGGAGGGCTTGGAGTCCCAGCCACGAAACCAGAAGGATGCTTGGGAGACTGGAGGGACATCCAGGCGCTCCACACTGTCCCCATGCCCCCACCCCCCAGCTGCTGTGAATGTTGGCTGTTAAGGGCTCACGGCTGCCCCTGTGTCCAGACAGTCGTCCTGGTCCACACAGAAGCCACCTAGCCTGGGAGGTGATCCCACCTTCCCACCTCCCACCCCAGCAGCCTACAGCAAAGACCGACTGTCCGCTAAGCTCGGGCAGCTGACAAAACACCAGAGACTAGGTGACTTAAACAACAAGCATTTATGTCTCAGAGTTCTGGAAGCTGGGAAGTCCCATATCAGGTTCCCAGCGAGAACCCTCTTTCTGGCTTCTAAACAGCCATCTTCCTACTGTGCCCCCATATGGTGCAGAGAGGGAAATCTATTTCTCTTCCACTTCTTATAAAGCCACTCATCTCACCAGAGAACCTTACCTGTAGGACTTCAGCAACCCCTAATGACCTCAGGAATGCCCCATCTCCAAATACTATCCCACTGGGTTAGAGCTTCAACATACGAATGCTTGGGGTGGTGGGGAGGGAGAGACCCAGCTCGGTCCCCAGCACTGACCCACCCTGCTAGGCCAGTCCCTGCAGGAGGAAGGATCGGGCTGAAGCTTGTCTTCAGGGAGACTGTTTTCTCGCTTAGCTTTCTTTGCTCTGCCCCGACCCCTCTTCCCCCATGAGCAGCCCCTTTATTGGTGATTTATTTCACTTGAATGAAAATCTCCATCTCGGCTCTATTTTTAGAGAACTGCAGTCAGAGCACCAGGTTCTTGGATTGCCAGGCAGGCAACAAGCACACTCCCAGCACTGACTGCACCGGGCATGGGGAAGGGGCCACAACGGGCCACTGTGACCTGCCATCGCAATACCCAGACGCTCACCCCCGTGCCGCATGTGACATGGGGCAAGTTATCCAGCCTCGCTGAATCTTGGGCTCCTCCTCCATAGGACAGCAACAACACTGCCTCTCCACTGAATGGCCCAGGATCAAAGTGCTTGGAAAACCACAACTATGAAAACCTTGGTAGGTAATTCATCAATGCTCTCAGAACCCTGACATGCACATATTCTGTCCCTAACGACAAAAGAGCCCCAACTCACCTCCTTGTTATGGGTTGAATTGTGTCCCCCAAAGAAGATATAGTGATGTCCCAACCCCAGTACCTGGGAATGTGACCTTATTTGGAAATGAGAACTTTGCAAATGTGACTAAGTTAAGATGAGGTCATACTAGATTAGAGAAGCTATAATCCAATGACTGGTGTCCTTATAAGAAGACGAAACTTGGACACAGAGACACACAGGGAAGAATGCCATGTGATGATGAAGGCAGAGACCAGGCTCCACAAGCCAAGGAACACCAAAGATTGATGGAAACTACCAGAAGAAACTGCTCAGAGCATTCCAGAGCAAACCAACTCAGCTGACACTTTCATGCCAGACTCCTAGCCTCCGGAAGAGTTACAGAATAAATTCCTGCTGTTTCAAGCTGCCCAGTTTGTGGCATTTCAGTACCACAGCCTGGGAGATTATATACCCCCAGTTCATGGGCACATAGCAGGATTGCCAGAGAATCATCTGCTTGTGATCAAGATATGCCCAAGCAGATCTGTGAGGAAGGGGGAAGACTCTGACCTTGAATTTGAAGAGAGATACTGTGTTGTACCACATCAGAAAAAAAGACTCCTCAAGAAATGCCCGTAAGAGGTAACCTAGCTAAACCACAAAGGAAATAAATAAGGTGGCGGGGGGAGCGGCGGACACCAAGCTAAAAAGTAACCTAGTATATCATACTAGAGAGTCTAACAGACCTAGGTGATGAAGTGTGTGGCTTTCCAAGCCTATTTCCTGATAAGTAGAAAGATAATGCTACAACTTAGCACATTGCTAAGTTGCTCAAAAAATTTAACCAAGATACTGCTCGTAAGTGCTTTGCACAGTGATGGACACATTTTAAAAGAACTCTGGTGTTAGCTATGGCTTTGTTATTGTTTTGTTACTAACGGTGTGAGTTCTTAGAAACCTAACCTCCCTGAGCCTTAGCATTTTCATTCATAAATCGAGCATAACACACATTTCACAAGGTTGTCGTGAGGATGAAAAAGATGGCGTGGAAGGCTTTTCAACTGAGCTGTAATGGGCATATGACTGTGCACGTTCACATACGATATGTTGATTGGGCACATTTATGTTATGATTTGATTCCTGCACAGCATCAGCCAACACCTCTATCATATCACATGATATTTATTTATTGATTGATTGATTGATTGGTGGGAACAATGGATGGGCTTCAATGGCATTATACTAAGTAAGGTCCTGTATAGGATGGGTGAGTTCTATTCAATGTCTGCTGTCACCGGCGACAGACCTGAGCCAGTACAGTTCCTAGAGAAGGACACTAGAGGGCAGCAGGATCTCATTTTTGTCCCATTCCTGCACCAGGAAGCTAAGACATCCCTGGGAGGAAAACCCTCCTCTCCAGAACCAGTGACTGCCTGCTTTTCCCTGGGGGACCCCCAAACATCCCCATGGGAAGAAGTCAGCCACTTGCCTTTCTTTTGGAGGAAAAAGCAATTTAACGGAATGCACATTTCCCAAGAGCCCACTGGGTATCACGAACCCCAACGTAAAACAAAGGTTGTATTTTACAGGAATATTGTTGGAGTTTTACGCGGTGTAAGTGAAGCCCCTCCCTGCACAGGGCTTAACACATCAGAGATGCCGAACCAATCTGGGGACTCAAAAGTAGACCAAGTTTTGCAAAATCAATCCCTTTTGTGATCAGTTTCCTGAGTTACCCAGTCATAAAACCTTGCTTATACGGACTTGTTATTAAGTCTATAGTTTGTGTCACAAGCATTTAAGAAGAGAATTCCTCTGAAGTTTTAGTCCCGTTCTTGTCTGGTTCAGTGTGGGGTTTACGGTAGCTTTATGGCTGAGTATTTACGAGCCCAGCAAAGCCAGGTTTCTACTTTGCTGGGGCTTCACATGCCAGAGCCAAGTAGTTCTAGAATGCTCCATTCCAAGAGCCACACATGCCCTGCTCCTGTCTTCCCCTAGTCCCCCTGCACCCCTCCCACTGGCTGTATTATCCGTCTTTCTTATTATTAGGGAACACTTCAGGAGTGCAAAAAGTATAGGGAATCATAGAACAGGGACCCACGTAGCCGCTGACAGGTTTAAGAAAAAAATTATTTCAAATAAACAGAAAGCCCCCAGGGATGCACAAGGTACCGCCCCCCACCTCCTGCCCAAGTGGTCACAATCTGGAATTTGGTGTTTGTCACCAAGGCTATTCTCCCCACTGGGAAAGTCTGCGGAAGCACCAAGCATTCCTTCTAGGTTTTCTTAACAAAAGAAATAGAACTGCACACTCCACACCCCGAGCAAGAGTAGGAAAGGGAGAGGCAGAGGTGGAGTGGGGCCTTTCTGAGCTCCAGCCGGCGCAGGTGCCTGCAGCCAGGAGAGACTGTGATGGGGCAGGGGTGTTGGGAGGCAGGGTCACGCAGTCCCCTCCCCGCACCCCACCCCGCCCTGCCCATCCCTCCAGCAGTTTCCCCTCCCCCAACGCACAGATCGGACCAGTGGAGTCGGCGCCGGATCCCCAGCGCCACCTACCGACGACGATGAGGACTTCCCTCTCAATGTGGGCCTGGATGTAGATGCGGCCGCGGCGCTCCGTGTGGTCTGTGCCGCACAGGCTGGGGACGTTCATCACGCAGCGCTTGTGCACGTTCATCATGCAGGCTGCGAGGGCAGAGAAGGGCGCGGCTCAGGCTGGGGCCCTCCCGCCCGGTGTCCTCCGAAAGGCTCTTCCAAGCCCTTCCCACCCCCACCCACCCCCAGGCCCGGACGGACAGAGGAGGTGGGACTTTGTCCGTCCTCCCTGAAGCCTCGGGGTTCAGCCTGAGTCCGACCTGTGCCTACCCGAATGGCTCTGAAGCCAGCATCACCATCTTCAATGCCGCCAGATTTGGGGGGGGGGGTGCTCATTACTCAGCAACAGACAATCCGCACACCAGCCCAGCCGGGACTTGGGAGAACGTGCTGTGGACACGGACTCCCAAACCACGAGGAAGCAGCCCGGTCACCAGAGGCCGCCGCTGAGCAAATGTACTTACTGTCACATTTCATCCCCTGGTGGATGAGTCCGTACAGCAGTGACCCACAGTGGTCACAAAACGTGGGGCTGGAGTACGTGTGGATCTTAAACTTGTGTTTGCTCCGGGGATCCTAAGGCCAAGAGAAACAAACAAAAGAGGCCAGTGTCAGCATGGCCAGTCAAAGACTGGAGTATCCAAGTAACACTCTGCTTGGAGTATCCCTGGAGAACTCAGCGAGAACTGTAGCCGCCCCAGCACTCCTCACCCCTGTTAGGACCATCACTGGGGCGCGGCACCAGATATGCATTTGGGAAATAGTGCTTGAATGAGCAAATGACTCCGACAGCAGCTGGCTCCCATGGCAGCCCCAGCCAGTTCCCTGTGCCAACAGTCCTCCACCTGAGAGCCCAACCTCCTGACTCCTGACTCATGCCTGCAGCAAGGACTCCAGAGACAGCAGCTAAACAGGTCCCTTTGTTCCTATTTTTTCCCCTCTTATCCTCTGAGCAAGCCTCTGGAAGGCTCTGGAGTGAACTAAAACCCGAGTCTGAGCATAAAACCTCCCTGCTTAAAGGCCATTTTCTAGTACCTCATCCCCTACAGACCAGAGTTCAAAGTCCAATGAATAGTCTGCAGGTTGTGGCAGAGCCTCCTGGTTTTTCCAACAAGACCCATTCTTCCCTTTAATAATAGAACCCTTGAGTTTGAGCAAAGAGTGTGGCCACCCAGTTAGGGACTACATTTCCCAGCCTCCCTTGCAGTTTGATGTTGCCATGTGATGAAGCTCTGGCCAATGGGATGGGTGTGCTTCAGGGTTCTTGCCTTTAAAAGTGTCCAAGCCTCCCTGGCCCCAAACACCTTGGACCCAAACCTGGAGACCTGTGCTGAAAGGACAGAACTACACTACTAGTCTTGGACTTCATCCCTTTGGGCAGACACCTGAGAGAAAACCTACTTTCTGTCTTGCCTCAGTCACTATATCTGGGGGCTATTTGTTATAGCAGCTTATCTGGTTGCCTAACAAACATGCCCTTCATAACCTGGGAGTATAGTACAGAGCTTCAAGGTACAGACTTTGGAGCATAATCTGGGTTCTTCTCAGCTGTATGACTTCGGGCAAGTTACTTAATCTCTTTGTGCTTCAGTGTCCTTGTCTATAAAATGGAGGTAATGGGTGTGCTGGGTGGCTCAGTGGTTCAGCGTCTGCCTTCAACTCAGGTCATGAACCCAGGGTCCTCAGATCGAGCCCCATGTCAGGCTCCTTTCTCGGCGGGGAGTCTGCTTCTCTCTCTACCCCTCCTCGCTGCTTGTGCTCTCACTCTCTTTCATGCTCTCTCTTTCAAACAAAAAAATAAAATCTTTAAAAATGATAATAAAATAAAATAAAGGTAATGGCAATGCTACAAGCTTATTAGCCCACTGGGAATAAATGGATTAATCTGTGTAGAAATCATAGAACCACCTGGCAGCCCATAAGTGGTATAAGCTCTTGCATTATTATTACATCTCCCTTATAACCTCAGCTATGTCTCCCCAAACACACACTCTGTTCTCAGGACACAGGACTCATTCATGCCCCCCCAGACATGCCCCTCTGGCTCTGCATGTTATCTTTCTTACTCAAGAGTTGCTCTTCCATCACTGGCCTAACTACAGAGCTCCTTCTCTTTCCCAAAGCCAGCCCAAGGGCTTGTCCTCATTAGTATAGTGGTGAGTATCTCCACCTGTCCCAAAGCCAGCCTGAAAGTTGCTTTCTCTGTGCAACAATGTGCAGCAGAGGCTGGAGAGCATGGACCTGGGATTCCCACCCAGGGCTGATCTGACACAACGGTCTTTGCTATATGCTACCCCTCTCTTCCCTCATTCGTTCAGCTCATCGTGTGTTTACTTGAACCTGATGTTCTGGTAACAGACAGAAAATAAACAAGTGAAAATAAATACACACAATAAGTAGATATTACATTATGTGCTATTAAAGTGTTGAGTGTTTTTTCCTGAAATGTTCTATATATAAACTGTACTGAATTTTACTGTATGTAAAAAAAAAAAAAAAGGTGAATTTCCCCTGCATGAAAACAATATCTCAATGTAAGCCTGGCTAAAAAAATCTTCCATCATTGAAGGCTTTTGGGGCGCTCACCTTAGAGCTGAGGAGTGCCTCCAATCCTCCCCCAAGGAAATACCTGTTTATGACCGCTGTTGGCCTGTAGGGGGAGTTCGGGGCTGCTCTCACTCCCCGCTCCAGGCGAGGTAGGAGAGCAGATCTGGTTGGTCAGATTCCAAGGCACTGATTGGCCCCGCCTCAGTGGGTGGAGCTTGCACACGTGTGTAAAGGCGCACCTGCCATCTTTCTCTTTCTCTCTGGTAGCTCTCTCGCTCCCGGGAGGCTGCTGGCTTCAAATCCCATGGTCCAGCCCTGAAAGTGTTGGGATGAGTGGCCTGGGTCAGCTCAGCCCCAAACCCTGTGGCAACTTCTCTTTCTCTCCTTGGCTTTTGTGCTCTTTTCTAGTTCCCTGATATGTGGACCTTGGAGTATAGCCAAGAATTTGTTTTGATTATGGTTTACATTTCCTTAGGCATACCTAGTATATAGAAAAAGGGAGTCTCCAAGGGACTCATGAGCTCGACCTGGAGATTTGGGACGAAATCCCGACTAATAATAAATGACCTCTTTGCTGGGTTTCCTTTCTTCCACATATACATCTCCTTGGAATATCTCAGGGAGAAGGATTTGAGCATTTCTGACTAGATAGTACCAAGAACCTTCTCTTCCCCATCATGTCTCTTCAACAAGAGGAGATGCCGGGTGGCACAAAGAATGGGAAGGTAAGGGACGTGTGGGTGGCTCAGTGGGTTAAAGCCTCTGCCTTCAGCTCAGGTCATGATCCCTGGGTCCTGGGATCAAGCCCCACATCGGGCTCTCTGTTCAGCAGGGAGCCTACTTCCCTTCCTCTCTCTCTCTGCCTGCCTCTTTGCCTACTTGTGATCTCTGTCACAATAAATAAATAAATAATCTGTCAAATAAATAAATAATCTTAAAAAAAAAAAAAAGAAAGAAAGAAAAAGAATGGGAAGGTAAATGAAACATTTCCTGAGAGCTGCCCAGTGTATGCTGGGTGTCTCTCAGGCACTTTCTCCGGTCCTCATGATATTTCATTTGGAAGGTGTTATTCGTTCCCATCTTAGTGACAGTGAAATGGGCCCAGACTAGGGAGACAGAGATTTTCCCCCAGGTCACCCAGCTGGCCCACTGCTGAGCTGGGATTCAGAGCCAGCTCTGCCTGGCTCTGAATCTGGGACACACCCAGCTTCCCTCCCTTCTCTCCTCCCTCCCCAACTTCATTAATGTGCTTCTGTTCCAGTCCAGCTGCAGTGGCACTTCCTTCCTTCCTTCACTCATTCACCCAGCAAATGTTTTACTGAGAGCCAGGGTCTTTCTAGACACGGGGGATACGAGTGTGAGCAAGGAGCCAGAATGCTTGCTCTCACTGAATTCACATTCTAATGGCAGAGAGAAACAAACAAAGAAACCCCACCAATATCCTGCCCTCCCAGATCTTCTCCATCATGGCATTTAAATCATTGGATTGTGATTACATGTGTTAATTTCATCTCTCTGATGCTCAGTTACAAGCAACATAAGGGAATTTTGCTCCGGGCGTATACTGTACTTGGCATATAGAAGGTGCTCAATAAATGAGCGAGAGTTCGTATTTATTAAGCATTTACTCACACAGGAACTGTCTTTCAGGGATTTACCAGGCAGGCTTTAACTCATTTCATCCTTCTAACATCCCTCGGAAGTATGTACTTTACTACACCCATTTCACAGATGAGGACCGAGGGGCACAGGGACTTGCCCCCAGCTCCCCAGCCTCAGCAAGCCCAGCAGTTCGCACAGTGGCTGGTGCACATGGAGAGGTTTGAGTTGCGGTGGCAGCTGGGGGCTGTTGTCATTGCTGCTAACCACTGGAAGGCCCTGAGCCATGCATGTGCTGTTCTAGAAAATGACTTGGAGAGCCCTATACAAGGCAGATTATAGCCAGACAGGAGAAAGGAAGGCCAACTGAGCACGTTGCAGGGGAAAGTTTGTTTCTGGTTTATTTAGAAGCCGTTGCAGATCCCTCCAACCTTGCCCCCCCTACCCCGGCCCAGGCTTTCAGGAGGGTTCAAGTTGTACCAGCCCCCCCACCCCAACACACACACACCCATCCCTCAGACCCTCCAGACCAATCAGGTCATCCTCTGTTCACTTCTGCCCTCCTCCTTCTTGCTACCTGGGAGAACTTGGGATAAAGCCACAGTCCCACAGCAGGGGGCCCCATGACTCTAGGATTCTCAAGGAGAATCTTAAAGGGTGCCTGCTCATGCCCAGTGCCGCCTATGAGATGGATGGGTTTGTGCTTCGAGACGGCCCACTCTCCCGGACACAGATGACTACTGGAGAGGTAGGAGCTTGGCTCAAATGACTCACATGTTTAGTGAATGGGACACCAGCAGTCAGGAACACAGGCAGCTCCAGGGCTGAAGTGGCCCTTTTTTACAGTGGGCTCCAAGGAACACAGAGGAACAAAGACAACAGGCCACATGCCCCAAGGGATGGAGCTCCTGGTTCCAGTCACCCCGGGGCTTGGCATCCTGTCCTCCAATTCCATTGACTCTTCCTGTGCCCTTTGTGTCCCCTGTGTCCTTGGTGCTTATGCCCATCCAAGTAGGCACGTTCCCTGCAACCGGGTATGGGAGTCAAGATATTTCTAATCACTTCGGCTCAGGTACAGCTCACTGACCAATCAGAAGGAGTAGCAGGTTTAGCTCTGCTGGGAGTTAACTCTGTGGTTGCCAGATCATGGCGGGGGTGGGGGGAGTGGAGTTCGGGGGGGAGTGGGGAGGCAAGGAGCTGGCAAGGTAAGAAGTGGGTGAGTGGTGGAAAGAGGAGGTTCAGAGGGCCTGGGGCTATTTATCAATCAGCCTTTCAATATTTCCAGTATTTCAGTATTATCAGAACTGATACAGCAGTGTTGGTACATTCAGGTTAAATATCGGCCTGGCCTTTAACCAAAAGACATCCCCTTCCCAGCCTTGGAGGCTGTGGCCACTGACCAGCTCTGGGATGAGCCTGGGGATCCATGAAGCTTCTGAGTCGGAACCTTCCCCCGCATCCCAGCCCACACAGGCTGGGTCTCCTCCAGTCCATCTATCGCCCATCCCCATCCCTGGCCCAGGTCCTCCTTGATGCTCAGAGGTTGCAATCTGGAGGCCAGGGGCCATTATCAACTTTGCAAACATGCTGTATTTGCTCCATATGGTGCTTCTTAAAAGTTCAAGTTAATGCATTACGTTTAAAAAATCACAGAATGTCAGATAAAAATTTATACTTCTGGCTCCTTTGAAAAATCACAAGTTACAGCAACACTGGACATACGTCCCTGTGGGCTGAGCAGTGGTCACCCCCTGCAGATAGGGACAAGACTTCCAGTCCTCTGCAGTCCCTGCCACTCCCTACTTTCTCACACCATGCTTCCTTTTCCCCTCCCCACCAGGTCCCTGTAGGAACATGGGTTTATGACCCCGCTCAGACCCCCCACCCTCTATACCTCTAGTCCACCAGCTGAGAACTTACACATGAACACAGCCCCTAGCCTCCTGAATGAGTTCATTTGGCTCAGGGTCAAATGCATTCAGAAATAGGTTTGAAGCTACAGTGTCCCCACCCCAGGATTAGCCCTTGATTTCCAGAGTCCCCAGGTCATCTCCTCCACCCTGGGAATCACGCTTCTACAAGATCTTGGCAAGATTCCTCTCCCCACTAGTTCTCACGGTCGAGGTTCCATCATGCCTTCTGCTAGGTGAGCCTGGATTTCTAAGTTTCCTTCCACTTCGGATCCTGCGCTCACAGATTGCTCAATCACAAGAACAAAATAATAATGAACTATCGGACTGTGACTGCCACCTCGAATCGAACATGGACTGTCCCCCAAGCATTGCGCTAAGTGTCCTGTATCACATCATTGAGTCTCTGCCACGGCTGGCGGGGGGGGGAGAGTTATTAGTACCCCGGTATTTCAGATGAGCCAACTGAGGCTTAGAGAGGTAATGTATTCAAGGTCTCAAAGCAAGAAAATGGGAGAGCCAGGATTGAAATCCAAGTCTGCCAGGCAGCTGAGTGGGGACCCCGGCGTGCTACCTGGCTGCCTGCCTACTCGTCAGCCTCCCCAGAGGGTCTCCCACTTGACGGGGGAGTGGGGGTCTACAGACGATGGCAACCTTCATCTCACACAAGCACAGCCCCATCTAGGAACGGGCTGCTGGGGGATCTCTACCGCCACCCCCAAGCCAGAATCTTCACCATGAATACCCAACCTCCAGGCGCAAAGGATGGGCAGATCCCTGCTCAGCGTCACTGCCTCGTCACCTGACTCCAGGCATAAGCAGCTAAGGAGGAAGGAAGCACAGATCAGAAACCAAAAGGAAGAAAAAAATATCTTTAAACATCTAAGTCACAGCCTAAAATAGCCTTTCTCGGTCTGAATGGGCTGTGTGGCTTTGTTCACAGGTGGGCTGAAATTTGGCTGCGCTGAGGCAAAGCTGCAGGAAATCGGGAAGCTGGATTGAAGCACGGAGGCCGAAAAAACGCACACCAACATCAGTCAGAGGAGGAATAAAAGCAACCTGGAAATGTGGACTGTGTCATCCCTGGAATTTACAGGCCACAAAAGCCCCTGAAGGCACATTTCCCAGGAGGCAGAAGGGCCAGGTGAAATTGAAGATCCCAGTTGGAAACACCATCAGAATACAGGGAAGTTACAAACAGGGGCTCTGGGGTTGACTGTGTGACCTCAGGCAACTGTCTTAACCTCTCTGAGTCTCTGGTGCCATGTGCATTTCATGGCCTGGCTTCATGGATTGGCTCCCAGCACAATGCCCCCCACACAAGAAGTACAAGCTCTTTATTTCATTATTCCCATGAGAACAAATCATCAGAGTGACACCTCCCAAACTTCGGTCTTGAGCTGTCATAATTCTGCATGTCCACATACTACCTATAATGTGTATATGCCATTTTTCTTCAACTCAGCGTGCCCTTTTCATAAATAAAACTATTTTAAAGTGAAACCCTGTAAGAGTGTGAACTCGTGGGATCAATGTGCAAATTATGTTTTTTCTAATACACCTTAAAGTGAAAAAGCCAACTCCTAAAATAAAATTTTAAGACGTGCCCCCTAGTCGTCTCCGTTGAGAAGCTGGGGAGACACAGATACACATCTCCCTGGTGGGCCAGCCAATCGCTATTTGGCACTATCTGTGAAAAGTACAAATGTTTCTTCCCCGGTGACCCACTTGTCCCACTCTGGGAAGTTATCCTGGAGATCAATCTGCATACATAGGAAATAAAATACACATACAGGTTGCTCACTGCAGCACAATTTATAACAGCCAAAATATTTTAAATAAACCAAGTGTCGTAGGTAGGGAGCTGCTTAAATAAATCATAGTATAGCTACGCGGTGGCATACTGCTCAGGTAGGTATACGGAAGAACGAGTCTTCTGCACTAATATGGAGAAATCTTAAGGGCATATTTTTAAGTCAAACTGAACACAACAACAACAACAACAACCACCACCACCACCAAGGTGCAGAAGCATCTATAGTGCATGCTCCCTTCTGTGTGAGAAGGTGACTCGGGGTTAGAAAGTAACTATATTCTACAGTACCCATACCCACGTAGAGGAACTCTGGATGGATACACTGTAAGAGAAGCTAATAGAAGTGTTTATGGACGGAGGCAGAAGGAAACAAAATGAATAGGAAGCAGGACTTCTCTGAACAGATCTTTGCATAGTTCTGATGGAAAGTAGAATATTTAAGGGGTTCTCCACAAGGGGGAAAAAAAATCTCACAGCAGGTACCACCACGTGCCCGGTAACACGATGGCCCGGGGCATACCCCAAAGGGTAAACAAAATACCAAAGCTTCCCAAGAGACAAAGAAGCAGGGAAGCCTGGACAGAGGTTTGGGGAGTGTGAAGCGGGAAACGTGAGAAGCTGTAATTACACACGTGGGCCCTGCCATTGAAAAGTCTAGGGGACTGTAATTTGGTGAAAATCTTTGATATTGGGGGTGCCTGGTTGGCTCAGTGGGTTAAAGCCTCTGCCTTCGGCTCAGGTCATGATCCCAGGGTGCTGGGATCCAGCCCCGCATCAGGCTGTCTGCTCAGCAGGGAGCCTGATTCCCTCTCTCTGCCTGCCTCTGCCTACTTGTGATCTCTGTCTGTCAAATAAATTAAATCTTAAAAAAAAAAAATCTCTGATATTGTTCCTGGTGAAGGAAGTCAATGAAACTGGTAAGTCAATCGAGCTGATAACACTGTGCAAAGGTTGGAGCCAGGTGAGTTGGATACGCCACGCCTTCTTCCAGGCTCCGCCCCTTTGCAAATAAGTAATTGATTGGAAGGCCGTGCTTCTGTTGTGTAAACTTGGGGAGAATTTTAAATAGGATTTCCTGCATTAAGAGCGGCACTGGAGTCCATGTCAATATTAGGGGTTAATTAACAGCCACCTTCAAACCTAACGCCCAGGCTCTGGAAGTGATTAGATTTTTGATGCTGGGGCCAGTTCCTTAACCCTTTTAAGTGTTCGCTGGCCTTTTGTCTGAAAGTGGGATAATAATATCTAATTCCTAAGTTGATGAGAGTTCAGTGAATGAATGTATGGAAACTGCCTAGTAGTCCCTGGTGGAAATAAACATTTAATACATGCTCACCGTTACCATTCATTCTCTGTCCATATTCTTTGTCTGTATTTAAATTCAAGCTTCTTTCTAAATGATTCGCAACGCATTTCCTATATAATGATTAAGCATGTGAATCATTCACCTAAGATATAGGCAGTAAATATTTTCCCAGTTCTTCATTTGCCTTTTAATTTTGTCGTTCTTTTTTCAACATATAATAAGGCAAGTATGTGTGTGTGTATTTAAAGTGCCAATTTTTCCATTTTCCTTTACAGTCTGTGTCTCTGCTGTTAAATTTAGAAAGTCCTTCCCAGTATTTTCTTCAACATCTTACAGTTTCACTTTCTGCGCTGAAATCCGTACTTCCCTTGGAATTCATCTTAGTAGGAGCTCTGAGGAAAGACCTTCATTTTTTTTTTCTTAATGTGTAGCCAGTTTGTAACAACAAACGTATGGGATGTATCTTCTCCCTGCTGACTTGAAATGCCTCTTTTATCATATCATCTCATCGATCCTTTGTTCACTTTTAAATTTTCTCTTATGTTCCACTGATTTCTCTCTAGCCCCGCCTCGGTTCCCTGTTACTTTAATACGTCATAGTTTTATATCTGAGCATCTGAAAACATGCACTTTATACACACCCACCCCTACTCCCAACATTACTGTCCGCGTTGAAAATGTTCATGGTGAGGGGCGCCTGGGTGGCTCAGTGGGTTAAAGCCCCTGCCTTCAGTTCAGGTCATGATCTCAGGGTCCTGGGATCAAGCCCCATGTTGGGCTCCCTGCTCAGCAGGGAGCCTGCTTCCCTCTCTCTCTCTCTCTCTCTCTGCCTACTTGTGATCTCTGTCTGTCAAATAAATAAATAAAATCTTTAAAAAAAAATAAAATAAAATAAAATAAAGCCTCTGCCTTCGGCTCAGGTCATGATCCCAGGGTCCTGGGACCGAGCCCCGCATCAGGCTCTCTGCTCAGCAGGGAGCCTGCTTCCTCCTCTCTCTGATTGCTTCTCTGACTACTTGTAATCTCTGTCTGTCAAATAAATAAATAAAATCTTAAAAAAAAAAAAAGAAAAAAGAAAATGTTCGTGGTGATTCTCACCCACATTGATTTCCAGCTTGTACCGGAAAGGCCGATCTTGGCCAACCCTACTTATTGTCCTTCCAGAAACTCGCCTACCTACAGCATCAGCCCAGTGGACAGGAGAGCGTCTGACCTCAGACTTCCAGCCAATGCTGAGTGAACCAAGGTCTGGTCAGTGGAGTGAAATTTATGAAGGAAGAACCAGGCCAATCAGAAATTGAACGAGAAACAGTGCAGCGTTGGGAGCTGGAGCTGAGCGAAGGGAGTGGGTGGGCGAGGTGGGTGATGTCAATTCCGGGTTAGCAGGGGATGGACGGGGGGAGGGGGGGAGCCGGGGATGAATTTACAAGTATTTGAGTACTTTATGTCCTTCCAGAAAACTTGCTTTTTCTAAACTTTTCTTCATTGCCACTAATGTTAAACTGGTCTTCTTTTCCAGGGTTTACATGTTATTTCAACAAATCTCAATTCATTAGCTACGTCAGTGGTTCCTAAGCTGATGAGGCCATTCTCCGCAGCAAGCACGTGAACCTCTCGCAGGGATGTATTTCCAGGCCTCCGGGTGAGACTCACAGCAGTGGGAAGCCACGATTTTCTGTGGGCTGTTGCATCGCTTAGATTTCCACAGAACCTCAGTGAGCAGCTCAGAACTAGTAAAACTGGCCCAGCTCTCCTGGGGGCAGCCATGGGCTAGACATGAGTCCCAGCCTTGTCCTTCGAGTGGGGCATAGAGTCTGCGAGTCCCCACAGTCCCCACTCACTACTCGCTGGCCCAGGAGTCACTCCTGCTGGATCCCAACACCGACTGGGACAACAGCGGGAGACCATATGAAACAGCAGGTGCACATATGCACTGAGGTTCAGAGAGAAACAGAGACCCACCCTCGGGTAGAAGAGGGTGGCCTCATTCTCACGGCAAACAGGAGTCACCTTCCTTCTTCTGGAAGGCTACGTGCACTTACAAGCCAACTCCAACCCTAAGTGGTTTCAATATCTCAACCATGCTATGGGCAGGCTGGGTCCCAACTTGGTACCTGAGTCAGCAGAGCATGAGAAGCCCCAACCCTTCCAGCAGGTGCGGGAGTCCATCCTCCACGAAGAGGAGATTTCGTAGGTATTTAAAGGGTGAGGCTCCTGGTAGGGTTATCTGGATTCAAAAGCCAGGTCCCCCTGTCTGTGTCCTTGGCCATGTTGCTTAAAGGCTCCATACTTCGTGTTAACTCGGGATAACGGTGATATTTATTTTCCGGGGATGGTCATGGGGTGTAAGCCCTAAAGCCTTTAAAAGAGTTGCGTGACACACAGCAGGTACTCAGTAAATAATACCAGATCTTATTATTAATGATTCATTATTGCTGGCCAGGGCATCCCTATGTCGACTGAGTTGTAACTTGTCCCAATAAACCCCATAGACATTCCCACCTCTTGAACTTTGATCTGGGTTTCCTACACTGATTTTTTCTACTCAAGCAAGAACCCATTCATTTATTTATCTGTTTATTCACCAGATATTGGTTGAGTGTATCAGGTGCTTGAGAAGCAGAATCAGACATAGGGTCTGCAGTCGTGGGCTCCCAGCCTCATTCCGAGGAAACGAGAAAGAATGACAAAAAAATGTACATTTCAGACGACAGCAGAGAAGCTCTCATTGCTTCCAGAGTTTCAGTGAGGGGCTCACAGCTGGGCAGACAGGTCTGGGCGACTTCCCTGAGAAGTGAAGTGTGAGCTAGGATCTGAAACCTGGAGAGAAGGCACCTGGCTGGGACTCTGTCCCGGCCCCAGGGGGTGCCAACCCACTGCATGGGGTCCCGCTTCAATCCAGGTGGACACCTGGTGACACGGTCTCACAGTCACCTGCCTGACTTCAAGCTCTGCCTCAGCCTCCATTCCCTGTCCCCAGCTCAGATGCCTCAGCCAGGAGCCCCAGCTCTGGGGAGAGGGAATTTAGTACAGAGCTCATAAGTCAGACTCCAAAGCTAGAGAATCTGAATTCAATCCCAGCTCTGTTACTTGTCAGCCTTGAGCAAGTTACGCTATATGAACCTTGCTCTTCCCACCGGTAGAATGGAGTCAAGAGCTTCATGTGGAGAGACACTACATCAGACTTGTATGCCCTGCACGGCAAGGCTGCCTGCCTGGCATCGAATCCCAACACAACAACTTCCCCGCTGTGTGGCTTTGGGCAGGTTACCTAACCTCTCTGTGCTGCAGTGTCCTTGCCTTGAACGTGGGAATGATGACAATAGCTCTGCATGCTCACAAAAAGTTAAGGAGTTAACATGTGTAAGAGATTGCTCAGTGAAGACTATGTGTCTGTTGAATAGAATAAGGAATGTTCCCGGCCTTCTAGGTCTCTGAGGATTAATGAAGTCATGATTATGTGTTGTGCTGTAGCACAGTGTCATGAAACCATAAATGTTAACTTAAAATGAAAACTCCATCTGTGACCTTGGGCAAGTCACCCCAGGCTCTGGTCTCAGTTCCCCCTTCAGAAAACAGTGGGGCTAACAGGGCATTCCCCAGGGGGCCTTCAGGTTCTGACAACCTCACGGTCCAGGCCCTTCAGAGTCTGCCCACCTCTTCCTGGGGAGGTCACCATGTGATTTCATTTTTCTGAGCGGACAGCCGTCTTTCAGGAACCAGCCACACGGCCACAGGTCGCAGCCTGGCAGTATGTAAATCCTCCATCAGCCACAGCACAAGCACACACCGCCTTGCCCCTCGCCGTCCTTCCTCCCTCACTAGTGTCATGTCCATAGAGGGAGAAGCACCCCCTCTCCCTGCTGAGTGAGGGTCGCCCAAAAGCAAGACCAGGACACAGGGGTCACTCAACTTGCAAAGACGCTGTCAGTTTGATTTCTGGATGTGAAGCATGGTGCCCAGCTTCCTGACAGCTCCCTCTGCCCCGGGAGCCCTCAATGTACCCAAGCCTGCATTTCAGAAGAGCAGAAAGAACCTTCATGCCGAAGGACGTGAGGGAGACTGTTGAAGCCAATGCCTGCCAGGCCACCATCAGCACCAGGGACTCTGGGCCCCAACAGACCCTAGAGATTCTTACCCTAATGAACCTTATCACCAGAAACGAGGATCCTAAACCATTAGGTCCATAGAGACCGGAAGCCTAACTGACGAAGCTGAGTTCTAGACATGCTGGTCCACTCTTCTTGACCAAGAACATCACTGGGACACCACTGTACACCACAGTTATGGAAGCCACGATGGACCTGCCACGTGCCCACACATGATCGTGTGCAGTGATCAAACAGCAGATTCTGACCGCCCCCCCGCAACATAGATTCATAGATTCCAGTGGGGGAATAATAATTACAGCTGCAGGGGGTTGGGACATCAACCACCCAAGCAGTTGAAAATACGCATGGGAGGGGCACCTGGGTGGCTCAGTGGGTTAAAGCCTCTGCCTTCGGCTCGGGTCATGATCCCAGGGTCCTGGGATCGAGCCCCATGTTGGGCTCTCTGCTCAGCGGGGAGCCTGCTTCCCCCTCTCTCTCTGCCTGCCTCTCTGACTACTTGTGATCTCTGTCTGTCAAATAGATAAATAAATAAAATCTTAAAAAAAAAAATACGCATGGGAAATTTGACTCTCCCAACAGTTGGTTAGGCTACGAATAACCTGCTGACCAAAGCCTTATGCATAACATCCAGAGCTGATTAACCTGTATTCTGTATGTTACATGTATCATACATTATATTCTTATAATAAAGTAAGCTAGAGAAAAGAAGATATTATAAAAACAAATCACAAGGAAGAGAAACTACATTTATGGTACTGAACCGCAAACAATCATGCGTTAAGTGTTCACCCGGTCCCGTCCCATGTTGTTCAAGGCTCAAAGGTATTAGTTGAGAGTGACAGCTAACATATGTCAGGCACTGTCCTAAGAACTTTACATATAATTAACACACCTGACCCTCACTGATCAAGTAAAATAGGTCTGTTATTATCCTTATTTCACTGAGGAGGAAACTGAGGCACAGAGATATAAAGTCACTGGCCCAAGGTCACACAGCTAGTGATTTGGATGCTAAATCTGGGCTCTTTGTCACCAACATGTAAGTAAATGTAAAGTCACACTGTGATTGGGACAGCAAGGAGAGGTCTGTGGTGCTCTAAGAGTTAAAACTTGGGGGGGGGGCACCTGGGTGGCTCAGTGGGTTAAAGACTCTGCCTTCGGCTCAGGTCATGACCCCAGGGTCCTGAGATTGAGCCCCACATCGGGCTCTCTGCTCAGCGGGGAGCCTGCTTCCCCCTCTCTCTCTGCCTGCATCTCTGCCTCCTTGTGATCTCTGTCTGTCAAATAAATAAATAAAATCTTTAAAAGAAAAAAAAAAAACTAGGGGGACCTCAACCTGGTCAGGGAGGTCAGGGAGGGCTTCCCTGAGGAGGTGATGCTTGAGCTGTGGTCTGAAAGGTGAGTTTCAAGTTGAGCAAGGTTCTTAACCCTGGATGCACAGTAAAGTCTACTGGGAGGCTTTGAATCAATCAGAGAGTCTGGGATGGGCCCAGACACCGGTACCGGGGTCTACAGCTTCACAGACGAATGAGATACACAACCAGAATGGAGCCTCACTGAACTCAGGGAAAGAAAAGAGACAAGAGCCCAGCACAGAGCGTGGCAAATGCAACCACCTAGTGTGGGGGAGCAGGGAGGACCCGAGGTTTCGAGGAGGAAGTTCAGGGGCGAGGAAGGGCACGGTCAGTGAGGGGCTGGAGGAACGAGGGACCACAGCATCGAGGGCCTCCTGGTAGGGTGATCCTACAATTTCTCTTCCAAAGGGGACTCTGAGAAAAAACAGGGGCACAAACCCTATGGGATTCCAATGCAACTGCACAAGCAGGTATGTGGATGGGCCAGCAGGGCAAAGGAAGGGAGACGTGTGACCCCCCTGCTTAGCAGCCTCATTGCACTGTCGGCTTTGCCCCAAGACCAGCTGGAAGCCACTGACATGTTTCTGGCAAGGATGATGACATGACCACATCTGGTTTTTGGAAAGACGACTCCCCTGCAGTGTGGAGGTGACAGGGTGGTGGGACAAAGAAGAAGGGGGGACGCAGAGCCAGAGGCTACTGGTCTGGGGGCGGGGGTGAAGGAGCCTGGGCTGAGGTCCCGTCTCAGACTCGGCTTCTTATTAGTCACGTGACCCGGCGAGTCCACTAACTTCTCTGTAGGATGGGCCCAGAAAGAGGATCTTTCTCCTGGGTGAGGTTTCGGTGAGTTCGTGCACATAAATCACTTAGAACAGTGCCTGGAATGGGATAGGCATTATATAAATGTTAGCTATAAATACTAGCCAGGAGGTGCGTGAGGAGATGACAATGGAGAGAACAGGCGGGTAGGAGAAGTCTAGGAACACAGAAGCAGAAGCCCCGAGAGCGGACCATTGCTCAGCAGGATTCTGGAAAATCACAGTTGAAGGGTGGAGAAGAGCAAAGACAGAACATTGCATGAGGGAGGGCTGAGCTACAGATTTAAGGAGCAGAGCCTGGACCGCAAAGGCAGGACTGAAGGCAAAACCGGGTCCAAGAATCTGAGTCAAGCACTTACATAATATGCCAGGCGTTGCATTAAGCTTTTTGTATACATGACCTTATTGAATACTCACAACTTGTTTAATACAACATGAAGTAGGCACGTGACCATTCTCATCTTGAAAATGTAGAAATGGGGGCACAGCCAGGGTAAGCCCCTTATCTAAAGTCACACAGCTAGTAAGTAGCAAAGCTAAGCTTCGAACCCAGGCAGGCCGGCTCCAGGCACACTCCTTTCTTTTCTTTTTAAGATTTATTTATTTGAGAGAGAGAGAGAGCATGAGCAGGAGGGGCAAAGGGAGAGGGAGAGAGAATCTCAAGCTGACTCACTGCTGAGCACAGAGCCTGAGGAGGGGCTCGACCCCAGGACCCTGGGATCTTAACCTGAGCCAAAGCAAGAGTCAGATGCTTAACTGACAGAGCCCGCCCAGGCGCCCCAGAGTCCACACTCTCAACATGCAAGACCACGAACCTGAGCCCAAACATTTCCCTCTGCCCTCATTCCCAAACTACCGCTAAAAATGCAACCCCCCACCCAAAAAAAATTTGTTTAAAAATAGGAGAACCGATTTTGGCCCAGAATTCAAGGGAAGGTGCCATGTAAATGCCAAAAACTCTTCACGTGTTTTTCAGTATCTGGAAACAGTGAGATCTGAACAGGCCTGGTTCTCCCAGTTCAGAAGAATTAGAAGAGCAAGGCCTGATAATGAGGGTTGTTGACCAAACACAAGAAGCCAAGGGGAGCCCTTGAAAGTGTCTATGCAGCCCCTGATAGCCAGAGGCACCTGATAATCATCAGAGTGATGAATGACCCCCCTCTCAAAGCCTTAGGAAGAGGCCAGGGCCTGCCAGGGCCACGGCCCATCTCACGGGACTTGGAGAATGTTAGAACAGCAGACGGCAGGGGCAGCACCTGCTTCCCTACCGGGCAGGGTCCAGAGCTAGGGCAAGCCAGTGTTCCAGCCGGTTTCAAGCTCCATCCAGCCGCCAGGGTCAAGGGAACTCTGCATACTTTTAAGGCTCTCCCGCAGTGGACCGCAGCTCCCTCTGTCCTCCCCAGAGGAGGCTCATTTGACTAAATCTACATTTTCTCTTCTCCCTTTAGAAGGACGGTGGCGGGGTGGATGGGAGGGCGGGGAGCGGCTGGGGGACTCAGTCTGTTAAGTGTCTACCTTCAGCTCTGGTCATGATCCCAGGGTTCTGGAATCGAGCCCCACATCCGGCTCCCTGCTCGGTGGGGAGTCTGCTTCTCCCTCTCCCTCTGTGGCCTCTGTCTCTCTCTCTCTGTCTCTCTCTGTCTTTCTCTCAAGTAAATAAATACAAAATCTTTAAAGAAAAAAAGAAGAAGGAGGAGGAGGAGGAGGAGCAGGAGGGTGGGAGAGACCTTCCATGGACAGTTCACACCTACAAACGTAGAGGTTTTAACCTGTGGCGCACAGCACCCCAGTCCCCAAAAATGTGCTTGAAATACACCACAGTTGTCATTCTCAGGTTATCTGTCAACATCTAAATTTAGAAGATTCAGACTTCCCTTGAAAAATGAAAAAATCTGCTGGACTTGGGCCTTTTAAAAAAGCAGGAATTAAAACAAAAACAAAAACAAAACTGGAGTGGGGTAGAGGCTTCTCCTCCCAGAAGGGGTGCACACACACCCCAGATGGACACTCTGACTCATTTACTGATCTGCCAGCCCCCCCATCGCCCGCTGGTTTTGAAGTTGGAAATCTTGATATATAAAATGGAATGCGTCCTTCCAAAGTCAGGCGGGCCATAAACAGAACACTGAGGAAAGCGTAGGAGAAAGGAAAGAGAGGGTCAGGGCGCCTGGGTGGCTCAGTGGGTTAAAGCCTCTGCCTTCGGCTCAGGTCATGATCCCAGGGTCCTGGGATCGAGCCCCACATCAGGCTGTCTGCTCAGCAGGGAGCCTGCTTCCCTTCCTCTCTCTGCCTGCCTCTCTGCCTACCTGTGATCTCTGTCTGTCAAATAAATAAATAAAATCTTAAAAAAAAAAAAAAAAGAGAGGGTCTACCGGATAATTCTATTTGTGCAGACTTCAAAAGAAGACACACGGTTTTCCAAAGCCGTGGCACCATTTTACATCCCAGCAATGGTACGCGAAGGCTCCAATTTCTCCACATCTTTGCCGACGCGTGTTGTCTTTTGGATTTGTTTTGCTAACAGTGACCCTGACCGGTGTGAGGTGGCATCTCGTTGTGGGTTTGATTCGCACTTCATGACCATGAGTGACATTGAGCGTTTTTTGTTTTTCCATGTGCCTGTGGACCATGTGTAGGTCTTCTCTGGAGAAAAGTCTATTCGGGTCCTTAGCTCATTGGGAGGGTCCTCACAAAATTAAAAAAAAAAAAAATAGACCTTCCATCTGATCCAGCAGTCCCATTTCTGGATGCTTATCCAAAAGAAATGAAATCAGGATCTCGAAGGGATATCTGCACCCCATGTTCACGGCAGCGCTATTCCCAATAGCCAAGACGTGGACGCAGCCTGAGTGTCCATCAACAGACGGATGGATAAAGACAGTGTGGCATATACAGGCAATGGAATCTTATTCAGGCTTTCAAAAAAAAAGGAAATACTAATATATGGGGCGTGGCTGACCTGTGAGGACGTGATGTCCATGAACTAAGCCAGACACGGAAAGACAAATACTGCCTAATTCCACTCAGATGAGATGTCTAAAACGGTCACACTCATAGAATCAAAGATGAGAATGATGGTTGCCAGACACTGGGGAGAGAGGTGGCAGGGGAGTCACCAATCAATGGGCATCAGGTTTCAGTTAAACAATACAAATAAGCACTAGAGGTCTGCACAATATCGTGCCTGTGGTCAGCAATACTGTTTTGTGCTCTTAGAAGTGTGGTAAGGGGGGGGGTGTCTTAGGGACACAGTCGGCTGAGCGTCCAACTCTTCATTTCAGCTCAGGCTGTGATCTCAGGGTCATGAGATCGAGCCCCACGTTGGGCTCTGCACTCTGTGCGGGGTCTGCTTGGGATTCTCTCTCCCTCCCTCTCTGCCCCTCCCTCCCCTGCTCATGCTCTCACCCTCCAAATAAACAAACAAATAAATAAAATCTTTTTAAAAGTGTGTTACAAGGGTAGATCTTATGTTAAGTGTTCTTTCTGAAATATAATGAAATGAAATGAAATAAAATAAAATGACAATAAATAGTTCAATGGAAGAAAAAAAAAAAAAGCCAGCAAATTCCTGCTGGCCTGGGTTGCTGGTCTGATGGAAGGTGTTGGGTTGGGGGAAGTAGAAGGAAACCCAGAAGGGCTTCTGGTTCCAGAGAAATGTTTGCTGTGTGGGAATTCATCAAGATGGACGTTTTCCATGCACCATAAACGGTTTTGTTTTTTTTTTTTTCTTTCAAAAGTTTATTTAGTATCAAGCAAGAGGAGACTTTGCTCAACACTACAGAACATTTCAAGACTTGAGTTACAAAAGAATACCACATTATTTGCACTTGTAATTGGCTTCCCTTTTTACGCATGTTGGCAAGAGAAAAAAACTAGCATATGGCTGAAAGATAAAATAACTAATTGCTATGGAAACCTTTAAAATGAAAGGTGAGGCTTATGTTAAAAGGATGGATTAACATATTTAGTAAACCTAGTTTTTTGTTTAACACTAGTTAATCAAAGTTATTCTATTCTATTCTATTCTATTCTATTCTATTCTATTCTATTCTATTCTATTTTATGAGAAAGAGAGAGAGCAACCAGGGAAGGGCAGAGGGAGAGAGAATCTTAAGCAGACTCCATGCCCAACATGGAGCCCCGTGCAGGGGTCAATCTCACAACCCTGGGATCATGACCTGAGACAAAATCGAGAGACACTTAACCAGCTGAGCCACCCAAGCTCCCCAAGGGTTATGGAATTTTAAAGTGCATGCAGATCACCTGGGATTTTGCTGAAATGCAGATTCTGATTCTTAGGCCTGGCTGGAACATGAGACCCCACATTTCTAACCAGATCCCCAGGTGATGCTGGGGCTGCTGCTGGTCCACAGACCACACCTGGGAACAGCTGGTGCCTTGCAATTCCTGACGTATTAACCCCCAGATGCAACTCAGAGGACTGGGCAGCCACACAATGGGGAGGAGAATCAGAAGGCACCCGAGAAGTACAAGTTTTGGAAGTCAGAGCGATCAGACCTGGAGGCAGGGGGGCGGGGGCTGCTGGGCAAGAAACAGAGAGAGGACACACTTCCTGGGACCTGAGTAGGGAGATGTTCTTAACTAGGACTACAAGGAGGCGCCCAAGGGTCGATGCCCACGAGGGTCAGAGATCAGGCCCAGCCCACAAGGTGAATGCTACACAAGACGCACGCTAGTGACCGTGAAAACCCGGAAACACCTGGGCCCCACTCTGAGCAAGCTGAGCCCCACCCAGCAGTCCTCCCCAAAGCCTGTGGCATCAGCCGCTTAATTTTCACTGCAACTATTGCTGGAGAATTTCATTTGAATTCCTTTTTCCTATTCAGAGATTCTTCTGTTTTTATTTTATGTTTGAAAATTTACCAAAAAAAAGAAAAAAGAAAAATTACTAAAGCGCTATGTTTATTGCGAATGCAGAAACAGTTCCTAAGACATATAAAGGGCCCCCTTTTCCTGCCCCAGTCTCTCTCCGTTCCCACTTCCCAGTCCTTCTGTGATCCCCATGTTTACAGTCTGGTTTGTACCCTTCTACACCTTCCTTCCCACCCTTATAAAAATAAACAAACATCACTTCACACATAGTAAGTGTTTGTGGCGGCGGCTTATTTCTTCAAAATGAGATCATACTAAATAAATTTTTATGCAACTTAATCCTCTCACTTAATAAGACATCAGAGATGTTGCTCCAGGTCAAGCATTGGCAAATGTTTCTGGTAAGGGCTGGAAAGTAAATATTTCAGGTTTTGCAGACCATACAGGCTCTGCCACAGCCACTCAGTGAACTCACTCTTGTATCACCCAAGCGGCCATGGGCAATATGTAAATGAATGATGTGGCTGTGTTCCAATAAAACTTTATTTACAAAAACAGGCAGTGGGCCAGGTTTGACCCCCCAGGCCATAGTTTGCCAACCCTGCTCCAGGTCAACAGCTGTAGCTCTAACCTATTTTTAATTATTCATTAATCTACTTTTAATTATTTAGAATGTCAAGTGAAAGTATAACATGAAGCATAATATACTACAGAAAAGCAGGCAAATCATTAATTTGTACAGTTTGTGGAAAACATATGTGCTACTAGATCCCAGGTCAAAACCCCAGAATACAAGCAGCTCCACAGAAGCCCCGCACACCCATTTTACTTCACTATTTTCAACAACCGCACGACAGCCCACAGAACGGAGGCACCCTAACTAGGCTGATTCCAATTCTTTGCCCCCACTGATGGAGTATCGATACACATGCTCGTTCTGGGCTTTGTTTCCTTGTGTGCTGCTGGGGTTTTTGGTTTTTTGTTTTTTTAGATTTTATTTATTTATTTGACAGACAAAGATCACAAGTAGGCAGAGAGGCAGGCAGAGAGAGAAGAGGAAGCAGGCTCCCTGCTGAGCAGAGAGCCCGAAGCGGGGCTCGATCCCAGGACCCCAGGATCATGACCTGAGCCAAAGACAGAGCTTTTAACCCACTGAGCCACCCAGGTTCCCTGTGTGCTGCTGTTTTATTTCAGCAAGACGGAAATGGGAAATCTGCAAAGCCAAGTGTGCAGATACATACATTTTAACGATGTTGCCAGACCACTTCCCAAGAAAGCGGTGACAAGTCACAGTCTTGCAGGTCCTGGCTGTGCTCCCCCTGGGACACAATTCAGCAGGCATTCAGGGAAAGTAACTGAGCACCCCGCCTCTCCTGAGGCTTGGGGGCCTCAGGCATTGATCACTCTGATGAGAGTAAATATTCAGAGAAGAGGACAAGGAACACTGAGTAGAAAGGGTCTGGTCCCCTCTGTCATCTGGGTGTCTAGGACACCCACCTCCCACCTCTTGGGCCACAGGCTTCAGAGGAAGGCTGCCCAAGGATCTTCCAACTTCGCCAGGACATGACCTCTGCTGCATTGAGAAAAACAGAGCTGCGCAGACGGGGATATGATTTAACTCGACTTCTTTGGGACCAAAACAATGCAGAGCAGCAGAACAGATGTGTCTTCCCGAGTTTGTTTTAAGGGAATTGGCTTTCCAGTGAGGACACAATGATGTGTTTTCAACGAACCTATTTTGCTGTGTTACAGTTTCTCAAAAAAAAAAAAAAAATCCAACAACAATTAAGTACGATGTGGTCTAAGGGATCATAGGTGTCATGGCACCCCATTCCCGCATCTCCTCAGTGGGGGAAGCCACGTGGGGTGTGGGGGGCATGCCTGTCTGTCCACACTGGGCAGTCTTCTGAGCACAGATAGTGTTCACAGCTTTTACCACCCAATGGGAGCTGTGACAACAAGAGAGAGAATTAACTTGATGGGGGTTGAGGTGACAAAGTAAAAAGCATTTGTCAAAACCCAGCCATTGTCCACTGAAGGTATTCCCCTCTTTTGCAAATTTTACCTCGAACGTTAAAAACAAACAAACAAAAAAAAAACTGTAAATAAGTGTTGTATTCTAGTTGATGATGGACATGCTTAAGTGTTTAAGGGGAACTGAACTGATGGCTTCAATTTGCTTTGAAATATGTCAAAAAATAAGATGGGTTGATGGATGGAGAGTAAGGGGGGGTGGTTACTGATGAAGCAAGTGTAGTAGAATGTTAATGGCAGGTTTGAGTGTTCACTGTAAAATCCTTTCAGCTTTGTTGTATGTCGAACATTTCTCATAACAGGACATTTGGGGGGAAAGTACTAACTGGTGATGTGGGGAGGGGGTAATCTACACGAGCTGGATCCTGTCCCCGTTCCATGATGTATGGCTTTGAGAATGACCTCCTTTCTTGGGCCTCAGTGACTCGGCTGTTTCATGGGGGTACAGAAGAGGGGCTGAGCTGTTCTCTGTGATGCCTTCCATATGGACAGTGATGACGCTGTGGTCTCATGTCATTCTTTAAAACTTGGGCATCTTTGGAAAAGAGAGCCTTCGGGGAGGAATGACTTTGAAGGCAGACACTGCCCCCTAGTGGGCCCAAGTGGTCTAATTTATGATCATGTTCTACCCTTGCCATTGCTGCATGGCTGGGTCATATTTCAAGATTTTATTCTATCTGTATTTTCTTTCCTTACGTTTTTCTTTTCTTCTCCTTCTCTTTCCCTTCCAAGCAGACAGCCATCTCAGTGGAAGTGTGTAGAAGTGAAAAAGCAGAAATAGCTTTCAGGTCATTCTTGCCCTATGTCTCGAATTCCCAAACCTCAGAGGTTTCAAAGAGAAGATCACCTTCACGAAGAGGGTCTGTGAGCACAGAGTGTCTTGAAAAAGGTTTGATGGGGAGTGGACTTTAGCCCGACAAGAATGAGATTCCTTGTGGCTAGCAGAAGGAAGAAAGGTGCGGAAAGATCTCAAGGGTCCCCGAACACTGGCAAGGTTGTGATGTTCATCCAGGCAAAGAGACCTGTCTCCTCTCTTGCTGTGACTCAAGGCTCTAGAATATGCTCAGCAAAAAGGAGAAACTCAAATGTTGTTCAATGAACAAGTGAATGACTGGGAGAGGGAGTGAATGGATTCTAGAGGAGTCTGGACCCCAGATGCAGGGAAAGGAAGCCACACTTAACAGTTGTCTCCTACACGCCCCGCCCCTGCCACTTCTTGTCACTTGGCAACACAGCGATCCAGGCCTATCTCCCCCACCAGGCTATGAGCTCCCTGAGGATGGAGACTAGATCTCATTGGTCATTGGATCCAAACTGGTACTGAGGCCCTCCATGAATGAATGAATGAATGAATGAGCAAACACCTATGCCTACTGAGCTCATCTCACCTTTCTGCCCTATAACATGCTATCTTCCTCATCACACTGTAAACACCTAATCCCTCCAACCCAGCCCCACATGTCCCACCTCACCTCTCTGTGCACAGCACACACTCTCTGCTCTTCTGGTCAACTCCTGCCATATTGGTTTTAGACGACAGATACCCAAGTGGAATATCAAGGTGAAGGGCCCGCATAGGTTTTCTTATACTCTTTTCCCATTGTTTGAGCTGCCATGATGGCAAAACCTTCTCTACCCGGAAACAGTCTTTTAAATGACAAGAGAGTCCTCTGTGACCCTTCAGCATCCATTTCCTTTCTCCAAAGAGTGCTTTCGGAACCTCTTTAGAAGCTGGTGTATAGGCAGATATGACCTCAACTTTTCTCAACAGCCTGTCGAGAACTGATGCCTATTTGGTGCTCTTCTTCTTTTGATGTAAGAATGTCAGGTCTTGGAAAGGATTAAAATACCACAATACTGGGAGGAACTAAGTCTTCTGGGAGATGCTTCTGTCTGAGAAGGATTCTATAGAGCACAATACGATGGTGAGAACACTGGACAGGAATACGGAAGACCAAGATTTAAAAAAAAAAACAAAAACTGTTCTTTCTGCTTTTCTTTCCAAACAGCCCCAGTTTTCATAAGATACAATTATGGATACAAATAAAGACATGGTTAAGGATTTGCAGATGGCCATAACGTAGGTGGGAATGTAAATAATGGGATACCAGTTGTTACGTCAGTAGAGAGATACTGAATTGAAAGGAGGTTCATATGTGTAGGGACATGGGCTTTATGAACTCTAGGAGCACTGTACAGCTTTCCTGTGCGCTTCCGACCTTACACAGCCTGCTCCCACGATAACGCTCGCACCATGAGGTCTGTGTGGTTTCCTATGACTCTATAAGTCCTGCTGCTCTGGGTCTTTTCTGCATCACCCAGGGAATTGCTGTGGTCATGCCTCCAAAGAGTGGGTCCCAGTCTCCATAATAATTGCTGTTTATCTGGGACTTGGTCCTTAAGAGTTTTTGTAAGGTCTCCTCCCTACAAGAATAAGCGTGTGAAAGAGGTTATCTGCTGAACTCCAACTCCTCACTTCAGGAAGCGCTGATTAGGGGGTCATCTGGGAAGTCCCAGTATCCATCTAGTGTGTTATCATTCAAACATACACCCACTGACGCCCACATATTTAGTGACATCCGTCATACGAGGTGCTGGGCAGAGTGTGAGCCAAAGCAGACGCTGTCTCGCTGTCAAGGAGCTTCGAGTCCAGTGGGAGATAGAGACATAATCCACCTACCATAGGATCGTCACTGACACAAGCTCAAGTTCAGATACCATGAGCGTCTAGAAGGGTGGGAAGCTTGGGGAAGCTTCCCTGATGGTAAAGGCGAGCTGAAGCCTACAAGAAGGAGAAGAATGACCCATGGGAAGAAGACAAGAGGGCAAAGATAAACACTGCACACGAAAGGAACAGAAAGGTGCAGCATTCCAAAGGTGGGGGGCAGCCCGGACAGGACGAAGGGTTAAAAGAAAATCTGGAGGGAGAGACAGAGAATCAAGAATGAGGTTGCCACATTACGTTTATCTGTTCTGAGGGCAATGAGAAACCACTGATGGGTTTTTAAAAGAGGGGGAGCTGACTGGATTTCCATTCCGATCTTGACTTGCGAGATCCCTGGCAGTAGATATAAAGCCTGGATTTCAGGAGCCAAGAAAGATGAGGAAACCTTCGGATCTTCCAGAAGCAGCTGTGACTTGCTTCTGGAGATGATGGGATCTCCAAAGAGCAAGAGAACAGTCAGAGCAAATGGCAAAGCATCCTGGGCTGGTGAGTGGAAAGTCCTAACACCGAGCGTGCATCTACGGTCTGGATGGACTGAGGTGATCTGGCCTAGCATTGCCAGGGAGGGCTCTCTCCTCTCCGATCCATCTGTCTGAGATCAAGCAGGAGGGCTTGGAGTCCCAGCCACGAAACCAGAAGGATGCTTGGGAGACTGGAGGGACATCCAGGCGCTCCACACTGTCCCCATGCCCCCACCCCCCAGCTGCTGTGAATGTTGGCTGTTAAGGGCTCACGGCTGCCCCTGTGTCCAGACAGTCGTCCTGGTCCACACAGAAGCCACCTAGCCTGGGAGGTGATCCCACCTTCCCACCTCCCACCCCAGCAGCCTACAGCAAAGACCGACTGTCCGCTAAGCTCGGGCAGCTGACAAAACACCAGAGACTAGGTGACTTAAACAACAAGCATTTATGTCTCAGAGTTCTGGAAGCTGGGAAGTCCCATATCAGGTTCCCAGCGAGAACCCTCTTTCTGGCTTCTAAACAGCCATCTTCCTACTGTGCCCCCATATGGTGCAGAGAGGGAAATCTATTTCTCTTCCACTTCTTATAAAGCCACTCATCTCACCAGAGAACCTTACCTGTAGGACTTCAGCAACCCCTAATGACCTCAGGAATGCCCCATCTCCAAATACTATCCCACTGGGTTAGAGCTTCAACATACGAATGCTTGGGGTGGTGGGGAGGGAGAGACCCAGCTCGGTCCCCAGCACTGACCCACCCTGCTAGGCCAGTCCCTGCAGGAGGAAGGATCGGGCTGAAGCTTGTCTTCAGGGAGACTGTTTTCTCGCTTAGCTTTCTTTGCTCTGCCCCGACCCCTCTTCCCCCATGAGCAGCCCCTTTATTGGTGATTTATTTCACTTGAATGAAAATCTCCATCTCGGCTCTATTTTTAGAGAACTGCAGTCAGAGCACCAGGTTCTTGGATTGCCAGGCAGGCAACAAGCACACTCCCAGCACTGACTGCACCGGGCATGGGGAAGGGGCCACAACGGGCCACTGTGACCTGCCATCGCAATACCCAGACGCTCACCCCCGTGCCGCATGTGACATGGGGCAAGTTATCCAGCCTCGCTGAATCTTGGGCTCCTCCTCCATAGGACAGCAACAACACTGCCTCTCCACTGAATGGCCCAGGATCAAAGTGCTTGGAAAACCACAACTATGAAAACCTTGGTAGGTAATTCATCAATGCTCTCAGAACCCTGACATGCACATATTCTGTCCCTAACGACAAAAGAGCCCCAACTCACCTCCTTGTTATGGGTTGAATTGTGTCCCCCAAAGAAGATATAGTGATGTCCCAACCCCAGTACCTGGGAATGTGACCTTATTTGGAAATGAGAACTTTGCAAATGTGACTAAGTTAAGATGAGGTCATACTAGATTAGAGAAGCTATAATCCAATGACTGGTGTCCTTATAAGAAGACGAAACTTGGACACAGAGACACACAGGGAAGAATGCCATGTGATGATGAAGGCAGAGACCAGGCTCCACAAGCCAAGGAACACCAAAGATTGATGGAAACTACCAGAAGAAACTGCTCAGAGCATTCCAGAGCAAACCAACTCAGCTGACACTTTCATGCCAGACTCCTAGCCTCCGGAAGAGTTACAGAATAAATTCCTGCTGTTTCAAGCTGCCCAGTTTGTGGCATTTCAGTACCACAGCCTGGGAGATTATATACCCCCAGTTCATGGGCACATAGCAGGATTGCCAGAGAATCATCTGCTTGTGATCAAGATATGCCCAAGCAGATCTGTGAGGAAGGGGGAAGACTCTGACCTTGAATTTGAAGAGAGATACTGTGTTGTACCACATCAGAAAAAAAGACTCCTCAAGAAATGCCCGTAAGAGGTAACCTAGCTAAACCACAAAGGAAATAAATAAGGTGGCGGGGGGAGCGGCGGACACCAAGCTAAAAAGTAACCTAGTATATCATACTAGAGAGTCTAACAGACCTAGGTGATGAAGTGTGTGGCTTTCCAAGCCTATTTCCTGATAAGTAGAAAGATAATGCTACAACTTAGCACATTGCTAAGTTGCTCAAAAAATTTAACCAAGATACTGCTCGTAAGTGCTTTGCACAGTGATGGACACATTTTAAAAGAACTCTGGTGTTAGCTATGGCTTTGTTATTGTTTTGTTACTAACGGTGTGAGTTCTTAGAAACCTAACCTCCCTGAGCCTTAGCATTTTCATTCATAAATCGAGCATAACACACATTTCACAAGGTTGTCGTGAGGATGAAAAAGATGGCGTGGAAGGCTTTTCAACTGAGCTGTAATGGGCATATGACTGTGCACGTTCACATACGATATGTTGATTGGGCACATTTATGTTATGATTTGATTCCTGCACAGCATCAGCCAACACCTCTATCATATCACATGATATTTATTTATTGATTGATTGATTGATTGGTGGGAACAATGGATGGGCTTCAATGGCATTATACTAAGTAAGGTCCTGTATAGGATGGGTGAGTTCTATTCAATGTCTGCTGTCACCGGCGACAGACCTGAGCCAGTACAGTTCCTAGAGAAGGACACTAGAGGGCAGCAGGATCTCATTTTTGTCCCATTCCTGCACCAGGAAGCTAAGACATCCCTGGGAGGAAAACCCTCCTCTCCAGAACCAGTGACTGCCTGCTTTTCCCTGGGGGACCCCCAAACATCCCCATGGGAAGAAGTCAGCCACTTGCCTTTCTTTTGGAGGAAAAAGCAATTTAACGGAATGCACATTTCCCAAGAGCCCACTGGGTATCACGAACCCCAACGTAAAACAAAGGTTGTATTTTACAGGAATATTGTTGGAGTTTTACGCGGTGTAAGTGAAGCCCCTCCCTGCACAGGGCTTAACACATCAGAGATGCCGAACCAATCTGGGGACTCAAAAGTAGACCAAGTTTTGCAAAATCAATCCCTTTTGTGATCAGTTTCCTGAGTTACCCAGTCATAAAACCTTGCTTATACGGACTTGTTATTAAGTCTATAGTTTGTGTCACAAGCATTTAAGAAGAGAATTCCTCTGAAGTTTTAGTCCCGTTCTTGTCTGGTTCAGTGTGGGGTTTACGGTAGCTTTATGGCTGAGTATTTACGAGCCCAGCAAAGCCAGGTTTCTACTTTGCTGGGGCTTCACATGCCAGAGCCAAGTAGTTCTAGAATGCTCCATTCCAAGAGCCACACATGCCCTGCTCCTGTCTTCCCCTAGTCCCCCTGCACCCCTCCCACTGGCTGTATTATCCGTCTTTCTTATTATTAGGGAACACTTCAGGAGTGCAAAAAGTATAGGGAATCATAGAACAGGGACCCACGTAGCCGCTGACAGGTTTAAGAAAAAAATTATTTCAAATAAACAGAAAGCCCCCAGGGATGCACAAGGTACCGCCCCCCACCTCCTGCCCAAGTGGTCACAATCTGGAATTTGGTGTTTGTCACCAAGGCTATTCTCCCCACTGGGAAAGTCTGCGGAAGCACCAAGCATTCCTTCTAGGTTTTCTTAACAAAAGAAATAGAACTGCACACTCCACACCCCGAGCAAGAGTAGGAAAGGGAGAGGCAGAGGTGGAGTGGGGCCTTTCTGAGCTCCAGCCGGCGCAGGTGCCTGCAGCCAGGAGAGACTGTGATGGGGCAGGGGTGTTGGGAGGCAGGGTCACGCAGTCCCCTCCCCGCACCCCACCCCGCCCTGCCCATCCCTCCAGCAGTTTCCCCTCCCCCAACGCACAGATCGGACCAGTGGAGTCGGCGCCGGATCCCCAGCGCCACCTACCGACGACGATGAGGACTTCCCTCTCAATGTGGGCCTGGATGTAGATGCGGCCGCGGCGCTCCGTGTGGTCTGTGCCGCACAGGCTGGGGACGTTCATCACGCAGCGCTTGTGCACGTTCATCATGCAGGCTGCGAGGGCAGAGAAGGGCGCGGCTCAGGCTGGGGCCCTCCCGCCCGGTGTCCTCCGAAAGGCTCTTCCAAGCCCTTCCCACCCCCACCCACCCCCAGGCCCGGACGGACAGAGGAGGTGGGACTTTGTCCGTCCTCCCTGAAGCCTCGGGGTTCAGCCTGAGTCCGACCTGTGCCTACCCGAATGGCTCTGAAGCCAGCATCACCATCTTCAATGCCGCCAGATTTGGGGGGGGGGGTGCTCATTACTCAGCAACAGACAATCCGCACACCAGCCCAGCCGGGACTTGGGAGAACGTGCTGTGGACACGGACTCCCAAACCACGAGGAAGCAGCCCGGTCACCAGAGGCCGCCGCTGAGCAAATGTACTTACTGTCACATTTCATCCCCTGGTGGATGAGTCCGTACAGCAGTGACCCACAGTGGTCACAAAACGTGGGGCTGGAGTACGTGTGGATCTTAAACTTGTGTTTGCTCCGGGGATCCTAAGGCCAAGAGAAACAAACAAAAGAGGCCAGTGTCAGCATGGCCAGTCAAAGACTGGAGTATCCAAGTAACACTCTGCTTGGAGTATCCCTGGAGAACTCAGCGAGAACTGTAGCCGCCCCAGCACTCCTCACCCCTGTTAGGACCATCACTGGGGCGCGGCACCAGATATGCATTTGGGAAATAGTGCTTGAATGAGCAAATGACTCCGACAGCAGCTGGCTCCCATGGCAGCCCCAGCCAGTTCCCTGTGCCAACAGTCCTCCACCTGAGAGCCCAACCTCCTGACTCCTGACTCATGCCTGCAGCAAGGACTCCAGAGACAGCAGCTAAACAGGTCCCTTTGTTCCTATTTTTTCCCCTCTTATCCTCTGAGCAAGCCTCTGGAAGGCTCTGGAGTGAACTAAAACCCGAGTCTGAGCATAAAACCTCCCTGCTTAAAGGCCATTTTCTAGTACCTCATCCCCTACAGACCAGAGTTCAAAGTCCAATGAATAGTCTGCAGGTTGTGGCAGAGCCTCCTGGTTTTTCCAACAAGACCCATTCTTCCCTTTAATAATAGAACCCTTGAGTTTGAGCAAAGAGTGTGGCCACCCAGTTAGGGACTACATTTCCCAGCCTCCCTTGCAGTTTGATGTTGCCATGTGATGAAGCTCTGGCCAATGGGATGGGTGTGCTTCAGGGTTCTTGCCTTTAAAAGTGTCCAAGCCTCCCTGGCCCCAAACACCTTGGACCCAAACCTGGAGACCTGTGCTGAAAGGACAGAACTACACTACTAGTCTTGGACTTCATCCCTTTGGGCAGACACCTGAGAGAAAACCTACTTTCTGTCTTGCCTCAGTCACTATATCTGGGGGCTATTTGTTATAGCAGCTTATCTGGTTGCCTAACAAACATGCCCTTCATAACCTGGGAGTATAGTACAGAGCTTCAAGGTACAGACTTTGGAGCATAATCTGGGTTCTTCTCAGCTGTATGACTTCGGGCAAGTTACTTAATCTCTTTGTGCTTCAGTGTCCTTGTCTATAAAATGGAGGTAATGGGTGTGCTGGGTGGCTCAGTGGTTCAGCGTCTGCCTTCAACTCAGGTCATGAACCCAGGGTCCTCAGATCGAGCCCCATGTCAGGCTCCTTTCTCGGCGGGGAGTCTGCTTCTCTCTCTACCCCTCCTCGCTGCTTGTGCTCTCACTCTCTTTCATGCTCTCTCTTTCAAACAAAAAAATAAAATCTTTAAAAATGATAATAAAATAAAATAAAGGTAATGGCAATGCTACAAGCTTATTAGCCCACTGGGAATAAATGGATTAATCTGTGTAGAAATCATAGAACCACCTGGCAGCCCATAAGTGGTATAAGCTCTTGCATTATTATTACATCTCCCTTATAACCTCAGCTATGTCTCCCCAAACACACACTCTGTTCTCAGGACACAGGACTCATTCATGCCCCCCCCAGACATGCCCCTCTGGCTCTGCATGTTATCTTTCTTACTCAAGAGTTGCTCTTCCATCACTGGCCTAACTACAGAGCTCCTTCTCTTTCCCAAAGCCAGCCCAAGGGCTTGTCCTCATTAGTATAGTGGTGAGTATCTCCACCTGTCCCAAAGCCAGCCTGAAAGTTGCTTTCTCTGTGCAACAATGTGCAGCAGAGGCTGGAGAGCATGGACCTGGGATTCCCACCCAGGGCTGATCTGACACAACGGTCTTTGCTATATGCTACCCCTCTCTTCCCTCATTCGTTCAGCTCATCGTGTGTTTACTTGAACCTGATGTTCTGGTAACAGACAGAAAATAAACAAGTGAAAATAAATACACACAATAAGTAGATATTACATTATGTGCTATTAAAGTGTTGAGTGTTTTTTCCTGAAATGTTCTATATATAAACTGTACTGAATTTTACTGTATGTAAAAAAAAAAAAAAAGGTGAATTTCCCCTGCATGAAAACAATATCTCAATGTAAGCCTGGCTAAAAAAATCTTCCATCATTGAAGGCTTTTGGGGCGCTCACCTTAGAGCTGAGGAGTGCCTCCAATCCTCCCCCAAGGAAATACCTGTTTATGACCGCTGTTGGCCTGTAGGGGGAGTTCGGGGCTGCTCTCACTCCCCGCTCCAGGCGAGGTAGGAGAGCAGATCTGGTTGGTCAGATTCCAAGGCACTGATTGGCCCCGCCTCAGTGGGTGGAGCTTGCACACGTGTGTAAAGGCGCACCTGCCATCTTTCTCTTTCTCTCTGGTAGCTCTCTCGCTCCCGGGAGGCTGCTGGCTTCAAATCCCATGGTCCAGCCCTGAAAGTGTTGGGATGAGTGGCCTGGGTCAGCTCAGCCCCAAACCCTGTGGCAACTTCTCTTTCTCTCCTTGGCTTTTGTGCTCTTTTCTAGTTCCCTGATATGTGGACCTTGGAGTATAGCCAAGAATTTGTTTTGATTATGGTTTACATTTCCTTAGGCATACCTAGTATATAGAAAAAGGGAGTCTCCAAGGGACTCATGAGCTCGACCTGGAGATTTGGGACGAAATCCCGACTAATAATAAATGACCTCTTTGCTGGGTTTCCTTTCTTCCACATATACATCTCCTTGGAATATCTCAGGGAGAAGGATTTGAGCATTTCTGACTAGATAGTACCAAGAACCTTCTCTTCCCCATCATGTCTCTTCAACAAGAGGAGATGCCGGGTGGCACAAAGAATGGGAAGGTAAGGGACGTGTGGGTGGCTCAGTGGGTTAAAGCCTCTGCCTTCAGCTCAGGTCATGATCCCTGGGTCCTGGGATCAAGCCCCACATCGGGCTCTCTGTTCAGCAGGGAGCCTACTTCCCTTCCTCTCTCTCTCTGCCTGCCTCTTTGCCTACTTGTGATCTCTGTCACAATAAATAAATAAATAATCTGTCAAATAAATAAATAATCTTAAAAAAAAAAAAAAGAAAGAAAGAAAAAGAATGGGAAGGTAAATGAAACATTTCCTGAGAGCTGCCCAGTGTATGCTGGGTGTCTCTCAGGCACTTTCTCCGGTCCTCATGATATTTCATTTGGAAGGTGTTATTCGTTCCCATCTTAGTGACAGTGAAATGGGCCCAGACTAGGGAGACAGAGATTTTCCCCCAGGTCACCCAGCTGGCCCACTGCTGAGCTGGGATTCAGAGCCAGCTCTGCCTGGCTCTGAATCTGGGACACACCCAGCTTCCCTCCCTTCTCTCCTCCCTCCCCAACTTCATTAATGTGCTTCTGTTCCAGTCCAGCTGCAGTGGCACTTCCTTCCTTCCTTCACTCATTCACCCAGCAAATGTTTTACTGAGAGCCAGGGTCTTTCTAGACACGGGGGATACGAGTGTGAGCAAGGAGCCAGAATGCTTGCTCTCACTGAATTCACATTCTAATGGCAGAGAGAAACAAACAAAGAAACCCCACCAATATCCTGCCCTCCCAGATCTTCTCCATCATGGCATTTAAATCATTGGATTGTGATTACATGTGTTAATTTCATCTCTCTGATGCTCAGTTACAAGCAACATAAGGGAATTTTGCTCCGGGCGTATACTGTACTTGGCATATAGAAGGTGCTCAATAAATGAGCGAGAGTTCGTATTTATTAAGCATTTACTCACACAGGAACTGTCTTTCAGGGATTTACCAGGCAGGCTTTAACTCATTTCATCCTTCTAACATCCCTCGGAAGTATGTACTTTACTACACCCATTTCACAGATGAGGACCGAGGGGCACAGGGACTTGCCCCCAGCTCCCCAGCCTCAGCAAGCCCAGCAGTTCGCACAGTGGCTGGTGCACATGGAGAGGTTTGAGTTGCGGTGGCAGCTGGGGGCTGTTGTCATTGCTGCTAACCACTGGAAGGCCCTGAGCCATGCATGTGCTGTTCTAGAAAATGACTTGGAGAGCCCTATACAAGGCAGATTATAGCCAGACAGGAGAAAGGAAGGCCAACTGAGCACGTTGCAGGGGAAAGTTTGTTTCTGGTTTATTTAGAAGCCGTTGCAGATCCCTCCAACCTTGCCCCCCCCTACCCCGGCCCAGGCTTTCAGGAGGGTTCAAGTTGTACCAGCCCCCCCACCCCAACACACACACACCCATCCCTCAGACCCTCCAGACCAATCAGGTCATCCTCTGTTCACTTCTGCCCTCCTCCTTCTTGCTACCTGGGAGAACTTGGGATAAAGCCACAGTCCCACAGCAGGGGGCCCCATGACTCTAGGATTCTCAAGGAGAATCTTAAAGGGTGCCTGCTCATGCCCAGTGCCGCCTATGAGATGGATGGGTTTGTGCTTCGAGACGGCCCACTCTCCCGGACACAGATGACTACTGGAGAGGTAGGAGCTTGGCTCAAATGACTCACATGTTTAGTGAATGGGACACCAGCAGTCAGGAACACAGGCAGCTCCAGGGCTGAAGTGGCCCTTTTTTACAGTGGGCTCCAAGGAACACAGAGGAACAAAGACAACAGGCCACATGCCCCAAGGGATGGAGCTCCTGGTTCCAGTCACCCCGGGGCTTGGCATCCTGTCCTCCAATTCCATTGACTCTTCCTGTGCCCTTTGTGTCCCCTGTGTCCTTGGTGCTTATGCCCATCCAAGTAGGCACGTTCCCTGCAACCGGGTATGGGAGTCAAGATATTTCTAATCACTTCGGCTCAGGTACAGCTCACTGACCAATCAGAAGGAGTAGCAGGTTTAGCTCTGCTGGGAGTTAACTCTGTGGTTGCCAGATCATGGCGGGGGTGGGGGGAGTGGAGTTCGGGGGGGAGTGGGGAGGCAAGGAGCTGGCAAGGTAAGAAGTGGGTGAGTGGTGGAAAGAGGAGGTTCAGAGGGCCTGGGGCTATTTATCAATCAGCCTTTCAATATTTCCAGTATTTCAGTATTATCAGAACTGATACAGCAGTGTTGGTACATTCAGGTTAAATATCGGCCTGGCCTTTAACCAAAAGACATCCCCTTCCCAGCCTTGGAGGCTGTGGCCACTGACCAGCTCTGGGATGAGCCTGGGGATCCATGAAGCTTCTGAGTCGGAACCTTCCCCCGCATCCCAGCCCACACAGGCTGGGTCTCCTCCAGTCCATCTATCGCCCATCCCCATCCCTGGCCCAGGTCCTCCTTGATGCTCAGAGGTTGCAATCTGGAGGCCAGGGGCCATTATCAACTTTGCAAACATGCTGTATTTGCTCCATATGGTGCTTCTTAAAAGTTCAAGTTAATGCATTACGTTTAAAAAATCACAGAATGTCAGATAAAAATTTATACTTCTGGCTCCTTTGAAAAATCACAAGTTACAGCAACACTGGACATACGTCCCTGTGGGCTGAGCAGTGGTCACCCCCTGCAGATAGGGACAAGACTTCCAGTCCTCTGCAGTCCCTGCCACTCCCTACTTTCTCACACCATGCTTCCTTTTCCCCTCCCCACCAGGTCCCTGTAGGAACATGGGTTTATGACCCCGCTCAGACCCCCCACCCTCTATACCTCTAGTCCACCAGCTGAGAACTTACACATGAACACAGCCCCTAGCCTCCTGAATGAGTTCATTTGGCTCAGGGTCAAATGCATTCAGAAATAGGTTTGAAGCTACAGTGTCCCCACCCCAGGATTAGCCCTTGATTTCCAGAGTCCCCAGGTCATCTCCTCCACCCTGGGAATCACGCTTCTACAAGATCTTGGCAAGATTCCTCTCCCCACTAGTTCTCACGGTCGAGGTTCCATCATGCCTTCTGCTAGGTGAGCCTGGATTTCTAAGTTTCCTTCCACTTCGGATCCTGCGCTCACAGATTGCTCAATCACAAGAACAAAATAATAATGAACTATCGGACTGTGACTGCCACCTCGAATCGAACATGGACTGTCCCCCAAGCATTGCGCTAAGTGTCCTGTATCACATCATTGAGTCTCTGCCACGGCTGGCGGGGGGGGGAGAGTTATTAGTACCCCGGTATTTCAGATGAGCCAACTGAGGCTTAGAGAGGTAATGTATTCAAGGTCTCAAAGCAAGAAAATGGGAGAGCCAGGATTGAAATCCAAGTCTGCCAGGCAGCTGAGTGGGGACCCCGGCGTGCTACCTGGCTGCCTGCCTACTCGTCAGCCTCCCCAGAGGGTCTCCCACTTGACGGGGGAGTGGGGGTCTACAGACGATGGCAACCTTCATCTCACACAAGCACAGCCCCATCTAGGAACGGGCTGCTGGGGGATCTCTACCGCCACCCCCAAGCCAGAATCTTCACCATGAATACCCAACCTCCAGGCGCAAAGGATGGGCAGATCCCTGCTCAGCGTCACTGCCTCGTCACCTGACTCCAGGCGTAAGCAGCTAAGGAGGAAGGAAGCACAGATCAGAAACCAAAAGGAAGAAAAAAATATCTTTAAACATCTAAGTCACAGCCTAAAATAGCCTTTCTCGGTCTGAATGGGCTGTGTGGCTTTGTTCACAGGTGGGCTGAAATTTGGCTGCGCTGAGGCAAAGCTGCAGGAAATCGGGAAGCTGGATTGAAGCACGGAGGCCGAAAAAACGCACACCAACATCAGTCAGAGGAGGAATAAAAGCAACCTGGAAATGTGGACTGTGTCATCCCTGGAATTTACAGGCCACAAAAGCCCCTGAAGGCACATTTCCCAGGAGGCAGAAGGGCCAGGTGAAATTGAAGATCCCAGTTGGAAACACCATCAGAATACAGGGAAGTTACAAACAGGGGCTCTGGGGTTGACTGTGTGACCTCAGGCAACTGTCTTAACCTCTCTGAGTCTCTGGTGCCATGTGCATTTCATGGCCTGGCTTCATGGATTGGCTCCCAGCACAATGCCCCCCACACAAGAAGTACAAGCTCTTTATTTCATTATTCCCATGAGAACAAATCATCAGAGTGACACCTCCCAAACTTCGGTCTTGAGCTGTCATAATTCTGCATGTCCACATACTACCTATAATGTGTATATGCCATTTTTCTTCAACTCAGCGTGCCCTTTTCATAAATAAAACTATTTTAAAGTGAAACCCTGTAAGAGTGTGAACTCGTGGGATCAATGTGCAAATTATGTTTTTTCTAATACACCTTAAAGTGAAAAAGCCAACTCCTAAAATAAAATTTTAAGACGTGCCCCCTAGTCGTCTCCGTTGAGAAGCTGGGGAGACACAGATACACATCTCCCTGGTGGGCCAGCCAATCGCTATTTGGCACTATCTGTGAAAAGTACAAATGTTTCTTCCCCGGTGACCCACTTGTCCCACTCTGGGAAGTTATCCTGGAGATCAATCTGCATACATAGGAAATAAAATACACATACAGGTTGCTCACTGCAGCACAATTTATAACAGCCAAAATATTTTAAATAAACCAAGTGTCGTAGGTAGGGAGCTGCTTAAATAAATCATAGTATAGCTACGCGGTGGCATACTGCTCAGGTAGGTATACGGAAGAACGAGTCTTCTGCACTAATATGGAGAAATCTTAAGGGCATATTTTTAAGTCAAACTGAACACAACAACAACAACAACAACCACCACCACCACCAAGGTGCAGAAGCATCTATAGTGCATGCTCCCTTCTGTGTGAGAAGGTGACTCGGGGTTAGAAAGTAACTATATTCTACAGTACCCATACCCACGTAGAGGAACTCTGGATGGATACACTGTAAGAGAAGCTAATAGAAGTGTTTATGGACGGAGGCAGAAGGAAACAAAATGAATAGGAAGCAGGACTTCTCTGAACAGATCTTTGCATAGTTCTGATGGAAAGTAGAATATTTAAGGGGTTCTCCACAAGGGGGAAAAAAAATCTCACAGCAGGTACCACCACGTGCCCGGTAACACGATGGCCCGGGGCATACCCCAAAGGGTAAACAAAATACCAAAGCTTCCCAAGAGACAAAGAAGCAGGGAAGCCTGGACAGAGGTTTGGGGAGTGTGAAGCGGGAAACGTGAGAAGCTGTAATTACACACGTGGGCCCTGCCATTGAAAAGTCTAGGGGACTGTAATTTGGTGAAAATCTTTGATATTGGGGGTGCCTGGTTGGCTCAGTGGGTTAAAGCCTCTGCCTTCGGCTCAGGTCATGATCCCAGGGTGCTGGGATCCAGCCCCGCATCAGGCTGTCTGCTCAGCAGGGAGCCTGATTCCCTCTCTCTGCCTGCCTCTGCCTACTTGTGATCTCTGTCTGTCAAATAAATTAAATCTTAAAAAAAAAAAATCTCTGATATTGTTCCTGGTGAAGGAAGTCAATAAAACTGGTAAGTCAATCGAGCTGATAACACTGTGCAAAGGTTGGAGCCAGGTGAGTTGGATACGCCACGCCTTCTTCCAGGCTCCGCCCCTTTGCAAATAAGTAATTGATTGGAAGGCCGTGCTTCTGTTGTGTAAACTTGGGGAGAATTTTAAATAGGATTTCCTGCATTAAGAGCGGCACTGGAGTCCATGTCAATATTAGGGGTTAATTAACAGCCACCTTCAAACCTAACGCCCAGGCTCTGGAAGTGATTAGATTTTTGATGCTGGGGCCAGTTCCTTAACCCTTTTAAGTGTTCGCTGGCCTTTTGTCTGAAAGTGGGATAATAATATCTAATTCCTAAGTTGATGAGAGTTCAGTGAATGAATGTATGGAAACTGCCTAGTAGTCCCTGGTGGAAATAAACATTTAATACATGCTCACCGTTACCATTCATTCTCTGTCCATATTCTTTGTCTGTATTTAAATTCAAGCTTCTTTCTAAATGATTCGCAACGCATTTCCTATATAATGATTAAGCATGTGAATCATTCACCTAAGATATAGGCAGTAAATATTTTCCCAGTTCTTCATTTGCCTTTTAATTTTGTCGTTCTTTTTTCAACATATAATAAGGCAAGTATGTGTGTGTGTATTTAAAGTGCCAATTTTTCCATTTTCCTTTACAGTCTGTGTCTCTGCTGTTAAATTTAGAAAGTCCTTCCCAGTATTTTCTTCAACATCTTACAGTTTCACTTTCTGCGCTGAAATCCGTACTTCCCTTGGAATTCATCTTAGTAGGAGCTCTGAGGAAAGACCTTCATTTTTTTTTTCTTAATGTGTAGCCAGTTTGTAACAACAAACGTATGGGATGTATCTTCTCCCTGCTGACTTGAAATGCCTCTTTTATCATATCATCTCATCGATCCTTTGTTCACTTTTAAATTTTCTCTTATGTTCCACTGATTTCTCTCTAGCCCCGCCTCGGTTCCCTGTTACTTTAATACGTCATAGTTTTATATCTGAGCATCTGAAAACATGCACTTTATACACACCCACCCCTACTCCCAACATTACTGTCCGCGTTGAAAATGTTCATGGTGAGGGGCGCCTGGGTGGCTCAGTGGGTTAAAGCCCCTGCCTTCAGTTCAGGTCATGATCTCAGGGTCCTGGGATCAAGCCCCATGTTGGGCTCCCTGCTCAGCAGGGAGCCTGCTTCCCTCTCTCTCTCTCTCTCTCTCTGCCTACTTGTGATCTCTGTCTGTCAAATAAATAAATAAAATCTTTAAAAAAAAATAAAATAAAATAAAATAAAGCCTCTGCCTTCGGCTCAGGTCATGATCCCAGGGTCCTGGGACCGAGCCCCGCATCAGGCTCTCTGCTCAGCAGGGAGCCTGCTTCCTCCTCTCTCTGATTGCTTCTCTGACTACTTGTAATCTCTGTCTGTCAAATAAATAAATAAAATCTTAAAAAAAAAAAAAAGAAAAAAGAAAATGTTCGTGGTGATTCTCACCCACATTGATTTCCAGCTTGTACCGGAAAGGCCGATCTTGGCCAACCCTACTTATTGTCCTTCCAGAAACTCGCCTACCTACAGCATCAGCCCAGTGGACAGGAGAGCGTCTGACCTCAGACTTCCAGCCAATGCTGAGTGAACCAAGGTCTGGTCAGTGGAGTGAAATTTATGAAGGAAGAACCAGGCCAATCAGAAATTGAACGAGAAACAGTGCAGCGTTGGGAGCTGGAGCTGAGCGAAGGGAGTGGGTGGGCGAGGTGGGTGATGTCAATTCCGGGTTAGCAGGGGATGGAGGGGGGGGGGGGGGGAGCCGGGGATGAATTTACAAGTATTTGAGTACTTTATGTCCTTCCAGAAAACTTGCTTTTTCTAAACTTTTCTTCATTGCCACTAATGTTAAACTGGTCTTCTTTTCCAGGGTTTACATGTTATTTCAACAAATCTCAATTCATTAGCTACGTCAGTGGTTCCTAAGCTGATGAGGCCATTCTCCGCAGCAAGCACGTGAACCTCTCGCAGGGATGTATTTCCAGGCCTCCGGGTGAGACTCACAGCAGTGGGAAGCCACGATTTTCTGTGGGCTGTTGCATCGCTTAGATTTCCACAGAACCTCAGTGAGCAGCTCAGAACTAGTAAAACTGGCCCAGCTCTCCTGGGGGCAGCCATGGGCTAGACATGAGTCCCAGCCTTGTCCTTCGAGTGGGGCATAGAGTCTGCGAGTCCCCACAGTCCCCACTCACTACTCGCTGGCCCAGGAGTCACTCCTGCTGGATCCCAACACCGACTGGGACAACAGCGGGAGACCATATGAAACAGCAGGTGCACATATGCACTGAGGTTCAGAGAGAAACAGAGACCCACCCTCGGGTAGAAGAGGGTGGCCTCATTCTCACGGCAAACAGGAGTCACCTTCCTTCTTCTGGAAGGCTACGTGCACTTACAAGCCAACTCCAACCCTAAGTGGTTTCAATATCTCAACCATGCTATGGGCAGGCTGGGTCCCAACTTGGTACCTGAGTCAGCAGAGCATGAGAAGCCCCAACCCTTCCAGCAGGTGCGGGAGTCCATCCTCCACGAAGAGGAGATTTCGTAGGTATTTAAAGGGTGAGGCTCCTGGTAGGGTTATCTGGATTCAAAAGCCAGGTCCCCCTGTCTGTGTCCTTGGCCATGTTGCTTAAAGGCTCCATACTTCGTGTTAACTCGGGATAACGGTGATATTTATTTTCCGGGGATGGTCATGGGGTGTAAGCCCTAAAGCCTTTAAAAGAGTTGCGTGACACACAGCAGGTACTCAGTAAATAATACCAGATCTTATTATTAATGATTCATTATTGCTGGCCAGGGCATCCCTATGTCGACTGAGTTGTAACTTGTCCCAATAAACCCCATAGACATTCCCACCTCTTGAACTTTGATCTGGGTTTCCTACACTGATTTTTTCTACTCAAGCAAGAACCCATTCATTTATTTATCTGTTTATTCACCAGATATTGGTTGAGTGTATCAGGTGCTTGAGAAGCAGAATCAGACATAGGGTCTGCAGTCGTGGGCTCCCAGCCTCATTCCGAGGAAACGAGAAAGAATGACAAAAAAATGTACATTTCAGACGACAGCAGAGAAGCTCTCATTGCTTCCAGAGTTTCAGTGAGGGGCTCACAGCTGGGCAGACAGGTCTGGGCGACTTCCCTGAGAAGTGAAGTGTGAGCTAGGATCTGAAACCTGGAGAGAAGGCACCTGGCTGGGACTCTGTCCCGGCCCCAGGGGGTGCCAACCCACTGCATGGGGTCCCGCTTCAATCCAGGTAGACACCTGGTGACACGGTCTCACAGTCACCTGCCTGACTTCAAGCTCTGCCTCAGCCTCCATTCCCTGTCCCCAGCTCAGATGCCTCAGCCAGGAGCCCCAGCTCTGGGGAGAGGGAATTTAGTAGAGAGCTCATAAGTCAGACTCCAAAGCTAGAGAATCTGAATTCAATCCCAGCTCTGTTACTTGTCAGCCTTGAGCAAGTTACGCTATATGAACCTTGCTCTTCCCACCGGTAGAATGGAGTCAAGAGCTTCATGTGGAGAGACACTACATCAGACTTGTATGCCCTGCACGGCAAGGCTGCCTGCCTGGCATCGAATCCCAACACAACAACTTCCCCGCTGTGTGGCTTTGGGCAGGTTACCTAACCTCTCTGTGCTGCAGTGTCCTTGCCTTGAACGTGGGAATGATGACAATAGCTCTGCATGCTCACAAAAAGTTAAGGAGTTAACATGTGTAAGAGATTGCTCAGTGAAGACTATGTGTCTGTTGAATAGAATAAGGAATGTTCCCGGCCTTCTAGGTCTCTGAGGATTAATGAAGTCATGATTATGTGTTGTGCTGTAGCACAGTGTCATGAAACCATAAATGTTAACTTAAAATGAAAACTCCATCTGTGACCTTGGGCAAGTCACCCCAGGCTCTGGTCTCAGTTCCCCCTTCAGAAAACAGTGGGGCTAACAGGGCATTCCCCAGGGGGCCTTCAGGTTCTGACAACCTCACGGTCCAGGCCCTTCAGAGTCTGCCCACCTCTTCCTGGGGAGGTCACCATGTGATTTCATTTTTCTGAGCGGACAGCCGTCTTTCAGGAACCAGCCACACGGCCACAGGTCGCAGCCTGGCAGTATGTAAATCCTCCATCAGCCACAGCACAAGCACACACCGCCTTGCCCCTCGCCGTCCTTCCTCCCTCACTAGTGTCATGTCCATAGAGGGAGAAGCACCCCCTCTCCCTGCTGAGTGAGGGTCGCCCAAAAGCAAGACCAGGACACAGGGGTCACTCAACTTGCAAAGACGCTGTCAGTTTGATTTCTGGATGTGAAGCATGGTGCCCAGCTTCCTGACAGCTCCCTCTGCCCCGGGAGCCCTCAATGTACCCAAGCCTGCATTTCAGAAGAGCAGAAAGAACCTTCATGCCGAAGGACGTGAGGGAGACTGTTGAAGCCAATGCCTGCCAGGCCACCATCAGCACCAGGGACTCTGGGCCCCAACAGACCCTAGAGATTCTTACCCTAATGAACCTTATCACCAGAAACGAGGATCCTAAACCATTAGGTCCATAGAGACCGGAAGCCTAACTGACGAAGCTGAGTTCTAGACATGCTGGTCCACTCTTCTTGACCAAGAACATCACTGGGACACCACTGTACACCACAGTTATGGAAGCCACGATGGACCTGCCACGTGCCCACACATGATCGTGTGCAGTGATCAAACAGCAGATTCTGACCGCCCCCCCGCAACATAGATTCATAGATTCCAGTGGGGGAATAATAATTACAGCTGCAGGGGGTTGGGACATCAACCACCCAAGCAGTTGAAAATACGCATGGGAGGGGCACCTGGGTGGCTCAGTGGGTTAAAGCCTCTGCCTTCGGCTCGGGTCATGATCCCAGGGTCCTGGGATCGAGCCCCATGTTGGGCTCTCTGCTCAGCGGGGAGCCTGCTTCCCCCTCTCTCTCTGCCTGCCTCTCTGACTACTTGTGATCTCTGTCTGTCAAATAGATAAATAAATAAAATCTTAAAAAAAAAAATACGCATGGGAAATTTGACTCTCCCAACAGTTGGTTAGGCTACGAATAACCTGCTGACCAAAGCCTTATGCATAACATCCAGAGCTGATTAACCTGTATTCTGTATGTTACATGTATCATACATTATATTCTTATAATAAAGTAAGCTAGAGAAAAGAAGATATTATAAAAACAAATCACAAGGAAGAGAAACTACATTTATGGTACTGAACCGCAAACAATCATGCGTTAAGTGTTCACCCGGTCCCGTCCCATGTTGTTCAAGGCTCAAAGGTATTAGTTGAGAGTGACAGCTAACATATGTCAGGCACTGTCCTAAGAACTTTACATATAATTAACACACCTGACCCTCACTGATCAAGTAAAATAGGTCTGTTATTATCCTTATTTCACTGAGGAGGAAACTGAGGCACAGAGATATAAAGTCACTGGCCCAAGGTCACACAGCTAGTGATTTGGATGCTAAATCTGGGCTCTTTGTCACCAACATGTAAGTAAATGTAAAGTCACACTGTGATTGGGACAGCAAGGAGAGGTCTGTGGTGCTCTAAGAGTTAAAACTTGGGGGGGGGGCACCTGGGTGGCTCAGTGGGTTAAAGACTCTGCCTTCGGCTCAGGTCATGACCCCAGGGTCCTGAGATTGAGCCCCACATCGGGCTCTCTGCTCAGCGGGGAGCCTGCTTCCCCCTCTCTCTCTGCCTGCATCTCTGCCTCCTTGTGATCTCTGTCTGTCAAATAAATAAATAAAATCTTTAAAAGAAAAAAAAAAAACTAGGGGGACCTCAACCTGGTCAGGGAGGTCAGGGAGGGCTTCCCTGAGGAGGTGATGCTTGAGCTGTGGTCTGAAAGGTGAGTTTCAAGTTGAGCAAGGTTCTTAACCCTGGATGCACAGTAAAGTCTACTGGGAGGCTTTGAATCAATCAGAGAGTCTGGGATGGGCCCAGACACCGGTACCGGGGTCTACAGCTTCACAGACGAATGAGATACACAACCAGAATGGAGCCTCACTGAACTCAGGGAAAGAAAAGAGACAAGAGCCCAGCACAGAGCGTGGCAAATGCAACCACCTAGTGTGGGGGAGCAGGGAGGACCCGAGGTTTCGAGGAGGAAGTTCAGGGGCGAGGAAGGGCACGGTCAGTGAGGGGCTGGAGGAACGAGGGACCACAGCATCGAGGGCCTCCTGGTAGGGTGATCCTACAATTTCTCTTCCAAAGGGGACTCTGAGAAAAAACAGGGGCACAAACCCTATGGGATTCCAATGCAACTGCACAAGCAGGTATGTGGATGGGCCAGCAGGGCAAAGGAAGGGAGACGTGTGACCCCCCTGCTTAGCAGCCTCATTGCACTGTCGGCTTTGCCCCAAGACCAGCTGGAAGCCACTGACATGTTTCTGGCAAGGATGATGACATGACCACATCTGGTTTTTGGAAAGACGACTCCCCTGCAGTGTGGAGGTGACAGGGTGGTGGGACAAAGAAGAAGGGGGGACGCAGAGCCAGAGGCTACTGGTCTGGGGGCGGGGGTGAAGGAGCCTGGGCTGAGGTCCCGTCTCAGACTCGGCTTCTTATTAGTCACGTGACCCGGCGAGTCCACTAACTTCTCTGTAGGATGGGCCCAGAAAGAGGATCTTTCTCCTGGGTGAGGTTTCGGTGAGTTCGTGCACATAAATCACTTAGAACAGTGCCTGGAATGGGATAGGCATTATATAAATGTTAGCTATAAATACTAGCCAGGAGGTGCGTGAGGAGATGACAATGGAGAGAACAGGCGGGTAGGAGAAGTCTAGGAACACAGAAGCAGAAGCCCCGAGAGCGGACCATTGCTCAGCAGGATTCTGGAAAATCACAGTTGAAGGGTGGAGAAGAGCAAAGACAGAACATTGCATGAGGGAGGGCTGAGCTACAGATTTAAGGAGCAGAGCCTGGACCGCAAAGGCAGGACTGAAGGCAAAACCGGGTCCAAGAATCTGAGTCAAGCACTTACATAATATGCCAGGCGTTGCATTAAGCTTTTTGTATACATGACCTTATTGAATACTCACAACTTGTTTAATACAACATGAAGTAGGCACGTGACCATTCTCATCTTGAAAATGTAGAAATGGGGGCACAGCCAGGGTAAGCCCCTTATCTAAAGTCACACAGCTAGTAAGTAGCAAAGCTAAGCTTCGAACCCAGGCAGGCCGGCTCCAGGCACACTCCTTTCTTTTCTTTTTAAGATTTATTTATTTGAGAGAGAGAGAGAGCATGAGCAGGAGGGGCAAAGGGAGAGGGAGAGAGAATCTCAAGCTGACTCACTGCTGAGCACAGAGCCTGAGGAGGGGCTCGACCCCAGGACCCTGGGATCTTAACCTGAGCCAAAGCAAGAGTCAGATGCTTAACTGACAGAGCCCGCCCAGGCGCCCCAGAGTCCACACTCTCAACATGCAAGACCACGAACCTGAGCCCAAACATTTCCCTCTGCCCTCATTCCCAAACTACCGCTAAAAATGCAACCCCCCACCCAAAAAAAATTTGTTTAAAAATAGGAGAACCGATTTTGGCCCAGAATTCAAGGGAAGGTGCCATGTAAATGCCAAAAACTCTTCACGTGTTTTTCAGTATCTGGAAACAGTGAGATCTGAACAGGCCTGGTTCTCCCAGTTCAGAAGAATTAGAAGAGCAAGGCCTGATAATGAGGGTTGTTGACCAAACACAAGAAGCCAAGGGGAGCCCTTGAAAGTGTCTATGCAGCCCCTGATAGCCAGAGGCACCTGATAATCATCAGAGTGATGAATGACCCCCCTCTCAAAGCCTTAGGAAGAGGCCAGGGCCTGCCAGGGCCACGGCCCATCTCACGGGACTTGGAGAATGTTAGAACAGCAGACGGCAGGGGCAGCACCTGCTTCCCTACCGGGCAGGGTCCAGAGCTAGGGCAAGCCAGTGTTCCAGCCGGTTTCAAGCTCCATCCAGCCGCCAGGGTCAAGGGAACTCTGCATACTTTTAAGGCTCTCCCGCAGTGGACCGCAGCTCCCTCTGTCCTCCCCAGAGGAGGCTCATTTGACTAAATCTACATTTTCTCTTCTCCCTTTAGAAGGACGGTGGCGGGGTGGATGGGAGGGCGGGGAGCGGCTGGGGGACTCAGTCTGTTAAGTGTCTACCTTCAGCTCTGGTCATGATCCCAGGGTTCTGGAATCGAGCCCCACATCCGGCTCCCTGCTCGGTGGGGAGTCTGCTTCTCCCTCTCCCTCTGTGGCCTCTGTCTCTCTCTCTCTGTCTCTCTCTGTCTTTCTCTCAAGTAAATAAATACAAAATCTTTAAAGAAAAAAAGAAGAAGGAGGAGGAGGAGGAGGAGCAGGAGGGTGGGAGAGACCTTCCATGGACAGTTCACACCTACAAACGTAGAGGTTTTAACCTGTGGCGCACAGCACCCCAGTCCCCAAAAATGTGCTTGAAATACACCACAGTTGTCATTCTCAGGTTATCTGTCAACATCTAAATTTAGAAGATTCAGACTTCCCTTGAAAAATGAAAAAATCTGCTGGACTTGGGCCTTTTAAAAAAGCAGGAATTAAAACAAAAACAAAAACAAAACTGGAGTGGGGTAGAGGCTTCTCCTCCCAGAAGGGGTGCACACACACCCCAGATGGACACTCTGACTCATTTACTGATCTGCCAGCCCCCCCATCGCCCGCTGGTTTTGAAGTTGGAAATCTTGATATATAAAATGGAATGCGTCCTTCCAAAGTCAGGCGGGCCATAAACAGAACACTGAGGAAAGCGTAGGAGAAAGGAAAGAGAGGGTCAGGGCGCCTGGGTGGCTCAGTGGGTTAAAGCCTCTGCCTTCGGCTCAGGTCATGATCCCAGGGTCCTGGGATCGAGCCCCACATCAGGCTGTCTGCTCAGCAGGGAGCCTGCTTCCCTTCCTCTCTCTGCCTGCCTCTCTGCCTACCTGTGATCTCTGTCTGTCAAATAAATAAATAAAATCTTAAAAAAAAAAAAAAAAGAGAGGGTCTACCGGATAATTCTATTTGTGCAGACTTCAAAAGAAGACACACGGTTTTCCAAAGCCGTGGCACCATTTTACATCCCAGCAATGGTACGCGAAGGCTCCAATTTCTCCACATCTTTGCCGACGCGTGTTGTCTTTTGGATTTGTTTTGCTAACAGTGACCCTGACCGGTGTGAGGTGGCATCTCGTTGTGGGTTTGATTCGCACTTCATGACCATGAGTGACATTGAGCGTTTTTTGTTTTTCCATGTGCCTGTGGACCATGTGTAGGTCTTCTCTGGAGAAAAGTCTATTCGGGTCCTTAGCTCATTGGGAGGGTCCTCACAAAATTAAAAAAAAAAAAAATAGACCTTCCATCTGATCCAGCAGTCCCATTTCTGGATGCTTATCCAAAAGAAATGAAATCAGGATCTCGAAGGGATATCTGCACCCCATGTTCACGGCAGCGCTATTCCCAATAGCCAAGACGTGGACGCAGCCTGAGTGTCCATCAACAGACGGATGGATAAAGACAGTGTGGCATATACAGGCAATGGAATCTTATTCAGGCTTTCAAAAAAAAAGGAAATACTAATATATGGGGCGTGGCTGACCTGTGAGGACGTGATGTCCATGAACTAAGCCAGACACGGAAAGACAAATACTGCCTAATTCCACTCAGATGAGATGTCTAAAACGGTCACACTCATAGAATCAAAGATGAGAATGATGGTTGCCAGACACTGGGGAGAGAGGTGGCAGGGGAGTCACCAATCAATGGGCATCAGGTTTCAGTTAAACAATACAAATAAGCACTAGAGGTCTGCACAATATCGTGCCTGTGGTCAGCAATACTGTTTTGTGCTCTTAGAAGTGTGGTAAGGGGGGGGGTGTCTTAGGGACACAGTCGGCTGAGCGTCCAACTCTTCATTTCAGCTCAGGCTGTGATCTCAGGGTCATGAGATCGAGCCCCACGTTGGGCTCTGCACTCTGTGCGGGGTCTGCTTGGGATTCTCTCTCCCTCCCTCTCTGCCCCTCCCTCCCCTGCTCATGCTCTCACCCTCCAAATAAACAAACAAATAAATAAAATCTTTTTAAAAGTGTGTTACAAGGGTAGATCTTATGTTAAGTGTTCTTTCTGAAATATAATGAAATGAAATGAAATAAAATAAAATGACAATAAATAGTTCAATGGAAGAAAAAAAAAAAAAGCCAGCAAATTCCTGCTGGCCTGGGTTGCTGGTCTGATGGAAGGTGTTGGGTTGGGGGAAGTAGAAGGAAACCCAGAAGGGCTTCTGGTTCCAGAGAAATGTTTGCTGTGTGGGAATTCATCAAGATGGACGTTTTCCATGCACCATAAACGGTTTTGTTTTTTTTTTTTTTCTTTCAAAAGTTTATTTAGTATCAAGCAAGAGGAGACTTTGCTCAACACTACAGAACATTTCAAGACTTGAGTTACAAAAGAATACCACATTATTTGCACTTGTAATTGGCTTCCCTTTTTACGCATGTTGGCAAGAGAAAAAAACTAGCATATGGCTGAAAGATAAAATAACTAATTGCTATGGAAACCTTTAAAATGAAAGGTGAGGCTTATGTTAAAAGGATGGATTAACATATTTAGTAAACCTAGTTTTTTGTTTAACACTAGTTAATCAAAGTTATTTTTTTCCTTTTGATGACCTATTTTTTTCATATACAGACTGGAAATAACAAAATTTTACATGTCTTTTTTTTTTTTTTTCTGCACAGGTTGATGTTTCCACAAAGTAGTTTTAAACTTCCATCCATTCAGATTTTAAGCATTTTGATTTATTTAAAAAGGGATTGTTCATAGAAAAACATTACTTTGAACAGTACACAGGACTGGTGGAGACTGGCTATTTCACAACACCAGACAGTACAATCAGTATCTGCCGTAGGGCTGGTCTCTGTAGACGCCCTTTGCGGTCCTCGCTGCAGGTGCCTTGTGTCTCGAGTTAGTCCAGTCCTCTTGCCCGTAGGAATCGTAGGTCTCTTCACTGAGTCCATGTCCGTAATCATAGTAATCAGCACCACTTTGGACAGGGGTGCTATAGCTGTTATCATAGGAATCATAACTCTGTTCGTCATAAGCAGTGCCATATCCATCATCATAGTCATAATCTCCATACGTCTCTTGTGTTGGGGGTGGTGGCAGAGGTCGGTACCCAGTTGAGGGAACTCCTCTTGCTCTGGGAGTGAGAAGTCCTCTTCCCCAACTCACTGGCCCTCGGGTGGAAAGGATTCCCCTGGAAGCTGGCGTCCCTCGTGGTACACCAACTCCAACTGGCCGGGCTGTGACTCCTCCCCTTCCCCTGGTTATTGCTGGGGTGGGTACACCTCTTGTACGCAAGGTGGGTTTCCCTCGAACAACCGGTACATCCACATTTTCTGAACCACCGTTCAAATATGTTAATTCTTGGAGCTGTGCTTGCCTGATTTCATCATTATAGTCAGGAATGAGCAACTTTTTGATTTCTTCCAGTGCGTGTCCCATCCGGGCATATGCTTCCACTGGTGGAGCGAAGACTTCAATGAGAACATGGAGGTCATCATTGAGGTGAAAGTACTTGGCCTCTCCACTTTTCCTCAACTCTTCTTCCTTTGCCTTGTCTCGCATGGAACCTTTCCCAAGGATGGACATTTTTGTCAACGTTTCTTCTTGTAAACACTTCAGAGAATTGCCACGGGGACCCAGAAGTTTCCCCACAAAGTTGAACTTAGGGAACTGCTTTACAGGGATTAACACTTTCTGTCCCAGCTTCATGTTATTATTCACCACATCGATGTACTTTTCTTCATCCTTGCCTTCTCCTTTTTGAAACTTTTCTATTTCTTGGTTCACCAGCCGCAGAGCGTGCGTGAAGGAGGGGTCCAGGGAGTCCTTCTCCGCCATCAGCTCCGGCAGGTACTTCTCCTCCATGCTCGCTGGCCGCCGGGCCCGGGACGCCGACGCGCGGCAGGCGAGCAGCGGCGGCCCCGCAACCCCCGACCCCGCCCGCGCCCCAGCGGCGCGCAACCCGGGCCAGGCGCCGCGGCCGGGGGCGCGGCGGAGCCAAGCCCGGCGGTCGGCCCGGCGGAGGCGGCACGAGGCGAGTGTCGGCCGCGCGGCTCGGGTCCCCCGGGGTGGCCGCCGACTGCCCCGGGCTGGCGGCCGCTGTTCCGGGACGCGGCCCCCGCAGCCCCGCAGCTGGTCGAGTAGGAGCGGACGCGGGCCGGCGCACTCAGGCGGACCCTCGGGCCGGGCCGGCGGCGAGCTCGACGAGCCTGAGGCAGTCCCGGGCGAGCCTCGCCAGCCGGCGCGGGCGCCTAGCTCAGCCGCGACCCGCACGCCGCGCGCCGCCCCGCGCTCTCCGAGCCGCCGCGCGGAGCGCCCGGCCCACCATAAACGGTTTTAAAAAACTTTGTGACCCCTGCAGACTAGAACCAGCACCTTTAATTCCAAATTCTAAATTCTCAGACAGAATCTGATCGGTCCAGCTTGGGACAGACGTCCACATGCATATGGAACAAACAGGGCCAAGGTCCCAGAGTTTCGGGGGGTGCATATCTGGAAAGGCAGATATGCAGAGAAGAGGGTTGTCTGCTTTTGGGAGATTTGTCCAGGTGGACACAGCTGAGGTTATGAGGCAGTCTGAGGTACTGAGTAAGAACATGGCCCTGGGGGCCAGACTGCCTGGGTTCGTATCCTGGCTCTACCATTCACAAGTCATGTGACCTGGGCAAGTCACTTAGTCTCTGAGTGCCTCAGTTTCCTCATCTGTAAAATGGGGGTGATAACAATGGGATTATCTGGAGTGTGAGGAAGAATAAAGAATGATTCTACATAAAATGCTTAAAACAGAATTAGATCTATGAATGCCGGCTCTTGGATGTTACTGTATTTTAAATATACCGTATTGAGAGGCGCCTGGCTGGCTCAGTCAGAAAAGCGTGCGACTCTCGATCTTGCGCTCGTGAGTTCGAGCCTCATGCTGGGTGTAGAGATTACCAAAAAATAAAAAATAAAACTTAAAAAAATTAAAATTAAAATACTGCATTTAGAAATCCTAGAATTCCCGGCCACTGGAGGTAGGGGGAGCTATTGGGAATGCAAAAAGGTAGAGACAGTAGGGAGACTAGAAATGAGGGCTCTGGACTCCAGGACCTGAGCCTTTCACATCCCTCCAGGCTGCCTCTCTCCAGGGTCATCTGCCTTTTGATTTCTCTGCTTTCCTCAAGCCCTCAGGCTCCACAGGCTAAATCTCTGGGAAATTGCCTTTATCAGGCTCTGAGGTTGGTCCGCCCCCCACCACAAGAAGCCAAAATAATTCATAAGACGGGACATCTGCAACTCATTCAAATCACGGCAGCCCTGCCCCTTCTGCACAGGAGAAACAGTTGGTTTCTGTTCTCGGGACGCCGCACATCACGGATTTGCTTCTTCCTCCACAGCGGGAAGCGCTGTGCCTTTATGACAGCGAGACACAAAGGGGTATGGAGAAGCAATTCTTTCTGACTTCCCCATGGTGGCTTCTGTACTGCGCGAGCCTCGGCAGGCACACGGCCAAGAGGAGCAGAGGGAGCGCGGGGCACTTGCTCCACGGTGGTTGAAGAAGCACCCTTCATCACACGGCCATCCTTGTATAAGACTCTCCCTCCAAGCAGCGCATGGGAGCTGTCAATGTATTTCCATTTCGTGGCAAGCATGACAGATACATGCCATACCAACAATAAGCCGGGACTTCGGAAACTCGCCGTCTAAGACCTGAGAGGACCATCGGTGGTGAGAATATTAGCGTGCTTTCTGTGTCAGGCATGGCACGAAGCCCTTACCATGGATTAACTCATTTGACCTTCACTTGATCCTCTTTTTACAGATGAGGAAACTGAGGCAGAAGTCAGGTCACTGGCCCAAGAGGATCCAGCCAGTAAGTCAGCGGCACCTGCGGTCCTCAAACACAACCACTTGGGTTTCGTAGACACAGTACAATTCTGCCTTTCACTGGTTTCCGAACTCAGCTACCCATCAGAATTACCTGAAGGACCTTAAAATGCCTACTTCCTGGCTCTTGTCTGCATTTTTTCAGGTGAAGTCTGGTTTTAGCAGGCTCCCCAAATAATCTGTAAGCCTGCTAAAACCAGACTTCAACCAAGCCCTCAAGCGACCTGTATTCTGCAAAGCACCATTTACAAACCCTGTTCTGCAAAGTACCATTTAAAAATCGCAGTGGCGATGTGTTGTTTTGATACGCCAAACCTCTGTGCTTCCTTTTTTTTTTTTTTTTTTTGTAGCAATGCCTCATTTTCCCCTTGAAAGCCATCCCACCCAACTGTGTTTACCATGTTTACGCTTGGAGGGAAGAGTGTAAAGACCCAAGCAAGGGCTACTTAAGTGACGTGAACTTGACCAATCTTTTTTCTTCCAGAATATGAATTTAAAACCAAAGAAACACAATAACCAGAATCAGATACAGCTGGCCTGATCATTCTGGTTTTCTCCCAGTTCTCTAAAGTACATCATAGCTTTTTCAAAAAATTCCTTTCTAACTTGAGTTAACCAAAGCAGGCTTCCTTTGCACACAACCAAACACCACCAGTGAAAGAGCCACCAATGTGGCAGAAACCCACATCTTGCCCAGATATCACCCATTTGGCATCATGGCAACTGATCTTTGCTCCACTGAGATGGGGAGTTAATATCCTTGGACAGCAACCCATTGGTTTGGGCTGCTCTTCTATAGCCCGAACAGATGGTCCCCTGTTCTGATTCTGTCCTTTGAAGCTATATTAAAAAAAAAAAAAAAAAAAAAAACAACTATACAACAGCTCTTTGGATATTTAAATGGCCTCGGAGCTAGACAGGACAACCCTCAGAGCACCTCGAAGCCCCCCTGTAAGGTGTTCTTTTGGCATTACGTAACACACACGCTGATGACCGAACACTTCTGTTGTGAATGCAGACATCAGGGACTGCAATGTTACGTAATGTAAATAGAATGTATCTTCCGCAGAAGGATGCGGTTTCCCATTGAGACGGGTGATAGATCAGACAGACATACTGCCTGCCTGCCTGTCCTGTTAGACTGAATTACACCTGACGTTATTCATCCTTGAGAGATACAGATGGGTCTCCTTTGAGCCAGGTGATGGTGAGATCTTACCATGATGCCTAGAGAGAGGCTGAACCCTAACTGTTGCTCCGCCTCCTGGAAGGAGCTAGTCAGGCTCGGAGCATCAGAGCTGAACTATAGGGTGACCCCCATTGGTATTACGTGAAACTGAACAACCCAGGCTCTAAGAAGAGTGCAGTACATGGTTGTGTTGCTTTATCTGAGCCAAGGAGACCAGCCAATGCCATAGGAGGAGGCAGGCCTTCTCTCTAAAACGGGGCTGTCTTATTGCCCCCGTGTGGAAGTGGGAAATGGGCAGAGCTGGGACTTCCCACCTTCTCTGGGGCCACAGGTGAATCGGCCCAGGCTCCTCAGGCCCAGCATCTTATCTTACCAGGGGCATCTGAAGATTCTCATTTGCAGATAAGCTGGCTCCCAGCTGGTGGGAGACCTTAGGTTTGACCACATCCAGAAGCAATGGAAACTTGCTGACAGTTCTACTCAAGCCATCATGCACATGTGATTTTAACTGAATTAAGTGGGAAGCCGGAGTCCACGCCGGAGGTGAAGTGGCACCCAAAACAGGCAAGACTGGAGAAACCAGTTAAAGAATACCGCAAAATCATCTCCAGAGCTCTGCAGGCAACAGTCTGGAAGGAGACAGTGAGCAGAACTGACAAGTGGCCACCGAAGTATGTGGAGAAAATGTAGCCTTTTGTTTTTACACGTGTGTGTGTTTGTATGTTTTCTGATACAGCGCGCCATAGGCAATGCTTTGTTGTCTGCTTTTCTCACCAGTATCTCATGACTTACATTTCCGTGTCAATAACATGTTAATTGCTGGGGCTTTTATTGACGTGTCCTTTGCCTATAATAAGGTACAGATTTGAAGCATACAGTTTCGTGAATTTTGAAAAATGCGAACACCGGTAAAGGCACCATCCCAGTCGAGACATAGAATATTTCCAGGTTTTAGCAGGCTGCCCAGATATTGTGACATTTTAATCACCGTGCAGCACCCAAATATGGATGTGTTTTACTTACATAAACCCTAACTGGCAGTCATTTAGGTAGTTTCGAAATTTCTGTTGGTATGAATACTGATGCAATGAATATCACTTTAGCTAACTAAATTTGCATATCCTTAAATAATTCCTCAGCAAAAAAATTGCTAGAATTGTAATTCTTGGGTCAAAAAGGATTAGGTTTAGTAATTATTAGGTTCAGGAAGTCATTTAGGCTTTTGATACATATTGATAATTTTTCCTCAAGAAGGATTATACTGATTTACACACTCACCAGGAATACGTTAGAGTGCGTTTTTCCTCCTCTACCTCCTGCGTATGCTTTCTGCTTGAATCCTATCTCTTCTGATAGTATTACTAAGACCATGTTTTACATTTATGTGTGTTTTTGCAGTATATCTTTGCCCATTTTATTTTTAACCTGTGTTTTAAGTTTCTCCTACACATTGCCTAGAATTGTACGTTGTTTATCCAATCTGATAGTCTTCAACTTTTAGTAGAGAATTTCAATCCCTTCACATTTGTTAGGTAACTGATATTATCTGCTGTCACTTCTACCATCTTAATTTGTACTTCCCAGAGTTTATAATTCCTTGCTGCCTTACTTTCATCTTGGTCCTGATATTTTGTTAAATTGACCAAAAGCTTTGTTATTTTAACTCCTAGATTGTTTCTTTCACTTAAAAAAAAAAAAAAAGTCTATTTGAGCCAATATGTCTATACCAAGAATTAAATAGTATTGAATACCTTATTTAGCATTTGTTAATCTGGACTCATTGCTTACTGTGGTCTACTTTTTTTTTTTTTTTTTAAGATTTTATTTATTTATTTGACAGAGAGATAGAGATCACAAGCAGGCAGAGCAGCAGGCAGAGAGAGCAGGGGAAGCAGGCTCCCCGCTGAGCAGAGAGCCTGATGTAGGGCTTGATCCCAGGACCCTGAGATCATAACCTGAGCCGAAGGCAAGGCTTAACCCACTGAGCCACCCAGGCACCCCCATTTCTTTCTTTTTCTTTTTCAATTTTTTTTTTAATTTTCAGCGTAACAGTATTCATTGTTTTTGCACCACACCCAGTGCTCCATGCAATCCGTGCCCTCTCCAATACCCACCACCTGGTTCCCCCAACCTCCCACCTCCCGCCCCTTCAAACCCCTCAGATTGTTTTTCAGAGTCCATAGTCTCTCATGGTTCACCTCCCCTTCCAATTCCCCCAACTCCCTTCTCCTCTCTAACTCCCCTTGTCCTCCGTGCTATTTGTTATGCTCCACAAATAAGTGAAACCATATGATAATTGACTCTCTCTGCTTGACTTATTTCACTCAGCATAGTCTCTTCCAGTCCCGTCCATGTTGCTACAAAAGTTGGGTATTCATCCTTTCTGATGGAGGCATAATACTCCATAGTGTATATGGACCACATCTTCCTTATCCATTCGTCTATTGAAGGGCATCTTGGTTCTTTCCACAGTTTGGTGACCGTGGCCATTGCTGCTATAAACATCGGGGTACCGATGGCCCTTCTTTTCACTACATCTGTATCTTTGGGGTAAATACCCAGTAGTGCGATTGCAGGGTCATAGGGAAGCTCTCTTTTTAATTTCTTGAGGAATCTCCACACTGTTCTCCAAAGTGGCTGCACCAACTTGCATTCCCACCAACAGTGTAAGAGAGATCCCCTTTCTCCACATCCCCTCCAACACATGTTGTTTCCTGTCTTGCTAATTTTGGCTATTCTAACTGGTGTAAGGTGATATCTCAATGTGGTTTTAATTTGAATCTCCCTAGTCTACTTTTTTTAATTGAAGTACGGTTGCCATAGTTTACTTTTTATGCCAACTTTATTAGGTTATGCTGGTAATTGTGATCAAGCTAAGCTTATAATAACAAGATGTAGTAGCTATTCATTTTGTCAGCCCATAAAGCTTACCACCCCGCTCTTTCTTATAACAGACACTGCTCTCTGAGCCACAGGGATGTCATACAAAGCAGGCCTGATAAACTGTAAGAGTTCATTCTCCCAACAACAAAGGACCAACCAATCAGAACCCTTCCCTGATTATGAATGCAGAAAGAAAGCCCACTTCCTCTGCTGTGATTTCCATTCTCCCTTGGGGTCAATGATCACCAAGTTGACAGACGTATTTATAGATGTGTCCTATCTACAGTAGGAGCAAAGGAGGCAAGGACAAACCAGGCAGGGTCCCCAGCAGGAAAGAGATGGCACACACAACTTAAGAGAGTTTAGGGAGGTTTCATAAAAGGACCACTTGTTAAGATACAGGCATGGTACTGGGAAGCCAGAGGGGATAGTGCAGTAACTGGAGGTGAGTAAGAGCAAAGGGACAAGGGCAAAGAGTAGTTCCTGGAACCCAAGGAGAGAACCATGCAGAAAACACTGTCCTTAGAGGAGCAACAATCTTTGGTCAAAGGGTAGAGCCAAGACAACCCATGATAAATACCTAGACCACTCTCTCCTCACCTTCCAATCTCCTACTAGACCCTCGCTACTGGGCTGGAGTCAGGGGGTTCATGGAACCCCAAATGGCACAGTCCATATAGGTCAGCCTCTCAGGGAGAAAACACAGTGGATTCGGAATGGCAAATATGACAGCTGGCACAGCTGATGAGGGCCAGGGTGGCAGAGTGTAAAACGGCCATGGCTTCCTCCATCCCTGAATGAGTCTTTGTAGTAGGACTTTGTTGCTCCTCCTTTCAAGAGGTGAGGTCTATTTCTCCACCACTGAATCTGGTCTTAGCCATAACCAGTATGACACATTGAAGGCTGGAAGAACCCCTGTGCTTTGGGGATTTCCTTTTCCTGCTGTATTTGGAACTGCAGGCCAGTGTGTGGATGTCCCAAGGCCAGGCTGGTGGAGGAAAAGGACCTCATGGAAGAAAAACAAAGTGCCCAAGCCAACAGGCTGCCAACCGTTGGTCATGTTAGTGAGTCTATCCTAGGTGATCCAGCACCAGCGAGGTTGCTGGCTGACCAAGACCCCTGATAGAGCCAAACAAAGATCAGCCCAATAGACCCACATCAGAAGAATCACCCAAGTAGCTCAGAGAATCATGAGAAAAAACGTAATGACCATTGCCTCAAGCTACTACATTTTGGGATGTTTTGTTACCCAGCAAAGCTAGCTGATAATTTGTACGCACCTTGAGGCATCGCGGCCTCTGTTCCGGTATCTGAGGCCCTTGTCCCTGAAGCTTATTCTATTCCCAACGTCCCTCCCATGAGCCAATCTGTCTTCCTATTGCTAATTTGAGTTGGATTTCTCTCACTTTCAATTAAAAAAAAATTGTGAAGCTTTACTTTTTTTCTCTGTAATCTGATATAGTTTAAAATGCACAAAAATCCTTCATTCCTCTCAAGTTTAAGACCATTTACCCACGAAGCCTATAATTTTGGGAGAAGAAAAGTTTCTTGGGCAATGTTCTCATTTCTTTTTTGGTTACTCGCCTATTCTGGTTTCCAATTTCTTCCTGAGACAAAACTGGCAAGTCAGGATTTCCTAGAAAATCATCCATTTCAACCAGATTTTCAAACACATTTTTATACATATTCATACATTATATATATATAATATATACGTACTCTTTTTAATATGTACATTCTTTTTAAATCCTCTATTTTCCTTTTATTAAATCTTAAACATTTAGCTCATGATTTATCATTGTTAATATATTTCTTCATAAAGTAAGACTGGATTTAAAAACACAAACAGAGGGGCACCTGGCTGGCTCCAGTTGGAAGAGTATGTGACTCTTGATCTCAGGGTCATGAGTTCAAGCCCCTCACTGGATGCAGGGATTAAAAAATAAACTTTTTTTAAAAAAATTTAAAAATCAAATAAAAATACAAAAGGATACACTCAGCATCAGTGTGCATAATCTTTAACTGCCCTGACCCAGTGATGTAATCGGGAGGACACGGGGTATAAAATGGGCTTTATTCTGCATCTTGACTATAAACAATAAGAAATCATTGCTAAAACCATAAAACGTTGAAGAAAGTGTCTTTAGACAAAGCAGCTAAAGAGTCCTTTTGTAATTTCTGTACTGCTGGCACAGAGCCCTTGCTCAAAAAAATTAGCTATTATCATTGGCTATTATTCCTTGGCAGGTCACAAGGTATCCTGCATCCCTTCTTCAGTAGGAAAGACTCATCCAGGTACTAATAATAATTCAGAAACCATTTGCTGAGTGCCTTTTTTTGGGTCTCAGACACTATTCTGGATGTGACTCAAGCAGTCTCTCATTGAATATACACTGAAGAAAGAAAAAAAAAAAAAGAAGAACTATAATTTAGGTATTACTTCCCCCGTTTTAAAGAGATGAACTAAGGATCACAGAACTTGAATTATTTTACCCAGATCCATGGAGCAGTAAGTAAATGAGAGCATTGGAATTTGACACCAAGGTTTTCTGGCTCCAAAGTCCAGGCTCTTCTCTCAGACTTGGAGGTTGTGTGTCAAGTCACAGAAATGGAGACAGCAATTACCTCAGGAGGGCATGCTCCGGGTGGAGGACTGTAGACAATTATCAGCACATTCAAGATTGGGGATAGAGAGAGTAATCGAAAGGCCCTCAGCTACTCATACCAAGGGCTTCCTATGTGGCGGGCCCTGGGCTAAGCACTTTCGCACAATGCCTTTTTAATCTGCTTGCTGTGATGCTGTTGTGTTTGTTGTTAACTCTTTTCATTTTAAGGATGTTTTTTAAAAAAAATATTACAACAAACCTATGTGGCTGGTACTAATATCCTAGTTTACAGAGAAGGAAACTGAGACACAGAGAAGGAAAATGATCCACCTGAGGTCCCCCTAATGAGTAACTTCCAGAGTCAGGACCTGACTTCACCTATGTCTGACTATAGGGCCCACAGTCCCAACCACCAATGTCTTTGGACATGATCAAGAAATTGCCTAGCTTCCCATTTGTAGCTGGAGATGGCGAAGTCATACAGGAACATGGGGTAGGGGAAAAATGAGATGTGTCCTCCTGCGAGGTTGGCTACGACTCCCCGAAACCCCGAACTGACATCTGTGGGTTTTTTATAAGTCCAGCAGGATGGTCCCCAGGAATTCTGTTCTACCACTCAGGTCAACAGGATCTCAGGAGACTGACCGGAGACTCTTCCCCCATCACCCCATGAAGAGTAGAGTCTTATTTCTTTTCCCCTTGAATCTGAGCTTAGCCATTGGACTACTTTGTCCAGCGGGATATTATCAAACACAGTATATGTTTGGGTCACACTCTCTTGCTCTTCTCGGAGCCCTGAAACCACCATGTGAACAAGCCAGAGTGAGCCAGGGGGAGGATGACAGGTTATGTGGAGGAGAACCAAAGGCCCAGGCTGACAAGCTGATCACTGCCAGTCATGTGAGTGGGGTCATCATAGATCATCTTGCAGACACAGCCGAGAACCCCTTAAATTTTGTGCCCAGGGCAAGTATCTCACTTGAGGCATTCTAGTTCTGGCCCCAAGACACAAGTCCCCTTTTCGCGTTCTGAGAAGATCTCTTGGGAGGCTGTGTATGTGGGTAGTACTCTAAATGCTGGGTAACTAGAATGGCATGTCTATGGAGGTACCAGAGACTTGGTCTCTCTACAAGGTCCAAGAGACAGCAGAATTGAGCGTTTCCAGCCAGGGGAGACCAAGACCATGCCTGCAGATGACCAGAAGTTAACACCCAAGAACTCTGCCATATCTTAAGGTCCTCCATTTGGCCAATGCCTCTATGTATTGTCTATTCCCATTTGCATGGATTGGTTGGGTCAGTAGCTGAAGTCACTGGGACAGAGCCTGGTTCATGAACTTTCCTCAGGTGGCCTGATACATCTAATGTGGACCTATCTGTAGAAAAACACCAACTACACAAAGTTCTACTAATGTCCGGAATATTCCCTGGCTCAGGCTGGGCTTCAAATAGCAGAGGGGGAGAAGATGGAGCCTAGCACGTTCTCTTTGCATAGATAGAGACCGTGCCTGCCTTCTCCATGAGTTCGTTGCATACCGGTTCCTCCAAGGTCACCCAGAAGGAGGGCATCCCTCCATGACTGTAGGAGTCTCACCCGCAGCCAAGCAAGAGCCTGGCCAGCTTGGTGAGCAGGTGTGGCCAGATCTTTAATCACGTCTCCAGCCATGGACAGGAAAAGGTCAATGAACTGAGTCAAGCCAGTTGAGGAGTCTGGACAAATTCTTCATCATTGGTGCCAGCTGACCGTCTTGGAACCGTGTCCAGAGTTAGAATCATTCCAAGTCGGCTGCCAAATCCTATGCATGCTGGCTGCGGGGAGTACTGCCCTCCCTCCCCAGCCCCAATGCAATGAATGGCGGGGCCGCTCCATTCATACAGACAGGGGTCTCCTGCCGCTTATGGAGCCTACGCACTCCTCGGAAGGCCTGCCAAATGGCAGGCAGAGGGCCTGCTAACTCTTCAGACTTACGTGGTAGCCATCTGTCCTTGCCACCTGCCCAACATATATTCCCTGTTCTTCATTATCACTGCCATCATCATCCTCAAATGCTTGGCTCTTGCCATGAACCAGATACTTTTATAGATATGGAGACACTGGGCACTCCTAACAAGGTTAGAAGATGGGGACTATGATTGTATCCATTTTTCAGCAGAGGGATCTCAGGCACAGAGAGTTAAGTACTTCGCTTTGCCCAAGGTCACACATATCAGAACCTAGGCAAGCTGGCGCCATCCACAGTCCATGATTTTAGCCAGTACACTCAGCTTCCCTAGTTCTCGGAGGGACCATGCCTCCCTGACTCTTAAAATCATGGGGTGGCCACATGGGGTTTCCTCGCCAGGGCGTAGGCACCTGACCAGACCTGGCCAATCAGCATAACCATCCTTCTGGCTCCAGGTAAAGTGCAGTATGATGATATGTTAGCTTTTGTCATGGATGAGACAGAAGACCATAGGTAACTCAGCCATCACCCTCCCTTAGGAGCAAAGCAAAACTTCCTAAAACTGAAACCAAGACAGGAAGCCTAGCCAAGGAAGGGAGGAAGTAAGTTCAGCACCTCGATTCACTGTGCCTGAAGCCAGTCTACCCTCGAGCTTTTCAGCTTCTAGGACCAAAAGTTTCCCTTTCCACATAAACCAGTTTGAGTGGAGTTTCTATCTCAGGTAACACAAAAAGCCAATGAACATAGACCAGATACAGGAAACACCATCCTCTTGGCTGCCGTATGAGACTCAAGTCTCGGGCTGCAGGAACCTTCAGAGCTCTGTAAGGGAGCCAGGCTGTCCTCCCAAACCTCCCTGCCTATTTTCCTGGGGATGAGAGACAGAATTACACTCTGTAATTATACTCTGTCTGTGGTCTCAGAGAACGCAGTGAACAGTCCCATCTTCATCTCTGCAAACAAGTCTGGAAGGGCTTTCATCATTCATGCTCCATGGGATCCTTAAACCCAAGTACCAGTTTCTAAGCAAAGGGACTGTCGTCCAAGCTCCAGAGTGTCCGTGTTCCTGTGATGACATTTATATCCCTGATTTGCAGTGAAAGGGCAGATGACCACTTACAGAAGGCCAACAACAGTCCACAAATGCAATGACAGAAGGCAGTCACCACTCACTTCTGGCAAGCTGTCTGCTGTCATGTCTAAGTGGGTAAGGACAGGACCAGTAATGAAGACCATGCCAATGCAGAAAATTCCAGAAAGGTGAGCCAAAGCAGGAACAAAATAAGAGAACCAGGGGTGACAGCTGCACATGGAGTCTGCTGAACGCAACTCATCACTGAGACAAGGGAGGAGTATGCATGGTGGAAAGGTCTACCAGGGCAGTTTCAGCAACGTGGACAAGAGTACCCCCCCAAAAATGAGACTTTACCAAGAGGAGCTTCTTATCTCACATATGCCGTCTGGGTATAAGAGAACTCACAGTGGGCTCAGCAGCCACCAATGTCATCAATGACTCGGGTTCTTTCAACTCTTCCACTCTGCCATGCTCAGGAGGCAAGTACATCTCCCTCATTAACGCAAAAGTGCTGCCACAACCCCATCCATTGCATCCTCACACGAAAATACCCAACAGAGAAAAAAAAAATACCCAACAGGAAAAAGGAAGGGATGTCCGCCCTCATCAGAAAGGGAAGTCTTTCTTGAAAGCTCTGCCCAAACTTCCCCCAAGGTCCCCCTGAGTAGGACTGGGTCACATGATCATTCACTAACTACAGGGGAGCCTGGGATGCAAGTATCATGCATTTCCAGCTTTTAGCATGAGAGGCGGCCTCTGCCAGAAAAAAGAGAGCAAGGGCTAGGAATGGCTGTTGAGGAGGTAATCAACAATGTACCACAAGCTTTGGACAAACTTAAACCAAGTTTTTTGCCATATCCTTATAGAGCCCATGGGGTCATTCACTTAAGAGTTTCCTTAAACCGGGGCACCTGGGTGGTTCAGTGGGTTAAAGCCTCTGTCTTCGGCTCAGATCATGATCCCAGGCTCCTGGGATCGAGTCCCAAATCAGGCTCTCTGCTAGGCGAGGAGCCTGCTTCCCCCTCTCCCTCTGCCTGCCTCTCTGTCTATTTGTGATCTCTCTCTCTCTGTCAAATAAATCAATAAAATCTTTTTAAAAAAAAGTTTCCTTAAACCAATTTATCTTTTGTTTAACCTGACTTTTACTTGGGTAGGAAATTTTCCTTCTCTACCATAAATTCAAAACCTACTAGAAAATCTACTAGATACATTTTTCTAATCCATATTAAAGTAAGTTCATACTGATTAAAATAAAACTTATTTGCCTGTTTTACCCAGAAGGATCCCCTGCCCCACCAACAGTAGCCAGGCTTTGGGATACATGGCAGCAGGATAAACCCATTTTCCTTCTAATTCTTGGGCCCTGGTATCAAGAATTTGCTAACAAAGAGCTGTAAAGTGCATCTTAAGGTACCACCCTAACTACCTTGTAAGAGCAGCAGGACCAATTTAGCATCTCACCACCACTCTCCATGCCCCTGCCGTAAAGATGAAGACATTTGGCAAAATCACGGTAGGGGAAGCAGCTGGTTTCCCATACCATCCTACCCCGCTCCCAAAATGTTTTGTTTTGTCCTTCCTGTTAAAATGAAAAAAGTCTCAGAGGCTGTAGGGACCACCCCATGTTTTGGAATAAGAACAGACCCTCCATTTGGGGGCAGTGGTCTAAGCACAGCCATCTTTACCCAAAAGGATGCACTGACCGTGGCTGGAGAGAGGGGACCAGTGCCCGTTACTTACATCAGAGGCTGGGCCTTTGTCGGCACCTGGGCAGGAGAAGGTGACGAATTCATGGCACCGCTTGTGCACGACAAAACAGCAGACTGCAAAAGAGAAAAGAAGGGTAGGAAGGAGGGAGGGAGGGACGAAGGCACGTGGGGAGGAGGAAGAGAGGGAATGGGGGGAAAGAGATCATTAAGCCTGGACTTCACAATAAGAAAGGTCTTACAGCAGAATGAACAATGGCTTCAGTTTCCCCACCTTGCCCTTTACGGCAACCGCACTGCTGTGGCATCCTACAAATCCGTTCAACTTCTAAAGGTTACCGGGGTTCAGAAGATCACAAATTAACTCAAAATTAGCTCAAAATTAACACCCCCCCTCCCCCAAAGATCCCTTCAGCTGTCAGGTCTTGTGCTGGTTTTGAAACAGGACGTGGTTTCTTAGATCGGCATGAAGTAACAGTCGGCTTGGGTTCAGGTCCAGAATGTACAAGGAGTGCATATATTTAAACACCAGAATCATGCTCAGAGAGACATGCATGATACGAAGAGCCAGGCAGAAAATCAGAGCGAGCAGGCATGGCAGACCTGTGCCCCTCTCTCACCCAGGAGCAATGCCAAATGACTGCAAGAGTGGAGGAAAAACCTGCAATATGTCTCTGTTACTCAAGTAGTTTGCAAACAAATACACCCATACATCTATTTGAACGCCAGTGAGTCAGAGGCAGCTAGGATATGGCTCCCCCACCTGGGAGGGGGGATTATACCGCATGGGGGGAGGGGAGGTCAGAGACTATATAGACTATATATATATATATATATATATTTTTTTTTTTTTTTAAAGACTTTATTTATTTATTTGACAGAGAGAGAGATCATAAGTAGGCAGAGCAGCAGGCAGAGAGAGAAGGGGAAGCAGGCTGCCCGTTGAGCAGAGAGCCCAATGCGGGGCTCGATCCCAGGACCCTGAGATCATGACCTGAGCTGAAGGCAGAGGCTTTACCTACTGAGCCACTCAGGCGCCCCAGTCAGAGACTATATTAAATCTACTTTCACTAAGTCTAAATGGTGGGATCCTGAAGGACACGTACCATGCTGTAGAACCACACAACCAACTCAGGATCTTTCCAAAGAACATTCTCAGCTAATGAAAACAGGCCTGGAAAGCTCAAGACTACGCCTCGAGAGACAAGGGACCTGGGCAACAATCAGTGGCTGCTAACATCACAAGAAGACTCGACCTGCCTACTGATCAAAGGACCAGGAAGTACTCCGCCACCTACGAGGTACTCTTGCTGAAGTAATCAAACCCGAATCGGTGCAAGCCTTTTGATCCAATTGCCAATTTACAGAAAGTGCAAGTGACAGAGGCATGTGTTAAATGACATCACAGGGAAGCAATCAGAAAAAAGGAAATTTTTTTTAGTACACAGCAATGCTCCCTCCTCTATTGTCCCTCTCCCTGCTCACACGTGTGCTCACAAACACTCTCTCTCTTAAATAAATAAGTAAAATCTTAAAAAAAATAATTTGGGGAGGCACGTAAGTGGCTTGGTTAGTTGGTTGGTCGGTTGAGCATCTGACTCTTGATCTCAGCTCAGGTCTTGATCTCAGGGGCATGAGGGTAAGCCCTGCATTAAGCTCCACACTGGCCATGGAGCCCACTTAAAAAAAATTCAGTATGACAGGAAGGAGAAAGGGAGGATTATAGCTAGAATAAAAATTAGTCGTGATTGATCATTACTTGAACCCGAGTGATGGACACAGGAGGATTATATACTAAGCTATCTACCTTAATAAATGTTTGGTATTTTCCACAATACAAAAATTTTTAAGTTCCCATGTTTGGAAACCAAGAAGAGGTCCAAAGGGCCAATTTCTTTTGCCTACGCTTACTCCCCTTTCTGTTTTAATAGCTACTGCATTTTGTAAGTTATATATGCTTTGTAAAAAGATATTTGTGTTGGGGTGCCTGGGTGGCTCAGTGGGTTAAAGCCTCTGCTTTCGGTTCAGGTCACGATCCCAGGGTCCTGGGATCGAGCCCCACATCGGGCTCTCTGCTCGGCAGGGAGCTTCCTCCTCTCTCTCTCTCTGCCGGCCTCTCTGTCTACTTGTGATCTCTATCTGTCAAATAAATAAATAAAACCTTTAAAAAAAGATATTTGTGTCAAATCGTGCACACATGTCCGTATGTGCGTGTGTGTGTGTGTGTATCCCTCTGTTCCTATAGGTCTATGAATCTTGAGAGAAATTTATGAACAGTGGTCAACAGAAGCCAGTGATGATTATCTCTGGGCAGTAGGATTGCCAATCATGTGAACCAGACCGATGACATCTGGACAAATCCGCCACGATGACAACTCTGTGACCTGAAGTCTTCTTGAACACCATCTCTAGCCTCGTTCTTTCTTTCTTGTCTAAACACAACCTCAAGTACATCACTGGAACATAATGTCCTTGATGTGCTCTGGAGATATGGCTATGACACACAACTATCCTTGAGCATCTCTCCCAGATATAATACCAACATGGACTCCCCGGCTTCTGGGGCCATTAAAACAAGTCCTATGGAGGGGTGGGGGTGAGGTAGAGATCTACTTGTCTTGCAGCCACACAAGACCTGCTTCTGTCCTTAAGTCACCTTACTAAATCATTTCTTGTCAAGCTGGACTTGGCCTTGTTCTTTGGAGGTCATTTTGCATAGAGCTCCCTTTCACAGCACACCCTTCATTTTCACTTTCGACCTTACATTTTTCTACATCATTCAAAACGTTTACAAGGAGTATAGACTAGTTACATAATCAGCTAGTTACATAATCAGCTAAAACAACCCTACTTCCATTTTGAAACAAAATCAAGAGTCAAAGGTAAACACAGGTCAGGGGATGAAAAATATTACTGCCCAATTTGGAAACTCGGGGGTTGGGCGGGTAACCAAATGGGCATGGCTAAAGAAGAACTTGGCAAACTGGAAGTCTAAATTGAGGGACTGTCCCAGAATTCCCCAAAACGGGTGGGAAGGAATCAAAGAAATGCTGCAAAACCTGTACACGAGAGCCAAAAATTTAATACCCATCTAAAAAGATTCAAGACAGAATAGTGAAGGTGTAATCAAAGGAAACAGAAAAAGGAAATTCCCTGAAGCTGAAGAAGAATTTGAGTCATTAAACTGAAAGAAATTATCAAGCATCCATAGGAATGAAGGAAGAAAAGAGTGAGGGTGAGGGTATCTGAGATCATTCCAACATGTCCAGCAGGGGCAGGAAGAGGACAGAGGGAAGATTATCAGCAACAGAACAAAAATAGTTTTTTAAATTATTTTTATTAACATATAATGTATTATTTGCCCCAGGGGTACAGGTCAGTGAATCGTCAGGCTTACACATTTCACAGCACTCACCATTGCCCATACCCTCCCCAATGTCCATAACCCAACCACCCTTTCCCTACCCCCCTACCCCCAGCAACCCTCAGATTTTTTTGTGAGATGAAGAGTCTCTTATGGTTTGTCTTCCTCCCGATCCCATCTTGTTTCATTCTTTCCTTCCCTATCCCCAACAACCCCCTGCCCTGCCTCTCAAATTCCTCACATCAGGGAGATCATATGACAATTGTCTTTCTCTGATTGACTTATTCCACTCACCATAATACCCTCTATTTCCATCCACATCGTTGCAAATGGCAATATTTCATTTCTTTTGATGGCTGCATAGTTTTCCATTGTATATATAAGAACAAAAATAATTTGGCATCAGATTTCTCCTCTGCAGTTCTAAATTCTAGAATATGATAGAGCAGTATCTTCAAAGGTTTAGGAAAAGTCATTCTGACCTAAAACCTCATACAAAGCCAAACTGGTATTCCAGAGAAGGTCCAGAGTAAAGACATTTCCAGAATACAAGGACTTAAAAAACTTACTTCCCACAAAAGAAGTGCTAGAGTATATACACCTCGCAAAACAATAACCAAAACAAATGAAAAGAGGTAGAAACAAAAGTGGTGAAAGAAAGGACAAAAAAACAAAGAGGGAGGGGTACCAGGCTGACTCAGTTGGTGGGCGCGCAGACTCTGGATCTCTGGGTTGTGAGTTCGAGTCCCCTGGTGGGTGTAGAGATTACTCTAAAAATTAAAAATTTTAATACACACAGGCACACACACACACACACACACACACACACACACAGGGAGAGGAGAGGGGGAAGAAACTAAGTCATAAGAAATGGGGGTGGGAGAAGGTCCATAACATGGAGATGCGCTAAGAGTCTTGTCTCATTCCTCAAGAGGTTCTAGATATTGAGAAACCCCATATAAGGCATTGTAAGTTTGAATATGCGTGTTAACCATTAAGAACAAAAAGGGCACGTAGGTGGCTCAGTCGGTTAAGCATCAGACTCTTGTTTTCAGCTTAGGTCATGATCTCAGAGTCATGGGATCGAGCCTAATGTGAGGCTCCCGCTCAGTGGGGACTCTGCTCAAGATTCTCTCCTCTTCTCTCTCTGCCCCTCCTCACCCATTTATACTCCCTCTCTCTCAAAAAAGAAAAAAAAAAAAGAGGATAGAAATATAATGCACACTACTAAAAGAAAAAACTGGACAAAGAAAACTCAATCCAACTACACTTCGAAAGGCCTTCCCACATGCCCCAATTTCATATAAATATTATTTTTTTTCTACTTTTCTACGGCATGACTTGCTCTTTAAATTCTTTAATCCATCTGTAATTTCGTGCCACCTGATGTGCACTGGGAATCTACTTTGCCACTTTTTTTTTTTTTTCCCGAATAGGTAATCAATTGTCCCAATACGTTTTATTGAATAACCCGTCCCTTCCCCACTGATCTCAAATGCCAACTTTATTATACCCTAAATAATTATATACACTGGGGTCTATCTTTGGGCCTTCTGTTCTGTTCCACTGCTCTGTCTTGGAGTATGGTAATATGGGTTTTAATTATAGTCGCTTTAGAATATGTTATATCTTGGCAGGGCAAGTCCTCTCTCATTATCCTTACTTTCAACATTTTCTTGGCAATCACTGCGTGGTTATTCTTCCAAGTGAACTCTAGAATCAGTTTACAAGGTTTTTAAAAATACCAATGGAATTCTTATTGGAATTACATTTAGTCAAGCCCCCGTCCCAACCCTCACCGACAAAGAAACACTCACCGGAACTTTGACTGAAATTGTCTCAAACTTAGAAATTAAATTCCAGACAGCTGACACGTTCACAACAACTAGTCTTTCTATGAGGAATAGGGTGTCCCCTTGTTAAAAATCTGACTTCATGTCTCCCAGTGAAGTCTTTGGGTTTGTTTTATGGTTTCTCTATACATTTCTCACTTAGTATTAGAGGAGGGAACCTTTTGTTAGGTGATTGTGATTTGGACATTTTTTCCCATTTTGTTTTCCAACTGGTGGTGGCTGACCAATAGGGAAGCAATATATTTATTTTGTACACATTTTTTTTTTAGCTCTTAATACGTTTTTGTGGGCTTTTGATTGCTTTCCTTGAGTTTTCCAGGTGGAGAATCACATTAGCTCCATTTATAATATTTTTCCTTTACCCTCTCTGATAGATATGCCTCTTTTCTCTCCTTATTTTCTTCCCTCTTCTCATGTTTCCATGTCTGTAACTTTCAGAATACTGTGGAACAAAAGGGATGAAAACAGTCCATTCTGAGCTTTTTGCTGCTTGACTCCTGTCTCACTCTCTTCTCAAACTAACTCTTGGAATTGGGATTTGCCTTGGAAACTGTCCATGGCATTCTCCTCAATGCGTGTCCACAGTGTGCGCTCACCTGGGATAATGAAATATCCCTTCTCATCCCTTCCTCACCGTGTATTGTTAGGTAGTCTCTCTTTTTATTTTTTTCCAGAGGTCTGTCCCCTTCGTTGTCTGTGCTATTATTCTACCATTATATATTCTTTTTTTTTTTTTTTTTTTTTTTTTTAAGTAGGCTCCACAGCCAGTGTGGAGCCCAATGCAGGGCCTAAACTCATGGCCCTGAGATCAAGACCTGAGCTGAGATTAAGAGTCAAAAACTTGGGGCACATGGGTGGCTCAGTGGGTTAAGCCTCTGCCTTCAGCTCAGGTCATGATCCCAGGGTCCTGGGATCAAGCCCCACATCGGGCTCTCTGCTCAGCAGGGAGCCTGCTTCTCCCCCTCCCCTCTCTCTGCCTGCCTGTCTGCCTGCTTGTGATCTCTATCTGTCAAATAAATCAATAAAATCTTAAAAAAAAAAAAAGTCAGAAACTTAACTGACTGAGCCACCCAGGCATCCCCTTTTCTACCATTAAAGACATGGATATATTTCTCAATTCGACTGCAGTTTTTTTTTTCCCCTACATTATTCATTGCTATTTGTACTTTTATTTGTCCTGCTTAGTTTAACTGTACTATTTATTCATATTGTACTTGTATTACTTCCTGGTTAGGAGTGTGAATTTGGGAGTCAGATGGCCTGGCTTGGATCCTGCATCATTTGCAAACTGTAATACTCAGGTACATTACCTTTTCCCCCTGTGCCTCAGTTTCTTCTCTGGAAAATGATGGTGATAACAAAGCATCCATATCATAGGGAAGTTGTCAGAATTAAATGAGTTAATCCAGGCTCAGAACTGTGCCTAGCATGTCCTGAGAATTCAACGAATGCCTGCTGCTACTTACTGTTCTTTCTCAAGCTTCTTGAATGAACTGCTCAGTTCACTTATTCCCATTCTTCTTCATTAAAAATTAAAGATTTTAAGGGGCGCCCGGGTGGCTCAGTTGGTTAAGCAGCTGCCTTTGGCTCAGGTCATGATCCTGGGATCCTGGAATCGAGCCCTACATCGGGCTCCCTGCTCAGTGGGGAGCCTGCTTCTCCCTCCGCCTCTCCTCTCCCTCCCCCCAGCTTGTGCCCTCTCTCTCACTCCCTCTCTCAAACGAATAAATAAAATCTTCAGAAACAATTTTTTAAATTAAACGTTTTAAAGCTAAAAACCTCCCTCCCCAGGACAGCTTTGGTGGCATCCTGTGTCTTAATACAGAGTTGCCACTGTTAAGCTTTAAATAGCTAGCCCTGCCACTTTTCTTTATAGTCTTGTAGTCAGTTAGCCCATCATGATTCTCATTTCTTTCTCGTCCCAGGACTGTTTAGAGAAGCTGTTCCCCACCACCACCATTTACGAGTCATCTTGTCAGTCTTTCTTCCAAACATCTAAACTATCCATTAAGGGCTTCATCATCCTCAGCCCCTTTGATGGAGAGGGGGCTCCACTCTACTTTCCTGGCATCTGTTCCAATTCCAATATATAAGTGGTATTTAGTAAACCGGTACTTTGTGAGTGAATAAACGAAAGAATGGATTACCATCAGCCACAGAAAAAGAAGAAAGCCTGGTCAACCTTGTGGTGCACGTAGCTCCCGGCTGGCCTTGCACTGACCACCACCACAGACAGGGGTAGTGGTACTAGCCACTGTCAAGGTCTCTTGAACGCAGCCATCCAGTGAGCCACGAAAATAAATAATCCATCTTCAGCAAGGTAGAATCAATGTACCAGGTGATTAGATTATCCTATAGGGCACATACCCTATGGAGAAGCTGGGAACATACTGGAAAGCTGATGCGCTTCTGGTGCATGAACTTCCTGTCTACACTGTGTGTCTCAAAGTTGTGCAAATCCAATTCCCCATTAACTAAAACACTATAAAGAAAAGTAGTAGGGCTGGCTATTTAAAGAAACAAACTAAATCCTTTTGTGATACAAATAAACACCCCCTCATTTCTGTTTGGCAAATTCAGGGTAAAACCAGTTTTGCTTAAATAAGAGACAACACTTACTGAGCTGATGAAAGTCGCACCAGGTCCTACTTTCAAACAGGTACCTGGTAGGAGCCAAGAATTCCTCGAGGCTTCATGGTTTATTCAACAGCTCTTTGCTCTGCAGAAGTTAAAAGCCTGCAGCCTACAGCCTTTGGAAGCCAGCCTATAGCCACGCTTTATTAGGATGACACAACAGAGTCTCCAACTCAAATGCCTAGAGGCCAGGTGAGCAATGACAATGTCTGAGAATGCAGGCATGACCTGTCTAAAAGGGGGAACTGCCACTCAGCTCCAGAAGACAACGAGATAAAGTTCCAGCTCTGTACACCTCCACCCCTCCCTTATTCCGTGTTAGATCGGGAAGGTCCCTGGCCAGCTTTGTACGTGGAAGAATGCCTTCCCCCCAGCCCGCATCAAACATGTCCACATGCTAACCCCGGGAATTTGGAGATTTTACCTTGCATGGGAAGAATGGACTTTGCAGGTGGGATTAAATTAAAGATCTTGAGATGGAAAATTATTCTGGATTATACTGATGGACCAATGTCATCACAAGGGTCCTTACCAGATGGGGCCAGGAGGGTCAGAGGAGGAGATGTGACAACAGAAGCAGAGGTTTGGAGTGATGACGCCTTTGCTAGAAAGGAACACAAGCCAGGGAGTGTGGGTGGCCTCCAGCAGCTAGAGAAGGCAAGGAACAGATTGTCCCCTGGGGCATCCAGAAGGAATGTAGCCCTGCCCACACCTTGATTTTAGCCCCATAAGACCCATTTTCAGACTTCTGACCTCCAGAATGATAAGATTATAAATGTGTCTCATAATAAGCCACCGTGTTTGCACTAACTTGCTACAGCAGCCATAGGAAAACAATGTCCCAGTGGATCCCAGAAGCAGAAGACTATAGTCAAAGGCTCAGGAAACTTCTCCAGAGCATCTGCCCCAAGAACGCCTTGGGACGCCAGCTTTGTTTCACACCGCACCCCACCCCCCCAAGTCCCAGTTCTAGCCACTGTAATTTATTCATTGCATCCCAAAAGGGCTGAATCAAGTCACCAAAATTTCCTTTTTTTTTTTCTCTTTGGAGTTGATTCTCCCCTTCTTCCTTATTCTCACTGGGGTCTCTAGTGGAAAACGGACATTCCTCGAAGCAGCCTTTGTCGCTGAATCCGCATCCCCCTGCGACAGAAATCGCAGCCCTGGTTGCAGGTATCTGTGGTGAGAGAAGAAAGAGAAGGGGCCTCGGGCCTTTTCTCAACTCTCATCTGTCTCAGGAGGCCTCCCAAACAGCCAGCTTTCGAGGGAGAAAATCCTGTCTTCTGCCAAGAGTACCAGGCCAGGCCCGTGGGATCCATTGGACGTAGGTGTGAACCCTCATTTCCCAGCTAGAAGCTGAAGCTCTTCACCCCGCCTCGCGGAGCCTCTGTTTGTCTTCTCCAAAATGGGAATAATAAAAGCATCTACTCTCAGAAGGGCTGTTGCAGAAGCTCTAATGAGACAACAAACACAATGAGCGCGGTGGAAAGGGTCATTCGGGTTGGAGCCACCAGCGGGCAAATCTCGCTTTGCAAAGACTGGAGAGGATCTCTTTTTCCTGTGGAGTCGAAGCTGATCCACAGGCATGGAACTCGGCCTCATACCCAGGATGAGGCGGCGCTCCCCCAGAGGTTGTCCGGAACCGTCTCTGCCACCCAAGGCCTCGTTTCCACCCAACCCCTGGCTTCCTGGCTTTCAGAAGACCAACCCCACGTGGCCATGCCACTTGAGGTCACGAAGGGCTGTCACAACCATGCTGTCAGCTGAGCCATGCCACAGCCCTGCGAGGACAACATGTTGACCTGCGTTGGTTGGTATCAACAGGGCGGCTGATGCTGAGAGAGAAAGGGCGTGCCCGAGGGCGCCCAGTGTGTCCATGGCAGCGTCTGTGTTTGAAACCAGGTCTGTCTTCCTCTGGAGCCCACACACCACTTACACGGTGTCGCTGCATTTCTGTTTGTCATCTCCCTCACTGTTCCAGAAGAAATCCTCCCCCACTTTCCTCACCCCCGCCATCCAGTCAGTTGCTAAATCCTACTGAATCTTCCTTCGCAACATCTTTTGTGCCATATCCTCCCGTGCGTTCCCCGCTGATGCCACCCTAACTGCCCCCAGTGACTCAGACAGGCACTCCTGCCACCGAGCCTTAACTGGGCTCCCCAGAAACAAAGGAGTCCGCCTCGACAGCTCACCCCTAGGCGCCAAAGTTTTCCACAGCCTCTTCCAAAGGAGACGTGGTTACCCGTGTCACAAGATTGCTGTGAAATCTGAATGAGACGTCATGTGCAAATGCACAGAAGCGGGGCACCTGGGTGGCTCAGTCAGTTAAGCATCTGCCTTCGGCACAGGTCGTGATTTCGAGGTCCTGGGATCGAGCCCCGCATCGGGCTCCCTGCTCAGAGGGGAATCTGCTTCTCCCTCTGACCCTCCCCACTCTCGTGCTCTCTCGCTCTCTCTCTCAAATAAATAAATAAAATCTTTATTTAAAAAAATGCACAGAAGCAGGACACAGAGTAAGCGCTCAACGAAGGTTAATTTATTTCCTTCGAGGTTAGAGGGGTTTGCCAGATAAGCCTGGCAGCCAACCTGCCTGGCTTCGACACCAGGCTGTATTTATCAGCTCTGTGACCTTGAATGAGTCCATTGACCTTGCTGTGTCTCCACCTCCTAGCCTAGAAGATAGAAATATTAACAGTACTTTCCTCACAGAGTTGTTACAGGACTGAGTAAATAAATCTGAGCATAGTGTATGGACACAAGTGCCAAACAGATACTAAGTATTGTCGGTGAGATTCCTACCTGCTCTCCTCTACCCCAGGCAGCCTACCTCTGAGAATTATTCATGTTCTGAAAATTCACTTTTTATATTACTTCCCTTCTCCAACACATTCCCCAGCAGCCCGGCTGCCAGAAGCCACATTGTCCAACTGGCCCCACGGGGTTATGCCAATTTAAATTAATCAGGTAAAATTCAAAATTGAGTTCCTCGTTCACACTAACTGCATTTCAAGTGCTTAAGAGTCACATGTGGTGAGCAAGTACCATCTCGGACGCTCATCACGGAAAGTCGCATTGGACAGCGCTGGCTAAAGGATATAGTGCGCGGTGAGAATTTCTTTTGAAAACGGAATGCCATGCTTACGGTTTCAAACGCAAACACTGCAGGGGCGCACACAGTTGAGAATCACTACTTTACTCCATCATTGGAGGGAACTGTTCTCTCCAGTTTCTTGTGCGTCCTTCTAGAAATATTCCTTGCATGTGTGTGAGCCCACGTGATACCTATATGTGGAGTGAGACATTCTGTATTTCCTTTTTGGGCTTTTGGTTGGTTTTTTTCCCCCCTAAATCTCTGTCCCTTTTGTTTTCCCCACGTGATTCAACTCTATACCACAGGTTCTCAGCCCTGGAGACACTGAGTCACCTGAAATTTTTAAAAAACATATCAGGGCCCAGGGCCCACTGCCAGAGATTCTGATTAAGTGCAAAAGGGTGTATGGGCGGGGGGGGGTGGTTTGAGGACAGGTACATTTTAAAACCCCCCCAGGTGATTCCAATGCTGAGAAGTATGCTGATCTGCACCCCCACACCCCCACTGAGGCTTCCCCCAAAACTGACACATCTGCAGGCCTGTTCCGGAGAGAACAAGCCCATTCTGTTCCTGCAACTGCATTTTATTCTGTTTCTTTACCCGGTCTCACAAGGAATTCCTAAAGCTCTGAGGATGGTGATTTCCTCCTGTAAGAGAGGAAAAAGCAAGAGCAAACTTTGTTTGTTTATCAAGAGCCAAGCCCTACGGAGGCTGGGGGTTCAGAACACAAAAGCAGAAGCGCTAACCCTAACCCTAACCACGCTGCATGGTCCGCAGTGGCAGGAAAGGAATGTTTTCCTTTAGAGCTTATTTAACTAGGCAAGTAAAGCAGTGGAACCAACAAGAAGGAAATAATGGGCCTCAGAAGTAAGTTAAACCCATGAGAAGAAAACCACCCCCACCCCACCCCTCTACCAACCCCTGGGCAGGACAGCGGCTGGGAACATCCGGCTGGTTCGGATGACACGTGGAGGCTGTTCTTGACCCCTTGGCCTCCCCCTTTTGATCAGGCCCCAAAGGTGGGGACAGCAGGACATAATGGCATGGCCTAAGTGAAAATATCAACATCCTTTCATTCACCAGGCATTTCTAGCCCTTAGGAGCATGGGCAGATCAGAAGAGCTGCTCCCGAAACCAAGTATGGTAGGTGTCTCTTTTCTCTGCCTAACCAGCATCCATCCTTTTTGTTTCTTCCCCTTTGGAAAATTGTACCCCTCTGATCCTCAACTGCAGTGATCCACCTAAGGTGGTCTTCACCCTCTGGCTCCCGGAGGGTGGACATAGGGATGGGCATGTGACAAAGCTCCCCAGGGAGAATCAGTTTCAGGACTTTTGCTGGAATTATTAGGAAAGAGGATGTCCTTTCTAGCAGTATTGCTAAGCTGGTAGGGACTGTGTCCACATCTGCCACCTTTATTATCTGTTCTGAGAGTGAGTCCAACAAAGAGAAAAGCAGAGCTAAGAGATCTCTGATGGCCGCATATGAGCGCCTGGATCCAACCAGGCCTGAATCCCCACCCCCTCAACATTTCTATGTAAGTCTTAAACTCCCTTGTTGCCTAAACCAACTTGAATTGAGTTTCTGTTCCTTCAGACCAAGGGACTTCTGACTAATAAACCAAAAGGTGAGAAGTGGGAGACTGGCCGGTGAGGTCCCCTATTCTCTCCTGTTTTCCATGTATTCCTATAAATAAACCTCTTTTCTTTTTTTAATTAGGGGTCTGGTATTAAGAGCACTCAATTCAATCGGTCTATTTGGGGGAATCGAGGAAAGGTGGGATATAGTGCCTCACTCTTCCCTAAATTCCTGTAAATAGCACAACCCTAGAAGAAGGAAAATACACCTAAGAGTTTGTTCTGTAAGGAGATACACCAATTGACAAGTCTCCTTTATCCACAGACACCTGTTGCTTGGGTTTCTTTTCTCTAAGTGCTGGTGAGATGGGCACAACCTCCTCGCTGATGCAACGGTGATTTACACCATCTGCCTACTTCTAGCTCCTACCCCTGCATGTGAAGGAGTGACCACAGAGCCATAAGGCCAAAGCCTTTCTTGACATGACAATGAGTCACATCCACCAAATTGTGTCTTTGGAGCTGGGTGGCTTGAAGCCCAGAGATAAATCAATTCCTGTCAATCTCAGTTCCCCAAGTCACTCTAAAAAGCAAACAGAAAGTTAAATTCTCTAGCTTACAACTCTGCTAGCAGTTTGGCTGGGGGAGGGGGGGCTGCTATGTGAGTATTTGTAAAAATCACCAAATCAAAAACAGGGCCATGGATGTTATACAGAGTATCTGTTGGTTTTGCCTGCCCAGCACCCACTGCCCCTTCTTCTGGGAACTGGCATGCTGATTTTCCTTTGGGAAACCAGCCCTTCTCCATTGTATGCAGTCCTGATGTGTCTACCGGTCAAGGCTGCAGCTCTCCCCTGGCCAAGGGCTTGGCCACGTGACCCAACATCAGCCAATCACACTCTTTCTCCTAGGAATTTGATTCTTTAATCAATAATGTCGCCTGGCAAAGGTTGCTCAGTTCCTGCCGTCGAGACCTGAGAGTGGTCCTGAACCCTGTACTTTCTAAGGCCTGGTATTGTGTGAATCTGGTACCCCTGATGCTTCAGTTGTTTGTTTGGGTTTTTTTTTTTTTTAAGACAACTAGAGTCCATTTCTGTCACTTACAAAGAACCAAACAATCCTAGTCACTTCAAAGACATCTGATCTCACCCCATCCTGATGCAAGAATCCTTCCTATGACATCCCCAAGAGATGGTCCCAAGCTTTCCTTGCACACCTCCAGGACAAAAAGTTCTCCACCTCCTACAGACAGCTCTACTATTCTGAAGTTCTTAAAACTGCACAGAAAGGGGGCACCTGGGTGGCTCCGTTGCTTAAGTGTCTACCTTCGGCTCAGGTCATGATCCCGGGATCCTGGGATCAAGCCCCGTGTCGTGCTCTCTGCTCAGTGGAGAATCTGCTTCTCCCTCTGCCTCTGCCCCTACCCCTGTTCGTGCCTGCTTTCTTTCACTGTCTCTCAAATAAATAAACAAAAATCTTTAAAAACAACAAAAACCACATGCTTTTTTCACTACCATATCCCTAGTGCTGGTACATAAGGGAGCTCAATGATATTTAATTGACTGATTGACTGGTAGAGATTTGAAGCCAATGACCATGTTCCCCCACACACACACACACACACACCTGCTTCCCCTGTATGCCCCCTTCCTTTCCATATATTCGGGTCTACAGGACAAGACATTCTCACCATCATCCCAGGTGCCCTGATGCCCAGTAAAGTCATAGCAAAAATGTCCTCATGATACTTTCCACTTGCTTTCTGTTTTACTTAAATGAGACAAGCTCACTGTGGAAGATCTACACACAGAAAAGCAGCAAAAAAAAAAAAAAAAAACCATCAAACCTAGAAGGAAACATGAAATGTTAACAGTGGCGGTGATCTCTGGTTATAAGGACTTGCGGGTTTTGTTCTTTTGATAATTCTGGATTTCCCTCGTATTTTAAGATAATAAAGCAAACATAAATTTTCATCAACTTCATGAGGTTTCATCTAATACAAGAGAAAATATACCATTCTAGATGTATAGTTTGATGAGTTTTGACAGATGAGTTACACCCGCGTAGTGGGTACCACGATCGAGATACAGAATGCTCGCACCACCCCAGAAGCTCGCCTGTGCCCTTTTCCAGTTAAGGCCCTCACCCCACTCTCCACCCCTGACATCCACGGAGCAGCTCTCTCCTGGTACCGATTAATGGAATCATACAATATGGACTATTTTGTGTCTGCCCTCATTCACTCAGAATAACATCTTGATTAGTAATGATTAATAATGCAGTTGTCCGTATCAGGAATTAGTTCATTTTTACTGCTAAGTAGTATCTCATGATACCGTTCCTCCAACATTTCTTTATCCGTTCATTTGTTTGTTAATTGATGTTTGGGGAATTTTTTATTTTTTTGCTCCCAGTTTCTGGCTCTTCTGAATAAAACTGCTGCAAACGTTCATTTATATGTCTTTGGGTGGATACACAATTTATCTTGGTTAACGGAGCCGCTGTGTCATACAGGAACTCTGTTTAACTTTGTAAGACAACCACTTTTCTTCCGAAGCTGTGTACCGATTTATTTTTTAGAATGGAAACAATCCAATACCTGGCTTTTTTTTTTTTTTTTAATCTGCCTGTCGGGAGTCTCTGCAGGAAATGGAATTCACCCTAGATGTTCAATTAAAGACACTAGCAACTGTGGAAAACTGTCACCACACCTATGGCTATAATCTAATGAAACGGTGTAACAAGAGCCCAGTGAGCACTGGAACCAAAGAAGAGGGGCCACCTGCCAGGAGCTGTCATGGCGGAGGGAGCCCAGAGACTCCCTGGGAGGAGGGCGTGGAGGGGGACAATACCTCAGGCTCTCCCTCCTCGCCAGCCCCAGGCTCTGCTTGCCCTCTCCCACTGGCCTCACTGACATAAAAGTCAGCCCAGCAAAGGAGCCTAGGAGAGGCGGTGCACAGAAGTCTACGTCCCAGGACCCCAGACAGGGCAGAGAAGGGTGGAGGATGGCGGTCCTGGAAAAAGCATCAGAGAATAACTAGACAGTGTCTGTCCTCGGAGGAGCAGAGGAAAAGAACGAAGATCAGATTCGCAATTCTCTGAGATGTCAGCACTCACAGAGCCACAGGCGTCCCAGGGGACGGAACGCTACTATCACCAACCCCACCACAGCTATAATGACTACCTGACTCTCACTACTCTTGCTAAGAACCAGAGCAGCGGGTACGTTCCTGAGCGCTTACTGTACCCCAAGCACATCTTGAGTTTATTGGGCCATCCCAAGTAACCCTCAAAAGAACCAGAGAAGAAAGCAAGTCAGTTATTATCCCCTATTTTACATTTAAGAAAAACTCAGACCTGCTCTCGGGACTCCAGAGGCTGGCTGTGCTGAGGACAAGCCACTCTGTGTCTCCGTCTCCTCCTCTGTGAAGAGAGGGTCTTTTTATCCTCCCTGTCGGGACCGCTGGGAGGATTTAACACAACAGGGGCAGTTCGGCAAACATGTTTTTGGGTCCCCGGGGGTCCCAGACCACCTTGGTCTCTAACCTTGTGAGGGCTGCAACGATCCTTTCAAATAAGGAAATGGGGATTCATAAAGATTCCCGAATCTTAAAGCCACTCGCCCATGAGTAAAGAACTAGTAAGAGGCAGAAGAGGGATGAGACCTCAGGTCTACCTGTCTCCAAAGTCATAGCCTGCCCTTGAGGGAAGGAAAGGAGAGGGCAATGAATGTGCCAAAGGTGTGGGTTTGGCGCCTTCGCTTTTGAGACCCGCATTCCGGCACACACGCAGTTTGGATCCAGGCGGTGGTTTCCCATCCACAGCAAAGCTTCAAAGCTCCCAGGCACCCAGCACTGATGTGTTTCCCTCCATCACCAGGCACTTCTCTCTGCAGAACCCTGAGCCCCAGAGCTCGGGACGTGGGGCAGCTACCCTCTCCGCTCCCAGCATCCTTTGCTCATCTCCCAGAGCGTGAGGGGCCAAAAGGTGTTTCTACCACTTGGTGCCTTCTTAGAGATACCATTAACCTTTGGCACCTCGAATGATTTCCCCAGAAACCCGACAAGGGCTAAACACCAATAAGAAAGCTTCCCGCAGTCTCGAAACTCAGCATTCTCATCACGTCTGAACACCCTGTCATGTGAGCTACACTCATCCTCCATGCACTTTGAAATCTCTTCTGCTTTATCCTCTGCCAAAAGGTTCCAATTTTTCTCTACTGGCATTGACACGATGCAGAAGGGAACATGTGAGCCGTGAGGGCTTCAAAAATAGCCTGGAACTTTTCAAGGAAGGGGACCCTAGTGGGATGACAGGCAAACTATTCTGCATAACAAAGCACTGTGTCCCCAGAGTCAGGCACAAGCCCACCCTTCCCCACGTACACACTCACACACCTGTCAATCACTCCCTGAAATATCATCTCTGTGGGAGGACGAGAAGATAATGGTATGATCAATGGGGCTCCAAGGGGGACGGGTGGGACGGACTCCATCCAGTGGCAAATTTTCTGACAACAGGTCAGTTCGGCTTGGAGTTAGCCCGGGGTGGTAATAAATGATGATGATGATGACGATAATGATGAAGAAGGAGAAGAAGATGGGGGTAAGAGGAGGAAGAGGAGAGAGAAGGCAACAACAAAAGAATAACTAAGAAAATTGATACACTGTCTACTATGTGCCAGGCATGGTCCTAAGCTTTTTACATAGATGAACTCATTTAATCCCCATCAGTCAATGACACAGGAAATATTACTAATAGTCCCATTTTACAGATGAGGAAAATGAGGCATGAGAAGTTAAGTAACCTCTCAGTCTATGACCGTCGGGCTAGAACCCAGGCTATCAGACTGCAGACCCTTTGTTCTTACCCACTACCCCTCCACCTTATACTTACCCCCACCCACCGCAAAGAACCACTCATCCCAGGTCACCACTGCAGGGAAAGGAGGGCGAAGAACTCCTTCCTCTGGACCCTTATTCCGTGGAACCAGCTTAAGAGCCATACTGAGCCTCAGAATTTATTAAGCACTTCCTATTTACCAGGCATGTCCCTGAGGGAGTACTTTCACTCTCCCAATAACCTTTCAAGCTAGGCTGCCATATTGTTCTAACTTTCAAGATCAGGAAACTGAGGATTGGTGTGCTGCTTTCCCCTCACTCTCCCTCCTAGATCCATCCTTCACCTGACTCTGCTGTGATCTGAGCCCAATGAGGCTGACCCCTGCAAAATTAACCCATTTTCCACCTGGGCTCAGCCAATGGGTGGGACCAACAGGTGACTGGAGAGAAGCAGAGAGGCTGCGGTATTTCTTCCCTTTGCTCCTTGCCTTGATGCTGCCTTTGGGAAGCAGTTGCCTCCCTCCAGGACCACTGTTCCTGAGGGTGGTCCCTTAATCCATAGCTCTATAGGGCCCCGCACTATTTCCTCCACTTGCGTCTTCCTCCCAACAGGTGTAAAACAATCCCATCATTAAGCTTTCTTCATGAAAGCCACCCCAGCAATTTCTGCTTCTTGCTGGGATCCTGAGAGGTACAGTTACAGAAATGGAGCAACTTGTCCAGAGTCACACCACTAGGAAAAGCCAGATCTGACAGATGGGTCTGAGCTTGGAGTCCATGGACTCATGCACTCTGTTAAGCAGCCTTCCTCAAAACAGGAGGCACCAGTCGTAAGTCCTCTGAATGCAAGGTCAGTAACATCAAGGAATCAAGCAAGTAGGTAAAGTACAATAGGGAGTGGTGGGGACTGAACCAAACCGGAGAGCACATGGCCCACTTACAGGTAACCATGTGGAAAGGCTAGCACTTTAACCACTGTGCACGACACCAAACAAAAAGGAGCTCTATGACTATTTCTTACATTCTTCTGGAAATCGCGCTGCTCACTCTCCAGAAACCTCCTGCTGTTAGAAATTGTTCCTGACTGCCCCCTAAAGTTCTATGCTCCTCAGTCCTATTCCTAGTCCTGCCCACACAGGCTTTCAGATCGATTCTCCACTTCTAATAGAGTCAGGCAACAAAGATAATTAATTCTCTGCCTCCAAAGGCTGCTTCACCAACCCACTGCATTTTCTCCAGATCGCCCCCACCACCCTATGCCCGCCCCCCATACCCCACCCCCTGCAGGTGAGGACAAAGAAGCTGCTTCTGTGCCCTTGTCATCTGCTTTTTGGGGGCTGGGAACCCAGCCACAGCTGCCGTCCAAGGGAAGGACGAGAGAAGGAATATTCGGATCGACTGCCCACAGTCTGCAGCGCGACAGCATCATCTGCACTGTGGGCAGAAAAAGCCACAAGGATTTGTATGTGGGAGAGGAAGGTGTCACTCTGCGCCAATGACCTTGAATGAGGTCCGGCCAGCTGCCACTGTGCAGAGCAGAGGCACCCCTCCACCCACTGCCCCCGGAGGACTGTGTCACAGCAGGGGCTACAAACTGGTGGCCTTTGGGCTCCTGGATTCCCCCTGCATGGGAACCATGGCCAATAGCACAGTAGGAGAGTTTACGATTTTTAAAAATCCAAGTTGCTGGCTTTTCTTTCCAAAAATTAGAAGTTAAGAGAAACAATGGGTCCATATTCTCCCATGGTGACAGGGCAGTTGGACGTGAATCCGCTAATATGTGAAGTCCAAGAGAGCAGGGTATTTCGTCCAGTTCGTTCAGTGCTGTATCCCCACGTCCAGAGCAGGGGGTGGGCACATGCAAGATGCTCAATGAACACACTCAGAGTGAACGAGTAATAGCTTCCCTTTGAGACAAACTTGTATTCTCCATTTCACAGAATCCCCACCTGGCTTCACTCCCTCATTAAGTTCCTTTCCAGGCCCCTGCCGAAGGTCAAGATTGAGACCCCCAACTTATAGTGAGAGATTTAAAGGCAGGCAGGACACAGTCCCCCTCCTCCTCGGAAATGAAAGATCAGCATAGAGAATCACCACTGTTATCGTCATCATCCTTTTTGGAGAGGGCACCACGAGCCAAGCATCGTTCTAGATGTTCTACGCATATTGGTTCCTTTAATCCTCCTGACGGCCTTGTGGTAGGTCCCGTCGCCACCCTCTCCGTGCAGAAGAGGAAGGCGGGACACAGGAAGAGGAGGGAACTTATCCAAGATTCCACAGCAGCAGGCGGGGAAGGCAGGATTCAAACCCAGGCGGTCCAACCCCACAGCACATAAAGATAAACACTAGAGGGGCGCCTGGGTGGCTCAGTGGGTTAAAGCCTCTACCTTCGGCTCAGGTCATGATCCCGGGGTCCTGGGATCGAGCCCCGTATGGGGCTCTCTGCTTGGCAGGGAGCCTGCTTCCACCTCTCTTCTCTGCCTGCCTCTCTGCTACGTGTGATCTCTGCCTGTCAAATAAATAATAAATAAAATATTTTAAAAAAATAAAAATAGTGAAGTGTGTAAACCTGGAGATTCACAGACCTGTACCCCTGGGGATAAAAATATATGTTTATAAAAAATAAAAAATAAAAAATTTTAAAAAATAAAAACAAAAAAAAAATAAAAATAAACACCAGATAAGGAAGCCAGATAACAGAGATCTTGCAGCTCTAGTCTTCAGGGCCCTAAAGAAAACGCTCCCAGCGCAAGAGATAGAATTCCGTGACTTGGCCAGAAGCGGTGACGGACCGGGTTCATTCGCTGCACCTTCAGCTTCAGTTAGCGGGACCCACGTGGAGCAAACCGTCCAGAAGCCATCTGAGAAGGTGCTTCAAACGTTGTGTTTCCCTGAGCTTCTGCTTAATAGCTAAACGATGCCCCCACGGGCCCCTCAGTCTGGCTGGTAAGCAATATGACAAATCCCAGATGGCGTCGACGCGGACGTCTGGGCTGCAGGGGCCGAAAGAGGGATCACTCCTGCTCGGCCTATCTGCTCAGACCCAGTGCCTCCGCCGCATGGCTTGGTGGAGCCAACGCCATCCGAGAGGGAGCTTCAAGTCCAAGGACTGAAGTCAGCAGCTGGAGGAGGAGCAGCTCACGCTAAACACAAGTCTGGCTGCGGGGCGGCGGGCGGGCGCTCTCCGTTGCGGCAGCTTCCAGAGGGAGCGGAGCTGGAGAGCAGAAGGGTTAGACCACACGCAGCCGGCTTCTGCCGGAGCCTCCGCTCTACACTCCGCACCTGCTACAGCGCCCTCTAACGGGTCTCGGTTTCCTCATCCGTACAGTGGAGCCGATCAGATTTTTCTATTTGTTCAGGAAGCCGTTTATTCATTTATTTATTCATTCATTCACTGCACACCACGCGTGTACTGAATGTCGGTCAGGTGCCAGGCGGTGCCCCCCAGATATCAGGGTAAATGATAAACGAAATTGGTGAGGTCCCGGCCCTCCCGAAACTTCCGGTTAAAACTCCAGTCCCAGGTCTCTCATGTGGGATAGAGAGAACGAGAGTTACTTTGAAAGGTTACTTAGAGAAGTTATGCGATTTTATATAAATTAAAAAATAGTGATCGTTTCCTTAAACGCTTACCGAGCGCCAGGCAATGCTCTAAACCAGAGGTCGGCAGACTTCTTCAAGGAGCAAAGAGTGATTACTGTCGACCCCGCGAGAAAGACTGTCGAGAACGGACGCCGCTCTGTCCCTGTAGCGCAGACGCGGCCACAGATCCCACGCAAAGAGGCACAGCCGTGTTCCCAGAAAACTGTGTTTGCAAATTCAGTCCATGGAGCCATGAGCCACGGTGCTCCAACCCCCCCCCCGCCCCCCGCCGCCGAGCCATGAGTCACGGTGCTCCAACCACCGCCCCCCCCAGCCTAGACCCGCACCGTCCAGGAGAATCTGGGCAACGACAAAAACCTTACAGAACAGCGTCGTCCACCGAAACAGTGGCTGGTATGACTGAGAATCTGAATTTGGTCATTTGATTTAATTCTGCTGAAGCCTGAAGCTGGAGCAGTGCAAGGGGCCTGTGGCTACCGAATCTCGCCGGACGGGTACAGAGGCCCCGTAACCCCTTTATTCCCCAGTGTGGCCCCAACGCACACAAAGTGCAAGCACGCTGTCACTCGCAGATGCGTGACGAACCAGAGGGAAGGTGCTGCTCTGGTTTCTGGTGATGGTGACGGTCGAGCAGCTCTGATGAGCGCCGCCCTGGGAGGACCCATCCCCCTACATCATGTAGACATCACCAACAGCTGCTTGAGACAAAATGAGGAAACCGAAGGCCTTTTGTGGCAGCCCCAGGCAGCCCTTGGAAGTCCTCGGAAACACACCCCTCACTAACCTTAATGAGGCTCTTCCCCAGGAGAGGCCAAGCCACCCTCCTTAGATCACACAGGCAGAGGAGTGCTGGCGACACTCCCCCTCCCTGGGCCCCCCAGTGATATCAGAGGAGACATCCCTGCACGAGGGGGATGGCCTCCAGGCCCCAGCTGAAACTGCCCTCCCCACCTCGAGGGAAATAAAGAGCTTGCTACTCCTAACTGATGGGCGACAAAGGAAGAAGCATCAAAGGCTCCTTTGGGTTGTTTCTTTCAATTTTCAAAATGAACGTTTCAACTATCCAATGAACGCCACCCTGCTTCCGGTTCTGCTCTAGGCTACTAATAAGGGCTACCATTTGTTGAGAGTTTGTATGTGCTGGACACTGGGTAAGGTACAATAAATATTCGTAGTAAGTAGAAATAATCATAGGTTGCCCCGAGTCGATGCTTACCACAAGCACTTCTGTGAGATCGCTGCATATTCCTTGCGGAGCCTCAATGAGGAATCATTCTCTCCATTTTGTTTCGTTTTAATTTGTTTTATTTTATTTTGAGAAAGAGAGAGAGACACACACACCATGCACTGGGGGAGAGGGAGAGGGAGAGTGAGAATCTTTTTTTTTTTTTTTAAAGATTTTATTTATTTATCAGAGAGAGAGAGGGAGAGAAAGCGAACACAGGCAGACAGAATGGCAGGCAAAGGCAGAGGGAGAAGCAGGCTTCCTGCCAAGCAAGGAGCCCGATGTGGGACTCGATCCCAGGATGCTGGGATCATGACCTGAGCCAAAGGCAGCTGCTTAACCAACTGAGCCACCCAGGCGTCCCGGAGAGTGAGAATCTTAAGCAGGATCCACAACCAGCACGGAGCCTGATGCAGAGCTCGATCTCATGACCCTGAGATCACCTGAGCCGAAATCAAGAGTTGGAGGTTTAGCTAACTGAGCCACCCAGGTACCGCCATTGTGTCCATTTTAGAGATGAGAAAATTGAGCCATGGAGGGCAGGGGGAGCACGCCTGGGCTCTCACAGCTCAGAAGGGGTACAGATTAGATTCCAGCCCTGGTTTGTCTGACACTAGCTCTGTAATCCTAAATCTGGACTGCTGAGGATATAACAGCAGATAAGACAGAGGTGGCCCTGCCCTGAGGCGAAAGACAGACAACGGAACCGGTCATTCGAGCGTGAGTCAGAAGTACAGGGGTAGAGTATCTAAAGCCCAGGGGAGCACAGGCAAGGGAATCTAACCCAGACTTGGCAGAGAAGGGTCATCAGGCTAGAAGTCCCTTAAAAGCTAAGCTCCAAATGGCAGGCAGCTCACCAGCCAAAGAATATGCCAGAGAGGGGTCCAGAATAAGAAAAACATATGCAAAAAAAACAAGAGATGTATACATCCCTACACCAATCCCAGTGACCAGGAGGATGGGGTATCCTCCTTGGCCAGGCTGGGCTACAAAATCACCCTGGAGCCAAAATGAGAGTTAGCTCCACCTCAACCACAAGGACCAGGATGGGAACAGGTGGCTTCCCAAAGAAAAGCCAAGTTCAGTTTCATGACTGAACAGATGCTGGCTGGGCAGAAAGAATGGATGTCCCTCTACCAAGCCCCCGGGCCCCGCACGCTGCTCTTCTCGGTCTCTGTGTGGATCATCTCCTTATTTCTGCTTTTGTAGACTCTGAACTCTTCTCTCCAGTCCCAACTTTACTTCTGAGGGATAACCTTTGGCTTTCCCCACTCTCTTAAATTAGGCATTTCCATGCGGTGGTGCCACTCAGACCCGAAACTCAGCATGCTCCAACCCTGGCCACCTCCCACCCGGTTCCTCTGCCTGATCTCTCTGTTTTTAACCATGAGGCCAATGAAAATGATACTGAAAACTTCTGCAGAGACTCTCAGGTGAGAGGTACTCCCATTCCCTTGATGCAACTAAGTTGATGGAAGATAGGGACCCACCAATTGCCACTGCCTCGTTAGGGAAGAACATGCCTGAGAATGAAACAATACATGAGAAAGCAGAGTTGTGATGTGGACAGACTCCAATGGTTGCTCATCACCTGAATTCCTGGATCACACCGTCCCTGAAGCCGGTGTCCCCAAGATTCCCAATTACATGACCAAATAATTTGTTTCTTGAGTTGCAAAACCATCATTGGCAACTGAAACACTGCGATACTGTAGGTACCTAAAATCAGGTGACCAAAGGAAAGGGGAAGAGCCTGTGCATGAGACAGAAAAGTCACTGCCAGAAGACAGAGAATCACACCAGGCATCACAGAAACCAAAAAGGGGAAGTTTTAAGATTCGACAACCATCGATAGTGTCCAAGGCCACAAGGAGGATGAAGACATAAAAGGCTATTAAATTTAGCTGGGATCTTGGGCAATTGTTTGGAATATCCCAGAAGCCAATCTTAAGAGGCTGGCTGAAGTACAAGCAGTTTGTTCAAGAGGTGAGCCTAGGGGACGCCAAGAGGGAGCCGAGAAGTAAGACAGGGAGGGGAAGGAAGCCAAGGATGCACTTCTAGGCCAATTCCCATCTCTTACTGGTTACGGGGAGCTCCTGGGTTGGGGAGGGGGCTTCCCTTCCAGCCTAGCATGCTCTGGACAGAATGAGCCAGAGGCCAGAGCGAGCCCTCAGGAAAACAGATGCAGGTGCTTCCTGGCAGGGGTCAGGGCAGAAGGCAGTGAAAAGCCATGAGCACCAACGGGTCTGCCACAGCACGATTCTCTGCACCTCAGTGTCCGCATCTATAAAATTGGGGGGAGGAGGGGGAATCACCTAGAATGCTATTAAGGTTAAATGCAGATAAATACAAGCCAGTGCCGAGCCTGGCACCTGGGAGACAGTGCTCTTAACCCCTGACGACATAGGCGTGCCTCATTTATTGCTCTTCTCTTTATTGTGCCCCACAGACGCTTTGGAGTTTGGTGAGTTTTTGTTTCTGGTTTTTGTTTTTGTTTTTGTTTTTGTTTTTAAACAAATGGAAGGTCTGTGGCAACTTTGCATCTCTGCGTCCCATTTTGGTAATTCTCACGATATCTCGAAGGTTTTTATTCCTGTATTATGGTGATCTTGTGATCACCACTTACAAACTCCCTGAAAGCTCAGAGGATGGTTAGCATCTTGTTTTTAATAAGGTACACACATGGCTTTGGGGCGCCTGGGTGGCTCATTCAGTTAAGGGTCTGACTGTTGATTTCAGCCCAGGTCATGATCTCAGGGTCATGAGATCAAGCCCCGAGTCAGGCTCTGCACTCAGCACAGAGTCAGCTTGAGATTCTCTCTCTCGCTCTCCCTCTGCCCCTCCCCCCACCCACACTCTCTCTAAATAAATACGTACATAACGCCTTTAAAAGGCATATGCATTGTTTTGATGGACATACTTTTACTGTACACTTAGCAGACTACAGTATAATATGAACATAACTTCCATGGGCCTTAGGAAGCCAAAAAAGTCACTGGCCTCTCTTTATTGCGATACTAACTTTGCTGCAGTGATCTGGAACCAGACCTGGGCTATCTCTGAGGTCTGCCTGTATCTTTACTCTTGGTGACCTTTGGAAGAGCAACGTCTGTATACAGAGTTAGGGACAGCGGGACAGATGAAGAAGTGGCAGCAGAAAGTGCACACTGCTAATCTGAGACGGCACCAAGGGCAGGACAGTCTGGCTGCAGAAATGATAATTGCTAATATTCTGTTTAAACAGCAAGCAAGCTCGTGTCTATTTGTGTGCAAAAGGCACTACCTTTTCACCCATCCCTTTGGAAAACATCCGTTATGCCCACTGTTAAAAACAAAACAGTATACCGCCCCCCTCCCCATTTCTTTGGTCCTATCCCGAAGTTGCATTAGTAAAAGATTGGGAGAGATCAAATGGAAAGAGGAAGAGAAACTCAGAAACCGCCTCCACGGTGTCGGCTTCTCAATGATCACAGCTCCGCCCTCCAAATCGGCCAGTTGCTTCTGAAAGCAAAATGAAAAGTGGCCAAGGCAAATCCCAAAGAATTCACGAAATGCTTCTCATCCACACAGCACAGCAGCGTTTCAGCACTCTGTTTCCTTTACCCTGGACATGATCCACAGAGGATAAGTGATGTATCTAAGTGAGACCATTATGTTTGTAACTATTTTAACACATGTTTACGCAGCACCTACAATGGGCCAGACACTCCTTATACGTTTTACAAATACTGATACATTTAACCATCATGACAACTGTGTGAGATAGGTTCCATTATTTTACTCTCATTTTACAAATGAAGAAAATAAGGCACAGCTGCACTTGCCTGTGGTGCACGAGGTGGGAAGTGGCAAAGCCAGGATGTGAATGAAAGCATCTGGGTCCAGTGTTGGGCTCTGAACCCCCGCTCTGCTTACCTCTATGGCGATGAGTGAACTTGAGCACTCCTAAACCCTGACACTAGATCAATCTATTTCTACAGGCATTGGCAAGGAGGCACTTAAAATAGCAAAGAAGGAGGGGTAGGAGGAAGGGGTAAAAGGAGGAAGAAGAGGAGGGAGGGGGGAGGAGGGGTGAGAAGAAGGAGGAGACGTGAGACGTTAACAGTGGCCAATAATAGCAGACACAGAGCATTTTCCAAATGCCAAGTGCTGTACTAAGTAGTAAGAATAATGATCACAGCAATCCTCAGAAGATTGCTGGGAGGTAGAACCATTTTATCACCATTTTATAGATGAGGAAATTGAGAATTACAGCTTGTGTGAGGTTATTCAGCTAGAAAGCGGGAGAGCTAGTGTTTGAAGCCAGGCCCACCTGACTCCAGAGCCTTTACTACTAAATTTAAGGGCAGTGATCTCTGCAGGGGCAGAATAATGGAGCTTTGAATTTCAGGGCAGTGGGGCTGTCCACTCCATTTCATTGACCACAGGACCCTGGTGATGGCTCAGTAAAAGGGAAAAGTACAAAGGGGTGATGTTGAAGTTGATTCAAGGGGTGGTACAAATACTGAGGTGAAGGGCAGGGGAAGGAGCTTGACCCAAAACTTCCGGGACAGCCCAAGAGGCTGGGACTTCAAGGGCACAGGGAAGAAGATAAAATGCTGCAGGCGGGAGGAGGAGGCTTGGAGGGAACGCGTGCAGAGTCACGCTGAGTGCTAGAACTTGGGGCTGAAGCTTTTGCTTTGATGGTGTGTTTTTATCGCCTCCCTCCCGGGACACCTGAGGCTTTGGGTGGGTACTGAACTTTCTCAAGACAATAAAAAAAGAAACAGAAAACATTTCCTTCCCTTTTCTTGGCTCTCCCAGAGCCTTGCCAAGCTTAGGGGTCACATGTTTACTAGTCTATCATTCATTCTGTAGAATTACTTACAGAATCCCTGGCCTTGACCGTAGTCCCCCAGACATGTGTGCGTCCTAAAACTTTTTTCTTTATTAACTTCTACTCCACTCATGTTGGACACCACTGTACAGTGTCTACTGAGTCTACTTTTTTTTTTTTTTTAATTTTTTTTTAAGCTGGCTCTACATGGAACCTAACACGGGGCTTGAACTCACGACCCTGAGATTAAGGCCTGAGGTGAAATCAAGAGGCGGACGTTTAACCAACTGCGTCAGGCAGGCACCCCTACTCAGCCTACTTTCCATAGTATTTAGTTAAATAAGTAGTTCATGAATACTCTCCTTTCCAAAGGCGACATTATTTTTACAAAACGAAAACATGTCTAATCTTTTCCTTTCTTATTTTTACTTTAAAATCTTTACTCCTTTACTCCATCTTTAATTTACTTTTGTATGAGATGTGTTAAGAATCAAACTTGGCGTCCTTCCACATGGCCACCCAATTATGCCTGTACCATTTATTAAATAAACTATTCTTTTCCCCACTGATCCAAAATGTCAGCTTTTGATACACTGAATTCCCACATTTCCCAAGACCTTTCAGTCCTCCTTGGGACTTAGTTTCTTATGCCACAGCTGGAAGAATTTCAGCAATTATTTGAAATGTGTTTCATGGCTTAACAGTAGGTATTTTATCTTTTAAAAGACATTTCTAAGAGGCACTTTCATGCACTGTTGGAGGGTGCATAAATTGGCCTAACCTTTTGGAGAGCAATTTAGCAATCTCTACTACAAATGAAAATGCTCACATCCTCTGCACTGAAAACCCTACTTCTAAGAGTATTCTACAGAAATCATCACTGAAGTGCCCAAGAATGTTTACAGTTGCATTGCTCATAACAGGAAAAAAAATGCACATCAATAAGCTATTGATCTAGTAACAAATAATAAAATATGGTGGCCACCATATTATGGAATTCCATGTAGCCATTAAAAAATAATGTAGATCTAAATAAGGTATTGATATAGGGAAAAAAAAAACCTAAGATAACAGGCAAAAAAAAAGGTGACCTATAAAAATGCACATAAGATATAATTTCATTCTTGTTCATTAGTTATATCTGCTTATATTTACAAACAAAAAATTTCACACAATACGCCTATTTCACACAATATGCCCAAATATCAAGTTTGTAGTTTCTATAAGGTAGAGAATTCCTGTCTAGATTACACATATATAGTTATATCTTCTTTCATAATAAGTGTCCCTTAAGTGGCAAAAAATACAAAGATACTTAGTGATTAAAAAGTACCAAAAAAATGTAGATATCAGCCTACGGGTAACTAAGTATGGAATGCTCCCATTTTTTTTTTAAGATTTTACTTATTTATTTGACAGACAGAGATCACAAGTAGGCAGAGAGGCAGGCAGAGAGAGAGGAGGAAGCAGGCTCCCTGCTGAACAGAGAGCCGATGCAGGGCTCGATCCCAGGACCCTGGGATCACGACCTGAGCCGAAGGCAGAGGCTTTAACCCACTGAGCCACCCAGGCGCCCAAGATGCTCCCATTTGATGAAGGAGGACTCCATGTACAAGAGATCAGCATAGGAACAAAGCTCAAATCCAAATGAAAATTCTTTAGAGCACTGTGGTACAGAGGCTACCCCAACCCACTGCATACTATGCCTTCAGCAGGAATCAAACCATCTCTGGCCTGGCCGCTGCTCCTTGGCCTTGGTCATCCCACATCTACCATGTTCTCCTCCACTGGAAACCTCTCATCACTCATGGACAACTCAGGGCAGAGTGACAAAGGAAGGGATAAGGTGACACTTCCAAGGTCTTGGCCGTGGTGAGAGACGTGAATGCTCCATTGGCTCCTGCTGAAGGCTCCCAGCAGCACGTAATGCAGGTGAGCAGAGAGTGAGACCAAGACTTCTCTTCACCCAGTCCTGGAGAGCCAAGAACCTTATTCTTCTGGGGTGCCTGGGTGGCTCAGTGAGTTAAAGCCTCTGCCTTTAGCTCAGGTCATGATCCTGGGGTCCTGGGATCGAGCCCCACATCAGGCTTTCTGCTCAGCGGGGAGCCTGCTTCTTCCTCTCTCTCTGCCTGCCTCTCTGCCTACTTGTGATCTCTGTCTGTCAAATAAGTAAATAAAAATCTTTTTAAAAAAATAAATTTAAAAAGGACCGTATCCTTCCATGTGCTTTTGTGATGTTAGAGACAGTCTTAACTTCTGGAGCTGTAACTCTCCAGAGTACACTTCTACTCACCCTACTGAACACACATCCCCAGATACAGAACTCCAGGCCACGCTAAGACACCCCTCTGTGTTGGGGACGGGGGCAAGAATGGGGCCCGTGAGCCACCGAAGAACATGTCTGGGAACAGCGACAATGCGTAGTCAGGTAAGAATGCTGGATATCATAAATATGGTATGAAAGGGCACAGTTATGGTCCATCAAAGAAAGAGCTGTCAGAAAATTATGCCTCAAGTAAGACTGGCTGATATCATATAAGAATCGTGCTACTCGTGCTCGCGGTTAGCATTTATTAAGTGCCTACATTTATCTTGTGCCTGGCATTGTTTCTAAGCGCCTTACGTCAACTCATTGAATCTTCACAATAATCCTATGATACGGTATTTTATTTCCAATTTACAGATGAGGAAACCGAGGCATGAAACCAACCCAATATTGTACTTGGCAGGGGGCCTGAGTTGAATCAAGGTGTTGTGGCTCTAGCATCCCTGCTCTCTTGTCAACTCCAAATCTGTGTGCTCACCACTGAAAACCCCCAAACTCATTCATTCGTTCCCCTTTCCTCCCCCATCTACACCGACTCTCATGAATGGAGCTAGTAAGCTTGTTCCCACGGGAGAATGTCTAGCCATGGGTCTTGATATAAGACACCACCCAGGGGTACTGAACAGGCCAGGAAGTGCACACGGCCTGTAGAGCCCAGCACCGCTTCTGAGGAATTCCCCCTGGAAGAGTGTTTCTGCAAGAGTCCCTGAGGCTCCCATCATATGAAACTAACAGTTTCCATGGTCACCAAAATTAGCCCAGGAGGACTTCCCTGACACCTCCTTCTGCCCACCTACCCACATCCCACTTGGTAAGTCTTAGATATTTGTATGCCCTTAGTCCTTCCGTAGCGTTCCTCACATTCCGTGTCTGACTGCTTTCTGACTCTATAGTCAGAGTCACTCTGAGTCACTCTGAGAGCAGGGACTGTATCTGTCTTCTTCGGTTTTACTCCTAGAATCCAGCACAGTGCCTGGTATGTGAGTGGGTGTTTGATTAACATCTGTTACGGACTTGGATGAGAGGCTGGATGGCTGATGCATGGCTGAATGGATGGACGTTTGGATGGTTGGGTGGTTGCATGATGGATGGATGGATGGGGGGCTGGATGGCTGAGTGGTTGGATGTCTGGGTGAAGTGACTTGGCATAAATTTTGCATACCAGACAGTGTCAAATTAAACCCCCTCAGGGTCTCTCTTGGGTGGAGAGATAAGAAATGCAAGCAGATAGCTTTGGTGAGCTAGAATGTGCATGGATAGATATCGCTCACTAAGAAAGTTGACACAGTACCCAGTCTTGGAATAACCACGTGGCTGATGAGATCATTTTTTCCTCCATCGCATTTCCCCAGACACCCTCGCTCCATCTAAAGCCTTCCTCTGCACCCTGAAAAATCCGGCTAGCGCTCAGGGATATTTCACTGCATTCTAACCTCAGATCAAGCTTAAGACCAAAGGAATAGCTCTAAGAAGCAGAATTGCAAGCAATGGGGAGACAAGCAGCGAAGTCTTTCCTAAAGTCCTCCAATCGCACAAGGAGGGAGGTGATCTACCAAGCCAAACACAATAAAGCTAGCCTTGGCTATAAAAGGATCCCCATGTATGCATAATTGCATGATATTACCAACAGATTGACTTGTTCCTACTATACTCTCCAACCCCAAGACTTGCAATACCCCAAACACACACACACACACACACACACACACACACACACACACACATACACTCTGCTCCAGCTATCCCAAACTCTTGGGTATTCCCCAGTGCACCGTGCTTTCCTCGCTCACCCTTAGTACATTCCATTCCCTTGGCCTGACGCATCCTTCCCCCAGTTACTCTTTGCCTGGCTAACTGTATCCATCCATCCTCAAGTCTCAGCAGATACCACCTCTTCTTGGAAGGTCTCCCTAACCTAGCCCCAAGATTTGAACAGATGTCTTCTTCTTTTTTTTTTTTTTTAAGATTTTATTTATTTGACAGACAGAGATCACAAGTAGGCAGAGAGGTAGGCAGAGAGAGAGAGAGGAGGAAGCAGGCTCCCTGCCGAGCAGAGAGCCCGATGTGGGGCTTGATCCCAGGACCCTGAGATCATGACCTGAGCTGAAGGCAGAGGCTTAACCCACTGAGCCACCCAGGTGCCCCCAGATGTCTGCTTCTATACTCTCAGAGTTGCCTGGGTGTCCCCAATCATGGCATCCTACCCTGCTGTGCAATGCCTATTTGCACCTCAGTCTCCCATTTAGATCATCAGCTCCTTCAAGGAAAGACCAAATATCATTCATTGTTGTAACTCCAGCACCAAACACTCAATGACCACGTTGAATGAATGAATGAATGAATGAATGAACAAGTGAATGAATGCACAAACACATCACACTTCCTGCTGCAGCCTTCCTTTCCGCCATGAAGATCTTCAGTCAACCACCCACAAGCTCTTGAGACCACAGGAAGAAAATCAAATACTCTCAAATGCTCTAAATCGGCAAATGAAAACAACAGCTAAAATTAAACATCATTTCTAACGGGATGAGGAGCTCTCCGCCAACAATTCTCAATTAATTAAAACAGCCCCTGAGTGTGATGCCCGGTGCTTTCTCCCAGCTGTGGCGGGGGCTTGCCCGGTGCCAGCTGGAGTGCCGATGCCCCCTGCTGAACAGGGGGGCTACTGGGGAGCTGCCACTAGAGCAGGGCAGCCTCCAAGGAGGGGTGGCCGCTGGGGAGGAACGGGCCCCCAGTCAGTAGCCAGCTCATCCACATTTGCAAAAGAGGCTGGAAACTGTCCATGGTTTTGAAATGTCGGCAACAAATTCAATATTGAAAAATAAAACCGCTGCGGATGGCCAAGCTAGCTTTGTCTGGAGTGAATCGTGGTGAGAGAGACGGCTAGGCGACTGTGCAGAACCACAGTCACGGGGCTCTGCCATTCACTGTCTGAATGCCTTCGAGGAAGCTGTGCACCCTCTGTGCCTCAGGGAGTCCAGAGGATGGGGCATTACAGAGGGCTGGCGGGAAGACGAGGTGTAGTTAACATGTACAGAATGTCAGCGCGGTCCCCTGCACGCGCTAAGTGAGAAACACAGGCTCTCTGCATCCAGGCTGTCTGGAGGACCCAGGTTTGCAGCCTCGGCCGATTGCACTGCCATTCTAAACCCACCGCACTCACTCCTGTATCTGCCACGTTGGGTGGCATCGCACCCCAAAACTCCCCTAGCTCCTGGGCCTGCTTCCCTCTGCCACACAGACCTGAGTGCCTGGCTCCACAAAAGGTGCAGCAAATATTTACTATTTTTTTTTAAAGATTTTATTTATTTATTTGTCAGAGAGAGAGAGAGCGAGCACAGGCAGACAGAGTGGCAGGCAGAGGCAGAGGGAGAAGCAGGCTCCCCACAGAACAAGGAGCCCAATGTGGGACTCGATCCCAGGATGCTGGGATCATGACCCGAGCCGAAGGCAGCTGCTTAACCAACTGAGCCACCCAGGCGTCCCCAATATTTACTATTTTTTTCACACATTTCAGATTATTTGGGTCTAACAACCTAAATGGCTCTCCCCACAGCTTCAGAAAAAAGACAATGGAGAAGCCAATCCTTTAGGGACCTGAACGGAAGTGCCTTCTGCCACAGGGACACAGGCCACCCACACGACGGGGCGGAGCCTCACATGGCCACAGCTCAAGAGACGTCAGAAAGGCCTGCTCCCAAGGATGTCCCCAGAACTGTTTAACCCCCCTCCAGCCACCCCAGCTTCCGAGGAGCAAAAGCAATACACTGCAAAGATTCTTAACACCCCTCATCCCTCTCTCGCTCTCTCCCTCTCTCCTCAGCCCCCAACACCCACACACATACACGGGGCCTCTCGGAGATTTTTAAAGCCCTATTCACACATTCCCAGAACATGATACCCCTCAGAGCTCGAAATGATAAACTCTCTACATGTGCACGTATACACACACGGACACACACACACAGTTTGATCACCAGCGGAACCCCACTGTGCCTGCTCCGGAAGAGGGAGCATCGCCTGGAAAGGGGGTGCTTCTCTGCTGAGGGCTTCTGAAATGTCAGCTGAGCCGGGAAAGAGCTTGTGATTCACTCCCTGACTCACCCCCTTCTCTGCAGTGAATGCAGCACACGGCGTTTCCATTCACTCCCTCATTCAGGCAGGAAACCTGTTTTCAGAAAAAAAAAAAAAAAAAAAGACGACAACGAAGGGAGGAAGGAAGGAGGAAAGAAGAAGAAGAAGGAAAAAAAAAAAAAAAAAACCTCATTCAGGCACAAAACCCTGTGTGTGCCCAGCCTTACACCCATCCCTGAAAAGACAAAGAATAATAAAATGCAGTTCCTGCCCTCAAGTTTTGCACAGCGTGCGGGCTGGGGAGATGAACGGCTCACCAGCAATCAGTGTAATAAGTGTTACCGCAGAGGAGAAGCAGCCAGAAGCTTGAGGAGGATGCCACAGTTGACTCTGAAAGTATGAAATGTTTCCATGATGAAAGAATTCACAAGCAGAAAGGAAAGACACAGGACAGACCCGGGAACCTATGTTCAACATATACCACAGATAAGGGATTCATATCCATGATATATAAAGACAGCTCCTAGCAATCAATAAGAAGAAGCCCGCCAAGAAAAGTGACAAAGTCATATGCAGTGGAAATTTCCAGAGAAAGAAATAGAAATGGGCATCAAGCATAGGAAGATATCTCCAGTTTCACAAATATCTGGGAAATAATAATTTAACACAAGATATCTTTTCATGCATTAGACTGGCCAAAAAAAAACAGAACAAACAAGAAACCCTGAAAAGGTCGACAATGCCCAGGGTTGGCAACCATGGGGGCTGAATGAGTGAGTGAAAGAACATAGAGGTGACCCTTGAGCAATGGGGGGTCAGGAGGGGCAGTGACGCCTGCACAGTCAAAAATCCGCTTGTTAACGTCTGACTCCCCAAAACATAACTACTTATACCCTACTGATGACCGGAAGCCTTACCAATAACATAAACAGTCTACAGACACACACTTTATATACATATTCTGTACTATATTCTTAGAACAAAGCAAGCTAGAAGAAAGGAAATGTCATTAAGAAAATCATAAGGAGGAGGGGCACCTGGGTGGCTCAGTGGGTTAAACCTCTGCCTTCGGCTCAGGTCATCATCTCAGGGTCCTGGGATCGAGCCCCGCATTGGGCTCCCTGCTCGGTGGGGGAGGCTGCTTCCCCTTCTCTCTTTGCCTGCCTCTCTGCCTCCTTGTGATCTCTCTCTCTCTCTCTCTCTGTCAAATAAATAAATAAAATCTTTATAAAAAAGAAAATCATGGGGCGCCTGGGTGGCTCAGTGGGTTAAGCCGCTGCCTTCAGCTCGGGTCATGATCTCAGTGTCCTGGGATCGAGCCCCGCGTCGGGCTCTCTGCTCAGCAGGGAGCCTGCTTCCTCCTCTCTCTCTGCCTGCCTCTCTGCCTGCTTGTGATCTCTGTCTGTCAAATAAATAAATAAAATTAAAAAAAAAGATTTATATAAAAAAAAAGAAAATCATAAAGAAGAGAACACAAATTTTCAGTGCTGGGCTTTATTTCTCGGTGGGGGGGAGGATCCACATATAAGTGGACTCTCATGGCCGTTCGAAGTCATGTCACTCAAGGGTCTGCTGTGGGGTAAAGCCTCTGACAGGGGAGGGAGTGAGCATTCTGTTATTTCCTTACTCCTATCTCCCTCCTCCCATGTGCTCTTCACATGACAGACCCTCAGTAACCCCCTATAGGACAGTGTTCAACAGGGGACGTATAGCCACACGGCTGAGCTTCAGAGCTTTCTTTTTTTTTTTTTTTTTTAATTTTTTTTTTTTATTTATTTGAGAGAGAGAGAGATCACAAGTAGGCAGGGAGGCAGGCAGAGAGAGAGGGGGAAGCAGGCTCCCTGCTGAGCAGAGAGCCCGATGCGGGGCTCAATCCCAGGACCCTGAGATCACGACCCGGGCCGAAGGCAGAGGCTTAACCCACTGAGCCACCCAGGCGCCCCTTCAGAGCTTTTTATTAGCCAAACCCTTCCCTATGGCTCTTCTGGGATATGGCGGATGATTGCAAGGAAGCCGATGGGTCTGGGCACAGGAGCCGGGGACAAGGCAAGAGCGGGGCTTGATACCCAGGGACCAAAGTGCTCCTTGGGTGATGGCTACTCCTTCTGTCCTCACCAGAGGCAAACTGGGAGTGCTCAGACATTCCTTTTGCCCACAGGCAGAAATGGTGTACAGAGATAAGAGAGGTTTGTATGTGATCGTTCCCTCTAGAGAAGAGGAAGGAAACAGATCAAGGGACGAGAGGCAGAGTATAGAGCAAAGAGGTCCCTTCGCTCAACTGAAAGTGGAGGGAAGCACCGCCCTCAAAGGCAGAGCCAAGCCTCGGAGAACGGGGCACCAGGCTCGTGGGACCCACAGACACTAGGAGGCCCCTTCTGTTCTGCCCGTTGGTAGAAACAGCCAACACTTACTGCTTACTGTGTGCCAGACACTGACCTAAGACCTTCAGGTACCTTATCTCTATAGCCCTCTGCCATAGGTGCCTATTTTGCAAAGGAACTCAGAGAGGTTAACTCACTTCTGTGAAGCCACACAGCTTGGCGATGGCAGCACCGAGATTTGAAAGTAAATCTGTCTGCCTCCGAAACTCCCCGCTCTTAACCACATGACTTGACTTTTAGCAGGCCCCGGCTAGGAAGTCAGCTCTTAGGGAGGAAGTCCTGCCCATCAATGGGACAGGACCAGAACGGGGTTCATCCCCCAAGAGGGAAAAGCAGGAGCACAATCTAGTGGGGCGGGGGAGAGTCCAGTGGACCCAACATCTAGGAAGGGAGCCACTATTACCATTCGGGGCACAAAGAGTCTGGGAGGAACCTGGGTCACTTCTGGGCCTAGGGGAGGGTGGGTGTGTCCCACATCCTCCCCACCCACATCTGTTTCCCCAAGAGGGATTGACAGGAAAAAACAAACAAACAAAAAAAAAAAAACCCAACAACAACAAAACTTCAAATCAGAAGAGCCAGTGCTGCTCTAGAGAGAAGTAGTGAGGAAGTGGGCAGCTGGGTGGGCCATATCCGCCCCGCAGCAGGGCTCCTTGCAGTACCATGGGTGGTGGGGAGAGCGAAGAAGGCTGGTCCCTCCACCCAGGGGAAGAAGGAACGAGAGGGTCTGGGTCCCATCCAGGCTGAGACATGATTCAGAGTCAGGTCTAGCTGGATTCATGCGACTCTGCTGTCCCTAAAACTCACAGAGATCTGGGCCTAACCATGAGACCTCAGGCAGTTGACTCAGTTTCTCATCTGTGACAATGGGTAAGAATGGAAGATTCTAGAGGGAATGGGGACTAGGGGGCAAGGATGGAGATACCACTTCTTAAATCAACTGATACCTCCCTGGCTTTGAGCCCACCAGGCCTCCCCTCTGCAGCTAAATTGGAAACGCTATGAGAAACTGTCTACTGCCTCTCCAGAACCTAGAACCATGTGTGGCACACAGGAGGCACTCAATAAATATTGGTTGAATCGGAATATACTAGGTGGTCAAATATATTTGTTGGAAAAAAAAATAGGTAAGGAGGAATGAAAGCAGGTAAGGAGGAAGAGGGTGAGGAAGGGAGGAAATCAGACCCCCGGGAACGTTCCCCCTGCATGCAAAGCAGCTGAGGTTGACCAGTTAGTCAATCTCTGTCCTCTGGCATTCTACCCAGAAGAATATTAATTACTTTCTTACAGTTAATGGGACCAAGTACTGCAGATCAGTAAGTGATGGCTAGGCTTTCTCTCTGAACAGTCCCTGGGCTTAAGCCAACATAACCTTTCCCTTCCTTTTTTTCCTTTCTTTTTTTTTTTTTTTTTAAGATTTTATTTATTTATTTGAAAGAGAGAGAGACAAAGTGAGATAGCATGAGAGGGGAGGTCAGAGGGAGAAGCAGACTCCCCATGGAGCTGGGAGCCCGATTCGGGACTGGATCCCAGGACCCCGGGATCACGACCTGAGCCGAAGGCAGTCGCTCAAAGGAGCCACCCAGGTGCCCTCCCTTCCTTTTCTAAGGAGGCCCCAGATGACAGCTGTTTCTTTTTCCTTTGAGTATGCATCTCATTCTCTTTCCCCAGCACCCACCATTAGACTCCCACAGAGTGCAAACATTCTAATGTTGATCTGTGGTCCTAAAAGTGCAAACACAGAACCACATGTTTCCACTTCAATCACTGTCACTAGAACAATGGTCCCTATTACCACTCCTTGGGGGAGAAAAATGTGTATTATCAGTAAAAACCCAACATAATAATGTGTCAGGCAGGGCGCTAAGTGCTTTATATGCTTATCTCTCTTAATCCTTTGAGCAATCCTTTGAAGTAGACTTTGAGAGTCCCCTTTTACAGATGAGCAAGCCACAGATTAGACAGAAGATGTAACTTATTGCTTCACCACTGTGTCCACCCGGTAACCCACCTCTACTCATTCTTTGGATGGCCTCTTAGGTCTTTAGCAAAGCTGTCCCTGAATGAAGGCTCTCTCCAACGCTGTCCTGGCAGAATTAGCGAGCCGTTATTCTCTGGTGATCAAAGGTGCCTTAGGAAACTCATCCTCTGACCTCAGACCGCTCAGTGAAGTGAGTGGAGACAGTAAGTGCCCTAGAATGCACTTTGCTAGATACATTGCTTAACCCCTCAGTTAAGGCGTTCCCCAGCAGCCCCACCTGTAACAGAGGGAAATAAATTCTGGGTTCCAGAGTTGCTATGAGGGTCAAATGAGAGGGTGTATGTCCCCGCATACGAAGTCGCGGTGAGGACAAAGCAGTGTGGGCTTCTTGGTCCTACTCTTTGTTGGCCCATTCACACTCCCTCCTGTGCCAGGGCCAGCTCGTGGGCCAGCTGCGTGCACCCGTTCTCAACTCTGTGTCCCAGCATGTAACGTGAAACTGACCAGGGCTGTGTTTTTGTTTCTTTACCGGAGAGCAAATTATTATTATTTTTTTAAGATTTTATTTATTTGACAGAGGTCACAAGTAGGCAGAGTCAGGCGGAGAGGGGGGGGAGCAGGCTCCCCGCCGAGCAGAGAGCCCAATGTGGGGCTCGATCCCAAGACCCTGGGATCATGACCCGAGCTGAAGGCAGAAGCTTTAACCCACTGAGCCACCCAGGTGCCCCCGGAGAGCGAATTATTAAACATTTATTAGCACATCACTGCTTTTTCCATCCTTCCCCAATGCACAGCTCAGTAGGACCCCTCAGCACAAAGGTGCTACAGCTCCTGGTCTGTGACTTCCAGAACACCAAGAGGCCCCTCAGTGTCTCCCCCAGAGAAACACCACAGTAGACTCATTTACTCATGCAACTTGATAATGACTGGACACCTATTACGCGCATACACGGCCCACCACCCCTTAGCAAGGGTTGGAGGAACCCTGCCATCTGTCATTCCTCAGATCAGAGGAAGGATTTTCACAGCTGTGACCAGTGGGAGGAGGAAATTAATAAGAAGTCCCAGAGGTGGCAGGGGAAGGATCACATATATCACTTCCGAATCATCATCCTCCCATCAATGGTAAGTCACCTCCTGACAACAGGATACTCATCCTCCGGGCTCGCCCACACTCCCCACACGAGCAAGAATTGAGTGAAATAAAGAAAGACCCAGTCTTCCATGGTCTCACAACCAGAATTGTCAGGGTGCCCCTCAGGTACCTGGAAGGCCAGAAAGCTTGGAATTTTGGTCACTGAAACAAGGGAGCTGCTGTCCCGTGCAGAACCCCAGTGTCTCCCCTCAATCAATCCACGCTCCTTGGTCCACACGCTGTCCCCTCACCCACCTCTCTGCCCTGCGGTACCTTGTCTCTTTTTGCTCATCAGTAACTCCTCCTGGGCCCCTCAACCCCCACCTCTCTCTGTCCCTGATTCTGTCCTCCCATTTCTTCTCAGCTGGTAACGACGGGATGGAGGGATGGAGACACATCAGACATTCCTTAAAACGCTGATATGAAACCAGCCAATTCACGTTAGTTTCGGCAAACTGGCTTTTGGAAGATAGACCTAGAGCAGCACCAAACCCTCAAACCCCACAATCGTTTATGAGCAAGTGGTAGAGAGATATTACTCAACTCCCAGAATCTGGCCCATCGAGACCTGTCTCTGACCCTGCCACTGTCGCCCTCTATGGCCCTCCCTTCAACCATCCAGTGACAGATGTCAGCAGGAAGGGGATCTGGCTTGAGTAAGGCCTGCACTCCACAGCCCACCTGGACCTCTAAGCCCTGCCAAGAGGAAATGCAGGCAAAGCAGAGAACCATTTCAGACCACGGGGGACCTTGGCTTCCCCAGGAGGGCCAAAGTGCCCTAACACTTGACTTTGATGATTCAAGCATTTGTCATTCCAACTCCCCCACAGCAGGGCGAATAAAAAAAATCTAAAGATTTAACTTAAAAAAAAAAAAAGTTTAACAAGTTAATTTTCTAAATTTAAAATGTTTCAGAAAGAAACACAACCTACAGAAGGATAATTTTAAGCTATATTAAAGCACAAGGATGACATCATGAAATTCTAATTATACAGACTTTGAGGCAATAGAGTCAGGCAATCCTTCTGGATGCAGTTAGAATTTTCTCACAATATGCCAACACTACGTGGGTACCCCATCTTCTGGACATACTAAACATCCTTCTCATAGATTATGTGAAAAGGGGAAAATAAAAGCACCGTTCTGAGACTTCAAGTGAGATTTGAGCTCTTTGGTTTTACTGTTCACCAGAATTTCTCCCCTGAGATAAGACTATTTCTAAGAGCATCTATAAAGATGAGAGTAGAGTCCAGACCAAACCTATCATCAGTTGATTGATCTATATGGAGCCAAGCTGTTACCTCTCAGAAAAATGACAGCAGTGACCTGGGGCAAAACTCTGGGGGCCCGGCGCCTTCCCCATGGGATCTCTTTCCCTCTGTGTGGTGAGGGGAAAATGAATTAATTCATTGGCAAGGTCCGAGACCGACGCCCAACACATAAACGTGAAGTGCCATGGCATTCGCGAGGAGGATGACGGTGCAGAAGACATTGAAAACTACAGAGCAGGAGAAAGACCTGCTCTCCTAGATGCCCCTCGTTATTTCATGCGAGTGGTGTGCAGCAAGGTGGGGAAAAAAACGGAAATCACTCCACTCGATAACTTTTCCTATAAAAAGTCATCCCCTATGTCTGAGATGTCTTACGCATCTCAGAAACCTTTACATTTTTAAAGGCACAAGGTCTGTAGGTCATACAAGCTACAGATATACAACATGTGTGCATAATATATTTAAAATTAGACACATGCGCACGCTTTGAGGCTTTACAACAACGCCCAAAGGTAGGTAACATCGTTTGTCTCATTTTACGGCTGAGAACACTCTGAAGCGTTCTGAAGTGAATGGAGTTTCCCACGAGTCCCTGGTGGATGCCACAGCAGGGACTGCAGTCCACGATCCCTCCTCCTTAACCGGAACTTCTCCATTTCTCCTGTCCCTCTTTGCCTGACTCTCTCGCCGCATTCCTATCCCCAAAATTGCCCTAGGTGCTCCAGAGGATACAAGAAAAGGTGGAAAATGTAGCCATCGCCCCCAAGAAATGAGAATTGTGAATAATTTCTTTCTTCTCCTTTCCTTCTCCTTCTCGTTTCCTGGAATGAGAGCAAAATTCAGAAGCAGGTGGCAGATCGACCAGACCGGGAGCAGAAGTTAAGACGCCTCAAAACCTAGGATCAGCGTTTGGTTTCCAAAAAGGAATGAAAGGCCAGGCTTCTTGGTGTTTTTAAAGGGCCAAGGGAGGGGCTCCTGGGTGGCTTGGTCCATTAAGCATCTGCTTTCTGCTCATGTCATGATCCCAGGACCCTGGACTCGAGTCCTGCATCGGGAATCCTTGCTCAGCAGGGAGTCTGCTCCTCCCTCTGCCTCTGCCTGCTACTATGCCTGCTTGTGCTCTCTCTCTCTGACAAATAAATAACTAAAATCCTTTTTAAAAAGCTATTTAAAATAATAAATCAAGGTTGGGGCACCTGGGTGGCTCAGTGGATTAAAGCCTCTGCCTTCGGCTCGGGTCGTGATCCCAGTGTCCTGGGATCGAGACCCACATCTGGCTCTCCACTCAGCAGGGAGCCTGCTTCCTCCTCTCTCTCTCTGCCTGCCTCTCTGCCTACTTGTGATCTCTGTCAAATAAATAAATAAAATCTTTTAAAAATCATCATCATAATAATAAATCAAGCGCCAAGGGAATTAGCCAATCCTAGGAAGGCAGCAGAGAGGAAATTAACTTTCTTCCCCACCACTGAGCTTGCAGTCAAGGTGTTGGCGGGGGCTGGAAAATTAACTTTCAATGAGTGGTTGTGGAGGGGCTTTCATTTACCCCCCCACCCCCACCCCCACCCCCCGCTAAAAAAATCATCTTTAATGCTACAGTGAGCCTGGATCATCTCCATTATGCAGGGAATGCAATGGAGGCTCAAGGAGGTTGAGTCAATGGTTGAAGAACACAAAATCAGAAAAGAGGACAAAAATGGAATTTGCATCCATCCAAAAATGGAATTTGCATCCAGATTCTTCTCAGGGCATCCCACTGCCTTCCTCAAAGCACTTCTCAAATTCCCAACTCTCCAAACTCCAGGGAAGGCACTTGTGGAAGGAACATGCCACCAGCGAGGACCCAATTTTACACAAATGCCAAATATCTCCCCTGACATACGATGTCCACAGCCTGTCCATCAATTTCATATGCTCTGACGACATGGCATCCTGGCGTGCCAAGTGTGACTTTACTTTTCTTTTCTTTTCTTTTCTTTTTTAAATCACCACATTCCTGTAGACGCATAGCAGTGGTTGCTTTGCCAATCCGTGGTTAATATTCAAGGTTCCCACATTTCCTTCTGTCGTAGAGGGCTCCGGCTCTCTTCTCTGGCTTTCTGCCAAGCATGCAGAGGAGGGAGAGGAGCTGGTGGGCAGGGAGGTGGCAGCTGGAGACGGAAGAGATTATTTTCTCCCTGTGTCATCCAACTAGTTAGGGCTGCTCTCTAAGAAAGTTAACGGTTTTGGCTGTTGGTTGAGGTTTTGTAATCAGCCCCCTTAACTAACTGTCTTACTCCGAGTAAAGGTTTCCCAAGGGATCCCTTTAGAGTCTCTAAAATAAATAAGCATGTAATTCATGAATAATGCTAATTTGGCATTCTTTTCCCCAGTATGTAATTACTATACATATATGTATATGTTCCTTTTTTTGTTTCATTGACTAGAACAGCCAAAACAACAACAGATAATAGCGTCGACAAGCAACCATCCTTCATTTATTCTTGACTGCAATGGGAACGCCTCCAGTATCACAAAATTAAGCATATTTTTGGCTATCGATTGGCCACAGATAGTCTTTATCAGGCTGAGAAAGTATATTTTTATTCTTAGTTCTTTCTCTGAGTTTTCACCAAGAATGAACATTGAAATTTTAACAAATACTTTTTTGGCATCTATGAAGATGATCATATTTTTTTCCTTTGACATATTGATGGGGTTTGTTAATAGAATTCCTAATAATAAGCCACAATGTATTTCCAGAATGAATCTTCCTTGACCATGATGCATTGTTCTTATAATATCCCCAAGATTCAATCTGCCAAAGTTTTATTTAGGATCATTTTTCTCGGTGTTTATTTTTTTTTTTAAAGATTTTATTTATTTATTTGTCAGAGAGAGAGAGGGAGAGAGAGCAAGCACAGGCAGACAGAATGGCAGGCAGAAGCAGAGGGAGAAGCAGACTCCCTGATGAGCAAGGAGCCCGATGTGGGACTCGATCCCAGGACGCCGGGATCATGACCCGAGCCGAAGGCAGCCGCTCAACCAACTGAGCCACCCAGGCGTCCCTTCTCGGTGTTTATAAGTGAGATCAGAATATGCCCTTATTTTTGTGTATGAATTTTGTCCAAATTCTGCATCTGTATCATGCTGGGTCAGAGGGAAAAGCAGATTGTTTTCTTCTTTTTTTTCAGTTTAAAGAAATTTTTTAAAAACCAAAAGGATCACTAGTCCTGGAGCTCTTACTGATGGGTTTGAAAACTTCCATCGTTTCCTTCTTTGCTCTCAATCTAGAAGGGCAGATAAACTGTAGCTCGAAGGCCCCACCTGCTTTAATAAATAAAATGTTATTGGAACAGTCATGCCCACTGCTTTACAAATCATCTATGGCTGCTTTCAGGCCAAAATGGCAGAGTTGAGTAAGTGCTAGGGGACGCCCTGGCCACCTAAAATAGTTACTCTCCGGCCCTTCATGAAAAACTTTCCCAATGTCTCATGGAGACAGGCTCTCTCTTGTGGTAAACAGTTTGGGCATTTCTGTTTTCTTAGGCTTTCAAATTTAATTCTGAAAGTTAACAACAGCTACCATCTGAGTACTACAAAATGCCCAGCAGAGGGCTGAGCTCTTTACACCTATTTTTGCCACTAAATCAATACAATCCTGCATTGTTATCCCCATTTTACAGCGGAGGAGAGTAAATAACTTGCCCAAGTTCAGGAGAGGGGAGTGGAAAAGCTGTGATAGAAATCCCATGTGCCTGTGCTAAAAACCACAGTGGTATCATGTCTTGCTATCTTACCATTTTTTCCTATCTCTGTACTTAGGTCCTTTCTCATTCCAAATTTGCATATGATGGATATATAGATTCACTACATGTATTATAGATGCACTTTTATATACTCATTTTATGTATATATAAAGATTGATACATGAATGGTTAAGACATCAATTTTACTGGCTTTTTGTTTGCTTTGCTTTGTCTTGCTTTCCAGACCTAATTTTTAGAGTTAGCCACACAATGCTTTTTTATATATTCCAATGCTATATTAATTATATCAGAGTGTAAAATTTTATATATTCTAGTGTTATATTCTAGTTCTCCATTCTTACTCCTCCTTTCCTTAGTTTTCTCCCCAGGAGAAACCTTACCTCTGAAGTAGAAATACTTAGTTAATTCATAGTTATTTTAAAGTTTTGTTAATTTTTTTTTTAAATTTTTATTTTAACTACACTCTACAACCAACAACGGGGTTTGAACTCAAGACCCTGAGACCAAGGGTGGCATGCTCTACTGACTGAGCCAGCCAGGTACCCCTGATTGGTTACTATTTTGAAAAGCATTTAAAACCACACACTTGGGATACTGGTCTGACATTCATACTTGGGGATCTGTAATAGTTTATCATCAACGAGACTAAATAGCCTGAAATGAATTTTTTTGTGTTTTTTTTTTTAAGATTTTATTTATTTATTTGATAGAGATCACAAGTAGACAGAGAGGCAGGCAGAGAGAGAGGGGGAAGCAGGCTCCCTGCTGAGCAGAGAGCCCGAGGCGGGGGCTCCATCCCAGGATGCTGAGATCATGACCTGAGTCGAAGACAGAGGCTTAACCCACTGAACCACCCAGGCGCCCCGAATTTTTTTGTTTTTTAATTAAACTTTTCATTTTGAGAGAACCGTCAAGTTCCACGCAGTTACAAAAAATAACGGAAACGATCTCATGGATCCTTTACCCAGTCTCTCCCAAAGGTAACATCCTGCAAAACTTAATCACATCATAACATAACCAAGATCTGTGACACTGATGCAGCCAAGATACAGAACATTTCACAGGATCCCTCACGGCGCCCTTTTGCAGCCACACGCACTTCTGTCTGCCTCCGCCCTCTCCTCCCTCTCGGCAATCACTAATCTGTTCTCCATTTCTATAATTTTGACATTTCAAGAATGTTACATAATTATAATCATACAGTATATAACCTTTAGGGATTGGCTTTTCTCACTTGGCATAATTCTCTGCTGATTCATCCAGGTGTGTCAACAATTCACAGCTTTTTATTCCCGACTGGTATTATTATATGATGTGGAAATATCACAGTTTGATTAGCCATTTCCCTCTTGAAGGACACTTGGGTTATTTCCAGCTTTGGACTGTTACGAATAAAGCTGCCATAAACATCTGCATAAAGGTCTTCGTGTGAGAATCTAAGACTCTATTTGTCGGGGATCAATACCCAAGAATACAATTCCTGGGTCACAGCACAGTTGCACTTTTAGCTTTTTAAGAAACTGCAAAGCTGTTTTCCAGACTGACTGTCCCACTTAACATTCCCACCAAAAACAATACGAGTGATCCAGTTGCTCTATACCCTTGTCAGCCTTTGGTGGTGTCATTATTCTCTCTTTTAGCCATTCAGGAAAGTGTGCACAGATATGTCATTGTGGGGTGTGTGTGTTTGTGTGTGTACCTGTGTCTGTGTGTATGGCATTAAATATCTTTTTCTGTGTTTATTTGTCATCTGTATCTTTCTTTTCAGTGAAATGTCTGTTTATATCTTTTGCCCATTTTCTGATTGGATTGTTTCTTTTGAGTGCTCTTTATATATGCTAGATAATAGTCCTTTGTAGATATGCAGTTAACAAATATTTGGTCCCAGTCTGTAGTTTGTCTTTTCTTTCTCTTAATGTAGTCTTGCACAGGGCAATAGTTTTAAATTTTGATAAGGTCCAATTTTTCAGATTTTCTTTTTATGTTCATGCTTTTGGTATCGAGTCTAAGAACTCTGCCTGGCTCTAGATTCCAAAGATTTTCTCTGATGCATTCATTTAAAAGTTTTGTAATTTTATGTTTTACTTTTAGGTCCATGATCTGTTTTGAGTGAGTTTTTGTATATAACATGAGACTTGGGGGACACTTGGTTGGCTCATTCGGTTAAGAGTCTGCCTTGAGCTCAGATCATGATCCTGGAATCCCAGGATCGACCCCCGCATCAGGCTCCCTGCTCAGTGGGGAATCCACTTCTCCCTCTGCCCCTCACCTTGCTCATGTTCTCTCTCTCTCACTCTCTCTGTGTCCCCCCCTCAAATAAATAAATAAAATCTTTTAAAAAATAAAAAATAAAATAAAACATGAGACTTGGGCCAAGGTTCATTTTTTGGCTCATGGGTATACAACTGCCTCATATCACTTGTTGAAAATTCATTTCCTCCATTGAACTGCTTTTGTGCCTTGTGTCAAAAATCAATTAGACATATTCATGTGAGTCTATTTCTGTGTTCTCTATTCCATCCCATCGATCTATGGATCTATCTCTCTACAGACTCCATAGAGTCTTAATTACCGTAGCTACAGAAAAAAAATGATTCTTCCCACTTTATTCTTTTTATTTTTTTTTAAACTGTTTAAGCCTTTCCAGCTCTGTTGCCTTTTAGGATAAATTACCGAATTATCTTGTTTGCGTCTACAAAATAATTTCATTGGGATTTTTATAAGAACCACATCAAACTTGTGTATCAATCTGGGGAGAACTGGTATCTTTACTATGTTGAGTCTTTCATTGCTAGTATACAGTAGTATAATTGTTTTTTGTGTGTTTATCATGTATCCTGCAACCTTACCAAAGTCATTTATTAGTTGTAATATGATTTGGTTTTGTGTGTGTGGTAGGTTTTCTTTTTTTCTTTTTCTTTCTTTCTTTTTTTTTTTTTTTTTAAATCCATGGGATTTTCTGCATTAACATTCAGATCATCTGCAAGTAAGGACAGTTCTATTACTTCCTTTTCTCACCTGTATGCTTTTCTTAAAACTTTTCTTGTCTTACTACATTGCTTAGAACTGGCTAGAACATCCAGCACTATGTTGAATATGTCCCAGAATTATTAAGGAAAGTGTTTTATTTTTAAGCCCTAGAGTTTTATAACCTTTGTTACTAACTTCTAGTTTTATTTCATTTCAATCAGAGAAAGTTGAAGGCATATATTCTGATTAAGTATTCCATATAAAAGACAGTAAATCAAGTAAATTTCTCTTATCATCACTCCCCTACTATCTACTTTGCAGTCCTCATTAACATAAACTGGGATTTTAAGCTCAAATAGATTATGAAGTTATTTTTATACCATATGGCCTTTCATTCACAAATATTTTTGACATCTGCCATCTATTTAATTATTAAGACTTTTTTTTTAAAGATTTTATTTATTTATCTGACACAGAGAAAGACCGCAAGAGAGGGAACATAAGCAGGGGGAGTGGGAGAGAAGAAACAGCTTCCCACAGAGTGGGGAGCCGGACACAGGGCTCGATCCCAGGACCCTGGGATTATGACCTGAGCTGATGGCAGATGTGTAACGACTGAGCCACCCAGGCACCCCAAGACTTTATTTTGTAAATCAGTTTAAGGTTCACAGTAAAACTGAGGGGAAGGCAGAGAGATTCCCCATATACCTCTGCCCCATAGGAGCATAGCATCCCTTATTGCCCCATCCCATACCAGAATGCTACATTTGTTACAAACGACGAACAGTCTGCCATCTATTTTAATACAAGATTTATAGTGATTAATTGGACTTAATATTATGTTTAATTACTTGACGTGTTCATTCCAGTTTCTCTATACCATAACTTCTTCATTGTTACATTGCTAATATTAGATCCTCTCTCAGTCAGATGGGAACATCTTCAAATAACTCTTTCATCAGTGGTATATTTCCATTGCCTTTTTATGTCTTTCTGTTGCTTTCACACATTAATGACAGTCTGAGAATCAAATATGCAGATTATAATATTTCCTCTCAAACCTCTGTTGATGCAGTTGCATTGCCTTAAGTCCCCTAATACTCACTGCAAATATATATCCAGACCCTGGATTTGCCAAAAGATGTGTGGTATAGATTATCCTTAGTCCTTCTCTCTGCGCACTGTGGTGATGATCAAATCTACTTCTTGAGCCAAGGCTGGAAGTCTGGATAATGTGTACAGTGCCAGGTCTCTAGCAAGCACTCATCCATTGCTGCTTTGTTATCCTGAAACAGACTCTTCCTTCTCCTCCATTACCAGGTTCCCTGATTCCAGGATGCAATCACACCACAGTCCCTATGGTCTCTCCTCAGCACCTCCCCAATGCAAGCCATGCCACTCAAGGCTCAGTTCACCACCAACAATTCCCTACACAAACCAGGGCACAAATAAACTGCCTCCTTCAACTTCCTGACTTCTCGGGGACAGGCTGTAAGAAGCCTCTGGTCATTTCAAAAAGTGGCCCCTGAGCCAAAGAGGGCTGACTTCTTACTTGGTACAACCTTGGTACAAACTATGCAAACTTACTTGGTACAAACTGTAGTCCTGTTCCTACTACAGAAGAGACACAAAGGGTCTTTCTACTGTTTCACGTCATCTTTGCCTCTAGAGGTGATGTCTGGAGTGAGCGGACCCAATCCAGCCCCACGTGCCTTCCAGTTTACAGGGATTTCACTGAGATTCCAACAGCTGGTTATCTGGAACGGTCAACAGTATTCCTCCTGTTCTATGTTATCCTCACCATTAGAGGGCCAAGTTGGAAAGGCTGCCTTAGAGACAGTACCAGACAGACAGACAGAGACCAACTGTAATCTTCAACCTATGCCAAGACTAAGTCTTTACTTGGGATTACAGAGCTTTCAGTGTTCATGGTGGTGGCAGAGCCTGTCCTGCATGAGCCAGTGTGGTCCTACTGTGGTAACCATAGAAGGGTTCCCTCCCAGGGCATCGCTCTACAACAAATCCCCTAGAACAGTGGTTCTCCAAGTTCGGTGTACAGAAGCATCGCTTGGGGAGCTTACTAAAAATTGATTAGGGGCACCTGGGTGGCTCAGTCAGTTGAGCGTCTGCCTTCAGCTCAGGTTATGATCCCAGGTCCTGGAATCGAGCCCCATGTCTGGCTCCCGGCTCAGCGGAGAGCCTGCTTCTCCCTTGGCCCCTCATCCTGCTCATGTTCATACTCTGTCCCTCAAATAAATAAAATCTTTTTTAAAAAAAAGTTGATCAGGCTCCACCCTAGAGATTCCAATGGCATCCAGGGCCTACATCTTTAACAAACCCCACGGAGGCACACAGGGGGTTCAAAAACAGCCCTTGGAGAACTATAGCACCAGAAGCTCCTCCTCTAAAAGCAGCAGACATGAACTTGTCGGCTGCCCCATCTGATAGTTCCTCCAGGCCACAAACGGAAAGCAGTAAATATAATTCTGCACCCACTACAGTTGCTGCAGGGGAGCCGCCTGGTATAGCAACACTAGATCATGCAATACCTCCTCAAAATTGTTCATTGCTCGTTAGACTCCAGCCAATGCCTTGTCACCAAAAAAGATAGCACTTAATGGGAATTCTGCAGATGGACTTCTACACATCTGAAATGATACATTCACCACATGATTCTTGATGACGTTGTCGGCAATAGCCCCAAATTGGAAATCATCTAAAGTTCACCACTGAAGGGCTCGTTTAATAAATGATGAATCATCCATACAATGGGATCTTCTGCATCTATTTTTTTTTTTTTAAGTGTAAGGAAGCTCTTTTTGTTACTGATATAGACAGATCCACAAGATGCAGCGTGGAGAAGAAGGGGTAGTAATTCAAAGATGTAAAGACTGACACGGCATAAGGTCCTGCCGGTCGGTCAAGATACCCAACAAATGAGAACAAATGCACCGGAGACTCCTGACCACACATTAGCAGGAAACACAGTAGAGAATATGGGTTGTAGTATGTATGCCACGTTTTCCTGTGAAAATGACGGGAGTGGAAGAAAAAACGTCTGGAAGGAGACTGAAAAAGAAAGAGTAAGAAGGGGATAAACAGACGACATAAATAAACAGACTTTAAAACTTCATACTTTTCTCGTATTCCTTCAACCATATGAATATATTATCTCCCCCAAAATTACATTTTAAAACACTCTGGATTTTTTTTTTTTTTTATGAGATCTTTGACATGGAAAAGGAAAACGGATGCCCCCGGCTGGTGTGATTTACTTTTAATTTTATATTCCTTTTGGGTCCCTGTGGCTTGGTATTCTCAGATGTGCCCATTAGCAAGCAGTTTGCCCAGCAATGAAGGTGGAGTGAGCTTGCTTTGTCTCTACTGGTAAGTGGTGATGGTCCAATCAGGGATGTTGAAAAGACGGGCTGTACCAGGCTTTATAAAAAAGTACGCCAGGGGCACCTGGGTGGCTCAGTGGGTTAAAGCCTCTGCCTTCGGCTCAGGTCGTGATCCCGGGGTCCTGGGATCGAGCCCCGCATCGGGCTCTCTGCTCAGCGGGGAGCCTGCTTCCCCATCTCTCTCTGCCTGCCTCTCTGCCTACTTGTGATCTCTGTCTGTCAAATGAATTAAAAAAAAAAAAAAGTACACCACTGGCTCTCAAACCTGGCTGCTCATTATAATCACCTGGGGAGTCTTTAATAAACGCTCCTGCTCTTGCCCCTCCCACCCCAGATATTCTGATTTAATTGGTTTGAGGTAGGGCCAGAGCACTGGAACTTTTAAAAGCTCCCCTAGGTCAATCTAACAGGCAGACACTAGTGACAACCTCTCCATTTGGCAGATCTGAGGGGAGATTCCAAATCCATACGTAGAAACACGCCCTCCAGGTCACTCTGTGTTTGGCCGGGTTTGGGACCAGCAGCTCCAGATGTGTCTACCACCCATCCCCCATCAACCCTTCCTCATCCCCAACCATCACTACACTCAGGCAAGGACTCAAGCAATTGACCAGGTGAGGTTCAGAGAAGAAAAGCCAACTTTTGCTCAAGATGGAAGAACTCCATTTCCTAAACAAAATCAATATGGTTATTTCTGAGACTGTGCCTCACACTCCCACCATCTTCCTCCTCCTCTTTCCTCCCCATGCACAACCCCAAGGGCCTTGATCAGAAATCTACCAGTGCTCACATCCCACCCAGTAGCAAACAGAACAAGAGGGAGAATGCACACATGCAGACATGCTCCATTCCTAACCTGAAGCAGATCACGGTCCACAGTGGGTAAAAATTAAATAAACTGAAAATATTTTATAGAAGTGATTGTTGTAACAAAGACCAATGATGAGAGAGCACAGTTCCTAAGAATCGAAAAAATAAAGAATATCTTCCTCTTAAAAAATTACTTTCAAATAAGTCAGGATTCCCTGAAGGAAGTGCTCTTGACGCAATTCTGTAAGATATCTCTGTGGACATACCTGGGCCCTTTCCAGGCAACAAAGTCAGGCCTTATTTGACAGGACTTGAATATGTTTAAGGAAGCTCCAGGGAGGAAAATAAAGGGAAATGGGAGCTTTTAATGTCCTAAAAACTGAAGAAACACTTTTTTCCCCAAGGTCTAAAAATCAACACTTCGCTTAGAAATGCTAGACACTACAGAACGCAAGGCGTCCCTAGAGAGAAGCTGTAGCAGAATCTCCTTCACACCCACTATGACCACCTAATCCTACTTCTCCATATGTGACCTAATTGGAAAAAGAAAAGCATTTATACTGAAATGATGACAGACAGAATCAATCAAGGCCAGGAAGGAAATCCACCATAGCTCAGAGACAGAGTTCCATAAAAAAAA